>NW_004955454.1:2743279-2748296 GCF_000276665.1 Chinchilla lanigera
AAAAGAAAAGAAAAGAAAAGAAAAGAAAAGAAAAGAAAAGAAAAGAAAAGAAAGAAAGTAGGGGAAGTATGTGAGTGTATATAATTAAAAGTGGATAGGAAACACTCATCTGGTTATTTCTTGCCAGTCACTATAGGATACAAACATTGTGGGACAGGGACAAGTCTGTTTTCTTGCTACAGGTCCAGTGTAGAAGAAACACCAATACCAATCCAAATGGAAGACTGCACCAAGGAGTTAGAAGGCAACATTTATTATACTAGCAGGCTGGGTAACCCGGAAGTTCAAATCACCAGCCCAGAGTCAGGTTTGAGTTCAGTTTAAATATGGTTTGCACGTGGGAAATACAATAGCAGGTTATTATGTGATTGGTTACGTGGAATACAAGACATGTCATATTTTGTCAAGCAGGGTTACTTAAAAGGAATTTTTTAACATTCTGGGAAGGAGGGGAGGCAGGTATGAGCAGAGCAGATAGAGTTAAAAGGGTCCTTGACTGGGCCAATCTGTCCCAGACATGAAGTCCTTGAAGCAAGTTGGAAACCCTATGTATATAGTCTTTTGAGACAGGGTCTGGCTATGCAGTTCAGGCTGGCCTTGAGCTCACTTTGCAGCCCAGGCTGGCCTCAAACTCGCAATGATCCTCCTGCCTCAGCCTTCCAAGTGCTGGGATTACAGGCATGCGCCATGGTTCATTTCTTGATAGTGACTTTTTCTAGGGTGAGATAGAATCTCAGCAATGTTTTAATTTGTATCTCTCAAATGACCAGTGGTGATGACCAGTAGGTTTTTTTTCATGTATTTATTTGCTGTTTCCACTTCTTCATCTGAGAAGGGTATATTCATCTCAGATGCCCATTTTTTTTATTGGGTCTTTAAATTTGGGGTGGGTCAGATTTTTTTTGAGTTTTTTATATATTCTGGATAGTCCTTTGTCTGAGGAACAGCTGAAAGAAAATTTTTCTCACACTGTGGGTTATCTCTTCATGCTGTCGGTGGTTTCTCTTGCTGTGCAAAAGCTTTTTAATAAGATGAGATCTCAGTTGGTGATTCTTTTTGTTTGTTTGTTTGTTTGTTTTGTTTTTTTCCGGCACCGGGAATCAAACTCATGACGTCGCACTTGCCAGGCAGGTGCTGTGCCGCTGAGCTAAATCCCCAGCCCCTCAGTTGTTGATTCTTTGTGATATTTCCTGTGTGACTGGGGTTTTGTTCATAAAATCTTTGCCTAGATCAAAGTCTTCAAGAGTTCCACCTGTTCTATTTTCCAATATATTTAATGTTCCTGGGTGTTTTTTAAATTTTTTAAAAAAATTTTTTAAAAAAGAGTAGTAAATAAGAGAAAAAAAAAAAAAAGAACAATAGCAGCACACGAACCTCACAGACATAAACAAACCAAAGCAAGAGCATTTAAAGTGATACTGTATCACTTTAAATAATACAAATTAACAGTGGTTATTTAAAAAAACAAAACAAAAAAAAGTGGTTGTTATATTACATATTGTTATCCTCAACATATTGTTATCCTCAAAATAATACAAATTAACAGTAGTTATTTTAAAAAACAAAACAAAAAAAAAACAGTGGTTGTTATATTACATATTGTTATCCTCAACTACGTTGCGTTGCTCAGATAACCAGATGTAAGAATGGAAGATTATTCAAACCATTAAAGAGAATAAGAAAATAATTATTAGCTAAAACATTAGCGATAATACAGAGTTTCACTAGACAAGATGGTAGGAATTCACCGTGGTAGTTCCATTGCATATTGTTACCTTCAAATCAGTTGCTCAGATTACCAGATATAAGCATGCAAAATTGGTCAGATCATAAAAATTTTAAGCATTAACTGTTCCTTTCAGTATACCATCAGACATCAGCAATACAGTTATTGCAGCTATTCATATATTTATATTTTGCCTTCTTTCTTTTTTCTTCTTTCCCTCATCCCAGTCATTCCTTCCTTTGAGCAAATTATTTCCCTTTCCTATCATCTATTGTACATTTTGAGTTTTACTTATTCTTTCAGGTTCCTACACCAGGGAGACAATATGATGTTTACACATGTAGATCCAATTTATTTCACTTATGAGTGTGGTCTCTAGTTGCATCCATTCACTTACAAAAGTCTCAAGTTTATCTTTTTTATAACTGAGTAGTACTCCATTGTATAAAAATACCACATCTTTTTTATCCATTCCTCAGTGGATGGGCATTTGGATTGTTTCCAAGATTTACCTATAACAAATTGTGCTGCTATAAACATGGGTGTACATATATCGCTGTGGTATGATGTTTTTAATTCTTCTGGGAAAATATCCAGAAGGGGAATAACTGGGTTAAGTGGAACTTCCAATCCTAGTTTTGTGAGGAATGGCCAAACTGATTTCCACAGTGATTTCACCAATCTACACTCCCACTAGCAGTGGAGTAGGGTTCCTTTTTCCTCACAGCCTCTCCAGCATTTGTTATTGGTTGATTTCTTGATAATAGCTATTCTTTCTGGGGTGAGATGGAATCTCAGTGTTGTTTTAATTTGCATTTCTTGAATGACTAATGATGTTGAACATTTTTTCATGTATTTACTCACCATTAGTATTTCTTCATTTGAGAAGTATGTATACATCTCAGATGCCCATTTCTAGATCGGGTCTTTGAATTTGGGGGGCCTGATTTTTTTTAAAGTTTTTATATGTCCTAGATAGAAGTCCTTTGTCTGAGGAGCAGTTGGCTAAAAATTTTTTCCCAATCATGGATTTTCTTTTTACTCTATTGGTTATTTCTTTAGATGTGCAAAAACTTTTCAATGAGATGAGATCCCAGTTGTTGATTCTTTGAAGTATTTCCCATGCAGTTTGGTTTTGTTCATGAACTCTCTGCCTACCCCTACATCTTCAAGATTTTTACCTGATTTCTCTTCCAATAAATTTAGTGTTTCTATTTTAATACTTAGATCTTTGATCCATTTTGACTTTAGTTTAGTGCATGGTGAAAAACATGGGTCTAGTTTTAGTCTTCGGCATGTGGAAAGCCAATTTTTCCAGCACCATTTACTAAAGAGACTATCTTTCTTCCAGTGAAAATGCTTGGATCCTTTGTCAAAGATAAGGTAACTGAGTGTGTGTGTGTAGTTGTGTCTGTATCTTCTAATCTGTTCCACTGATCTTCAGGTCTGTTTTTGTGCCAGTACCATGCTGATTTTATCAAATTTACAAATTTACAAATATATTACAAGTAGCTTTGTAATATACTTTCAAATCAGGAATTGTGATGCCTTCTGCCTTTTCTTTGTTTCCCAGGATTGCATTTGCTATTCTAGGCCTCTTCTGTTCCCAGATGAACTCTAGGAATGTTTTCTCTAGATCTGTGAAGTATACTAACAGTATTTTAATTGGGATTGCATTGGATCTGTACAACAATTTTGGGAGTATGGCCATTTTCACAATGTTGGTTCTTCCTATCCATGACAAGGAATATCTTTCCATTTTCTGATATCCTCTTTGATCTCTTTTTTCAGAGCACTATAATTTTTACTTTATAAATCTTTTACTTTTGTTAAATTAATTGTTTTTTTGTTTTTTTTTTTTTTTTTTCCTCCGGTACCGGGAACCGAACTCACGACCTTGAGCTTGCCAGGCAGGCGCTTTGCCACTGAGCTAAATCCCCAGCCCCTTGTTAGATTAATTCTTAAGTATTTCATCTTTTTAGATGGTGTTGTGAAAGGTATAGTTCCCAAATTTCTCTCTCAGTCTGTTTATTGCTTGTATATAGGAATGCTATTAATTTTTGGTTGTTAACTTTGTATCCAGCTATGCTACCAAATTTGGTTATTAAATCCATAAGCCTTTTGGTGGAGTTTTTGGGGTCTTCTATGTAGAGTATCATGCCATCTGCAAATAATGATAATTTCACTTCTTCCTTTCCTATCCTTATTCCTTTTATTTCTCTCTGTTGTCTAATTGCTGTAATATTTCCAGAACTATATTGAATAGGAGTGGTGACAGTGGACGGTGTTTTTGTTTTTGAGACAAGGTTTAGCTATGCAGTTCAGGCTGGGCTTGAACTTACTTTGTAGCCCAGGCTGGCCTTGAACTCACATCAATCCTCCTGCCTCAGCTTCCCAAGTGCTGGGATTACAGGCAGGTGCCACCATACCTGGCGATAATTTCAATTCTTTCCCATTTACTTAAGCATGTTCCATGTTCTATGAACTAGTATGTGGTCTATTTTGGAGAATGTCCTGGGTACAGCTGAGAAGAATGTGTATTTTGATGTTGTGGGGGGGAACACCCTGTAGACATTTACTAAGTCCATTCATTCAAAAGTTTCATTCAGTTCTGATATTTCATTGTTGATTTTTTGTCTAGTTGATCTGTCTTTTTGTGACAGTGGAGTATTGAGGTCCCCCATTACAATTGTATTAGTGAGGCTGGGGATATAGCTCAGCAGCACAGCATCTTCCTGGCAAACACAAAGTCCTGAGTTTGATTCCTGGTACCAAAAAAAAAAAAAAAAAAAAAAGTTCAAAGGAGAAATTAATGCAATTGAGACTAAAGAAACAATACAAAGAATTGATAAATTGAAGAGTTGGATCATTAAGAAATCAACCAAGGGCCTGCCTGGCAAGTGCAAGCTCCTGAGTTTGATTCCTGGTACAAAAAAAGAGAAAGAAATCAGCCAATAACAAGTGCTGGAAGGTCTGTGGGGAAAAAGGAACACCTCACAGTTGGTGGGAGTGTAGACTAGTGCAGCCATCATGGAAATCAGTATGTAGATTCTTCAAAAAACTAGGATTAGAGGTCTCATTCAGCCCAGCTATTCCCCTTCTGGGTATCTTCTTGGAAGAATTAAAAACATACCACAGTGATATATGTGTACCCATTTTATAGCAGCACAATTTGTCATAGCTAAATCTTGGAAACAACCCAAAGGCCCATCAACTGAGCAATATATAAAAAGGATGCGATCTATTTATATAATGTAGTACTACTCAGTCATAAAAAAGGATAAACAAGGC
>NW_004955454.1:2751102-2753315 GCF_000276665.1 Chinchilla lanigera
AAAAAAAAAGAAAAAAAAAAAAAAAAAAAGCCAAGTTTGGTGGTACATGTCTATAATCTCAGCACTTGGGAGGCCGAGGCAGGATTGTTGCAAGTTTGAGACCAGCCTGGGGTACAAAGTGAGCTCAAGGCCAGTCTAAAATGCATAGCAAGACCCTCAAAGGGACAAAAAAAATTGTATTAGTGCTTATTTGATTTTTCATATTCATTAATATTTGTTTTATATAGTTGGATGTGCTGGTATTGTGGCATATATATGTATGATTGTTGTCTCTTCCTCTTGAATTGTTCCCTTTGCAAGGATGAAGTCTTCTTTGTCTCTCTTAATCAGTCTTGGCTTGAAGTTCACTATGTCTACAAATAGAATATCTACTCCTGCTTTTTCCAGCTCCCTGCCAAGTGAAGTATTGCTTTCCATCATTTGACTTTCAGTCTATGAATTCTTTTTGAATTAAATATGTTTCTTATATACAGTATATTGTTGGATCTTGCTTCTTGATCCATTCTGCCAATCTGTCTCTTTTGATTGATGAACTGAGACTATTAACATTGATGGTTGGGCTGGGGATTTAGCTCAGCGGCAAAGAGCCTGCCTGGCAAGCGCAAGGTCGTGAGTTCAGTTCCCGGTACCTGAGAAAAACCAAAAAAAAAACAAAAAAACAAAAAAACAAAAGAACAAAAACATTGATGGTTATAACTGATTATGTATTGACTTATTCTTGTCATGTTATTTTCCTGTTGTTGGTCCCCCCCCCCCGTATAAATGCTTGCCTTGACTGGTTGATTCATTGTATTGGGGTTCATCAAGTTGTAATTCTTGGTATCTCATTCTAGAATGTCCTTCAGAACATTTTGGAGTGCTGGTTTGGTGTTCATGAATTTCCTCAGATGATCTTTATCATGGAAGTATCTTATTTCTCCGTCAATTTTTTTTTTTTTTTCTGTTACCGGGAATCAAACTCATGACCTCATGCTTGCCAGGCAGGCACTGTGCTGCTGAGCTAAATCCCCAGCCCCTCTCTATCAATTTTGAAAGATAGTTTTGTGGGGTACATCAATCCGGATTGGAGGTTGTTTTCTTTTAGGGCTTGATATACTTCACTCCAAGCTTTCCTTGACTTGAGGGTTTGTGTTGAGAAGTCTTCTGTGATTCAGATGGGCCTTCCTCTATAGGTGATTTGTTTCATTTCTCTAACAGCTTTTTGTTTTGTTTTGTTTTGGTTTTTTTTTTTGTTTTGTTTTTTGTTTTTTGTTTTTCTTCCAGTACCAGGAATCAAACTCACAACCCTGCATTTGTCAGGTAGGCGCTTTGCGCTGAGCTAAATCCCAGCCCTCTAACAGCTTTTAATATTGGGTTCTTGTGTTGAATTCCTGGAACCTTGACTGTTACATGCCTTGCTGTAGATTTTTTTTTTAATCATGGCTATTTGGAGTTCTATGTGCCTCACTTACTACATGTCAAATTCTTTTCCTTGCCAGGGAAGTTTTCCACTATGACTTCTACAAACAGGTTTTTCATGCCATTTGTGCTAGCTCCTGCTTTTTCATTGATTCTGATCAATGTTATGTTATTCTTCTTTGGATCATCTAGCAGCTGCTGGATTGATTTCTAATGATCCCTTGCTATTTCTTTTTTCAATACTGTATCTTTATTATTCGCAAATCAGCATAGTGTCAGTTTGAACATCACATGTGATAAATTAGACTATGAAAACAATTAGGCTATGAAAAGTATATTTACAGTGAAACAACTGTTAAAACTGTTAAAACATAAATATAAGTGAATCATCAGATATGCAACCTCCTGCAATAGCAGTTCAGCAGACGCATCCCTACCCTCTGAATGGACCAATACCTAGAAGTGCTGAGTTGGGTATAGCTTCTCAGTACTTCTTTCTGTGATCCAATGCTTAACAAAATCCTCAGAAACCAGCAAATGGAATCAGACCTTCCAGGATCATGGAGATGTGGGAGTAGGCAAAAGGCCACCAGACACGACACCCACAGGCTCAGCCACTGTGCCATACACTTGACTTCAGAGCAACCCGGAGCTATATAGATATCCTGTGGCACCTCAGATCCCCACAACTGCTCTACTTATCAGAAAAGTGTAGGGGTGTGGAACAGGGAGGAGGAAACAGTCTCAATAATTATATGGCCATTTCTGAATTAAATACCAAGGATACGTTTCTTTTTTTTTTTTTTTTTTTTTTT
>NW_004955454.1:2753415-2758321 GCF_000276665.1 Chinchilla lanigera
TTTTTTTGAGACAGAGTCTTGCTGTGCAGTTCAGGCTGGCCTTGAGCCCACTTTGTAGCCCAGGCTGGTCTCAAACTCACAACGATCCTCCTGCCTCAGCCTCCTGAGTGCTGGGATTACTGGTGTGCACCACCATGCCTGGCTAAGGATCCATCTAAAAAGCAAGTTTATAGACAGGTGCTCTCCAGCTCGCTGTTAACTGGAATGCATGTGCCATATAATCAAGGAGCCACTGGCTTATAAAACCACATACATCTTATTTATCTCTAATTTTAAAATAATTCATTGCCTTGTTGGGTATGCAAGTGAGCAATGGAGAAAGTGGAGCATGTGCAATACCAGCTGGAGCTAAGGATTTCAGTGCTTCCAAAAGATGCGGGCTGGAGAACTTTATCAGGCTGTGGAGGGGCTCTTCCCTCTCGGCCAAGATGCCCCCACATATGTCAACCTTGAACTTTGTTTCAAGCTTGTACTGAGCAAATTCTAACTGAGGCTGAGGGTAGACCCTGAATGTTTCTTCAGTTACTCTCAGACCCTCTATTTTTCTATGGTGTTTTCATGAATAATCCTTGAGTCCATGTTTATATCTAGTCCAAGGGTTCTTTCCTGAAGAGGTGTTATAGAATTGTGATTTTCAAAGATCTGGTTGAACTGTTTGAAAACGATAGCCTTGAGACGGTCCAGGTGCCGGCTCCTCAAGTCCATTTGCATGATCTGATGGTGTTTGCTGGCGACTGTCAGTGCCTGACCCAGAAGGGGTATGGTGCCCTTCAGCCTGGAGGAAGAAGTGAAGGTGAATAGCGTCTGGGAGTGATATACCACGTCTGTAGGTTTGTACTGGTTGGGCTTTTTGTGCTGAGTCCCCCAAGCAATTCGGATCCAGACTGCATTCTTTTTTTTTTTTTTTTTTCTTTTTTTTCAGACTGCATTCTTGTTAGGGTTCCTGAAGCTCACTGTTACGAGGCTCTGTGAAGAATTTTCTTAAATGAGATTTTTGAATTCTTCCACATCAAAAATGTCAACATCTTCATCTGTTTCTTTACTCATATGAAAAACATGCCACATTTTCTGGTTCCAATGAACTCGTGTATAAATGATGTCTAAAGGGTCACATCACTGATACTTGCACAGTTTTCCTCACACAGCAGAAGCAAGTCCTGAACCAAAGATGCTTTTTTCTGCTTGAAGTTTAGGATCTGCAACTGGTTTTCAGACAAAAAACCCCAGGTTTTTAAGATTGTCATCATTTTAGCCATGGGGATTTAAAAAATGGTCCTCCTGATAAACTCAGCCAGAATCTCATCCATCTCTCTGGCACGGCCCATATCCCCAGCCACCTCCTCAGCAACTGTTTCCACCGAGGCACCTTCAAAGCCACTCCCTTGCTGTTTTTAAAGAAATTTTTCTTTCTTTCTTTCTTTCTTTTTTTTTTTTTTTTTTTTTTTTGAGACAGGGTCTCACTATGCACTTCAGGCTGCCCTTGAGCTCACTTTGTTGCCCACACTGGTCTCAAACTTGCAACAATCCTCCTGCCTCAGCCTCCCAAGTGCTGGGATTACAGGCATGTGCCACCACGCCCAGCTTGAAATCTTTCTTTTCAGGATCACTAATTATAATTGTAAACCTGTCTTTTATATCTGAAATTTTGTCTTCACATTGGTTCATTTTGCTGCATACAATTTCAGTGGATTTTTAATTCTATTCTACTCTGTTCTGTTCTGTTCTGTTCTGTTCTATTCTATTCTATTCTATTCTATTCTATTCTATTCTATTCTATTCTATTCTATCCTATTTTTGGTACCAGGAATCAAACTCAGGGCCTCATGCTTGCCTGGTAGGCACTGTTCAGTGGAATTTTTAATCTCCTAGATATCTGTTTGAATCTGTTTCATGGATTCCATTTCTTTCCTATGTTGAGTGTTTATGGTTTCCATCATTTTCTAAGCCCCTCTTTTTTTTTAATCTGTATTTGTTCTAGAGTCACTAAGCATGTCTTTCATTATGGTCACCACCTTTGTAGTCATCTGAAAAATTATTTCTGATTTGATTTTTTTTGGGCGGGGGGAGCTTTTTGATACAGGGTCTCCCTATGCAGTTCAGGCTGACCTTGAGCTCACTTTGTAGCCCAGGCTGGTTTTTGAACTCACAACAACCCTTCTGCCTCAGCCTCCTGAGTGCTGGGATTACAGGCATGCACCACGACACCTGGCTTGATTTGATTTTTGTCTACAGTCTTATTTATCTGTGTTGTTACTTCCACTGTTACCACTTTACAGAATGTAGGTAGGTAGTTTCAGAGTATTCTACATCACTGTCCCCTGGGTTAGCCTTTGGTGAGCTGGATGTCTGGGTCTGTGTTTTAAGTGTCTTCTCTTTTTTTTTTTTTTTTTTTTTTGAGACAGGGTCTCACTGTGTAGTTCAGGCTGGCTTTGAACTCACCATGTAGTCAAGGCTGGCTTCAAACTCACAGTGATCCTCCTGCCTCAGCCTCCGAAGTGCTGTTTGTGTTTAGTTTAAATCCTTGGTTGATGCCTGTAAATTGCCTATGACCAGTAGCTTTATTGCTCGTATTTAGAACCCTTAAGAAAGGACTACTTCTCAAAGGTGTGTTCCAGATGTAGCTGGTTTTGGGGGTTTGAGTCTGTTGCAAGCTCCTACCATTTCTATTGACTGGGGATGAGAAGTTGTTGGCTACTTACATTAGTCCCTGGTTCTTTGGCACTGGCCTATAGTATTTTTATGACCCTTAGGCCATCTCAGTCTTGATGTAACAGGAAGACCAACTGATTAGAACAATTATGTCACCTTTGCTAAAGTAGTAAAATCTGCAATAACAATACCATCAAACGTGGCCTAGAAAATGACAAACTACCCAGTTATGGTGGTACATACCTGTACACTCAGCCCTCAGGCAGCTGAGGAAGCAGGGTCACTGCAAGTTCAAGGCCAGCCTGGGCTACATAGTGGGTTGAAGGGTAAACTGAACTGCACAGTGAGACTCTGTCTCAAAAAACCAAAACAAAACAAAAACAAAGGAAAGAAAGAAAAGAAAATGACAAACAGGTAACCATTAGTTTGCCACCTTTAACCCGACGAACTAGATTTGTGGTAATTTAACAAAATATAAAATAAACTAGAAAATTGTATGCAGTAAATAAGCTCTCAATATGGCAATTTTACCCTCAAAGGAGAAAGTTTAAAAGGGGTGTTGGGCCTGGGATATAGCTCAGTGGCATAAGTGCCTGCCTGGCAAGTGCAAGGTCCTGAGTTTGATTCCATACCAAAAAAAAAGAAAAAAAAAAATGGTTTTTCCTAAAAGGGGTGTTGAGGGTGGAAAATAGTAAAACAGAAGAATAAGAAGGAGGAGGAAGAGCAGGGGTAAGGAGAAGAAGAAGAGATTAGAAGCAAGGCAAACTTTGGGAAACTGGTACTGAAGACAGGAGGGAAAGAGAGAAGGAAGAAATAAAAACAAGGACAGAACAGAGCAACAACATAAAAAAAAAATGAGAACCCATGTTACACTCATATAAAAACAAGAACTACCAATTAAGAGAAAACAAAACAAAAGAGAGAAAAAAGGAAATAAGAAAAAAATGGTATGTCTCTGGTGTCACTGGTAGGCAATGTGGGCAGATAGAGTCCAGATCTGAGTTGATTAATCCCAGCAGGCCAACCATAGCTTTATGGTGGGGTAAAGGATAATCCCAGTGAGCCTGCACTTTCAGTTACACAGAAGTTCAGGCTGGTTTCCTGGCTGTGAAGCTGGAACCCAATTTGTTCATCTTGCAGCAGTCCATGCTGGCTTGAACTGCTCTCCCTGACAGTTTGAACTTGGCCCTCTGACCTTTCTACTTGAACTCGTCAGCCTGACCTTTCCACTTGAACTCAAAGCTTAAAAGCTTAAAAGAGAGATGAAGGGAATGGAGAAGCCCACAAGGGCTTTGAAAACCCAACATATTTCTGGGAATATAGGTCACATACACAAATAGAGCTGTAGATATACTTTAAAAGTCCTAAGCTCTCACCTCTGGCTGACCTTGAGGCTCCATGCTAAGGCAGAACAGTAAACTGCATAAAGGAGTGCTGGAAGTAGGGTCCACTATACACACAAAACTCTCAGGAAAGACTGGAAGATTTATTGGTCCCGAGATACGTAGAAGTATCTAACCTGTGGTCTCCCCGCCTCACCCCACAGCACCATGCCTGTTACACTTATTTTGTTTTGTTTGAATACACACCTCTTGGGATGCTGAACATTCTGAAAAAGTTGATTCTAACTACTTTTGCTAGATTTCCCCTTGCTTTTATGAGGGGGGCATTTTTTCTAGGGTCTGTCCCCATTTTCCCTCACTAGTTTCTTGAGGGACAGTTGGCTGACCTCCTCATGGTTGCTGCATCTATTCGTTGTTTAGTATGTACTTAATAAACCCTTGTCCCATAAACCAAGAGAAGACAGCCTTTCCATACTGTTATTTCCCAGAGCCCGCACCTGAGCTTGGCCGGCTGATTCGCTCTCTCTGGAGCTCGGCCCAGCACTGCTTCTGGAGGGGGTCCAGGAGCCCTCGTTCAAGGTCTGGGTCTAAGAGAAGCATACAGGATGCGGCTGCCCGAGACCGAGGGGCGCAGTAGCCAGAGCTGGGTACCAGGGTGGACATCTGCGCGCTGTCCAGGAAGCAGGGAGATGCGCGGGGTCCAGCACAAGAGCCGGCTCCCAGAACAACCGTGGAAGCGCGGGCGAAAAGGTGCCGGGTTCCCGACGCACAGCTCCGTCCCGCTCAGGCCCCACCCCCGAACCAGCCCTCGCCCGACTCTCGCGCGGTCTGAGCTCGCGTGCGGCGCAGAGGCCGACGGGAGCCGCCGCTCTGAGGAGGCCGACATGGCGGCGGCGGCTGCTCTTCGCGGGGTG
>NW_004955454.1:2758480-2781093 GCF_000276665.1 Chinchilla lanigera
CACGGCAGGGAGGCTCCGGGCACTCGCGGGTAGCGGGAGGGCGGTCCCCATGCGGCGCCCCCGCCCCCGAGTGGGGGCTCCGCGGCTCTCTGATAGCCCAGCACTGGGACCCGGTGCAGGGCGCGGGGCAGACCGTGGTTGAGAGCTCCCCGAGGGTCTGCCGGGGACGGTGCCCGGCGCCGGGGTCTACACTGGGTTTGCGTCCGGAGGTGACCCCAGCCTAACCTCGGCCGGCTGACGGTGACCTTGGTCGGCGCAGCACGCTCTGTCATTAGGCCTGACGCCGGCTCAAGATCGGAGCTGAATTGCAGCCCTGGGGCCAGCGGGCCTGTTGACCCCCACCCCCGCGTCCTGCGGCGGTGATCCGGCCGGTGCGTGGTAGGGAGCAGACACCGAGTCGGATCCCCAGGCCGGCGGGTGGTGTCCTAGCAGGCGCTGAGTGGGGCTTTTGCAGGCAGTGTCCTTGTCTTCGAAGTCTGGTCTTTCCCGCGGCCGGAAGGTGATGCTGTCAGCGCTGGGCATGCTGGCGGCAGGGGGTGCAGGGCTGGCTGTGGCTCTCCATTCTGCTGTGAGTGCCAGTGATCTGGAGCTGCACCCCCCCAGCTATCCATGGTCTCACCGTGGCCTCCTCTCCTCCTTGGACCACACCAGGTTTGCAGCTAACTGGCTGGCTGGGGGAGCATCCCGATGGACTGGGTAGTGTGGAATGTTAAGTGCCCCTAACCTTTCTCTCTTTCTTCAGCATCCGGAGGGGCTTCCAGGTATATAAGCAGGTGTGCTCTTCCTGCCACAGCATGGACTACGTGGCTTACCGCCACCTCGTGGGCGTGTGCTACACCGAGGAAGAAGCTAAGGCGTTAGCTGAGGAGGTGTGGGGCTGGGAGATTCACACCCAAGGCTTGGGGCTCCCACTCTGGTGGCATGGCAGGGTTGTGATGGGGTTCTTGGTGGCAGGTGGAGGTCCAGGATGGCCCCAATGAAGATGGGGAGATGTTCATGCGACCAGGAAAGCTGTCTGATTACTTCCCTAAACCATACCCAAATCCTGAGGCCGCCAGAGCTGCCAACAATGGAGCCTTACCCCCTGATCTCAGCTACATCGTGCGAGCTAGGTACATGGACTAGAGAGGGTGAGGAAAGGAGGAGGGTCTGACTTGCCAAGGGCTGAGGAGCCATGGATCTGATTCCAGGCACGGTGGTGAAGACTATGTCTTCTCCTTGCTCACGGGCTACTGCGAGCCACCCACTGGGGTGTCCTTGCGAGAAGGCCTCTATTTCAACCCCTACTTCCCTGGCCAGGCCATTGGTATGGCCCCTCCCATTTACACTGATGTCTTGGAGTTTGATGATGGTAAGTCCTTCACTAAATCCTTTTCTACCCCCAGATGCTTTCTGTGTCCCTTGCCCCTGGGAGATCCTGCCCTTTTGTTGGCTTGAGGGTTCTGTCTGAGGAGGGTTTGGGGTAGCTTTCACAGTCCTGTGAGATGCTGTTCCTTTCAAGCTTTGGGTAGGAACTAGTCTGGCTCCATGGAGTAGGTTGCACCAGGTTGGGTACTAACCCCTGAGGATAGTGCTCATCGTTTGTCTTTGGGTTAGGCACCCCAGCTACCATGTCCCAGGTAGCTAAGGATGTGTGCACCTTCCTGCGCTGGGCATCTGAGCCAGAACATGATCATCGCAAACGGATGGGGCTCAAGGTGATTGGTTGGGCAAAGGGCTACAGTAGGCATCAAAGAGGGGTGGGGAGGGATCTTTCCTGTGACTCTTCTCTTGAGCCTGCTTTGTCCCTAGATGTTGATGATGATGGGCTTGCTGCTGCCGCTGATCTACGCAATGAAACGGCATAAGTGGTCTGTCCTGAAGAGTCGAAAGCTGGCATATCGGCCTCCTAAATGATCCTGTCCAACATTCTGTTTGCCATCTTGCCTGAACAGGCCCTCAAGCCCAGGAGCCATCCCAGGCCTCGGGTGGCCCCCTCTGCCGAGCCTGTCTTTATGTGGGTCAAGGGGAGAGGGCAGGAGATCTGCCTCTTGCTCCAGACCTTCTTTCAGCCCTCAACTTGGGAATAAATTAAATTGTTCAACATACACATTTGAGCTGCTATGTGATAGGCTCACAAGGGATTTTAGTATTAAGACCCACACCTTTACAGGAAGTCCCAGGCACTCTGGCCAGCCCTGCCTCCTATCTGGGAGAACAGACACTGATGGGTGTGGAGCAGAAAGCAGAGGACTGGCTACGGAGGAGGCAGCATTCAGCAGGGTGTATGTCTTGGCACAGAAACGAAAGGGCTTGACTGGGTTGGCCATGGCCCAGGGGTGCAAGAAATTGCTAGAATGAGCCATATAATGTCAGGCTGTTGAACCACTCAGCCCATAATCCAGAGGGCACTACCATCTCACCTACAGGAAGGCCTGGAGCTACTGTGCTGAACTGAGTCAAGTGGTATTTAGGAGAATAGGGAGCTTCTAGCCATGTTAGGAAATCAGAGTAGACAGAGAAAGGGTACTGGGGTATTCTCTTGGGATATATGTGGTGGTGTTAGTGACTTTCATGGAATGTGGGCCCAATCCACAGGGCAAATTGTTGAGTCAAGACCTGACTATTTTTTTTTTTTTTTTTTTTTTAGACAGGGTCTTGGTATGCAGTTCAGGCTGGCCTTGAGCTCTGGTTGTAGCTCAGGCTGGTCTCAAACTTGTAACAATCCTCCTGCCTCAGCCTCCTACATGTGCCACCATCCTGGCTCAGACAACTTTTAAGTGGTTCAGCTCACAAGCTATGTGGGTACCTCAGAGGACACTGACAGGAAGGTCAAGTAGGTATGACCTCAGCAGTAGTTCTGCACCTTGACTTGGGGCTTCTAGCTCTTGAATTTCCCTTGTCCTTATAAGGGGAAGAAAAATACTCATTCTCTGTTGGTGTATCCTCACTGGAGCAGGCTAAAGTCTGGGCAGTGTCTGGTAGATAGCAGCTGGAGGCAAGGTTGATGGTAGAGGCTGGGGCACGCAACCCTCAGCAGCCCCAGACGAGTGGGCAGCAGCCAGGGGAATAAGTAACTACATGTCATGGGGTCTGCAGAGATATCCTAGTGCCCCATCACTACTGGGACTTTGAGTCCAAGTCCACTCTTCAGTAACTACCTGGGCCTGGCTAGGGAAGCCCCACCTGCTGATTTGCCCTGACACCTTCCAGTTTTCTAGTTCGGGTGAGACAGTTCTCACTGACACAGAGAAAGGGACACTGAACTGGCTTATGTTTTTAATGACTGGCCCATGGCCCTTACCCCCAACCCTGGTAGCTCTATCCCCAATGAGCAGCCAGTGGAAGTCACCAAGTTCAAGAGGTGATCCAGGATCTGTGAGGCAAGGCCCATGTTGTCTGTAACCTGGGGGAAGAGACAGGTCATTCCTATTTGTTCTGCACATCACCTCCACCCCCTAGCCTCTTGTACCTTTGATAGTTCCTAGGAGGAGACTGTAGGAAGGGGATTCCAAGCGCAGGGTCTCTGGGTGCTACACATCTCACAGCCTGGGCGGCTTGGGGCATTGATGAAGGTGCAGGAAGGACAGGGCCAGCCAGGCTGGAGAGGTGGAGAGATGTGATGCTCTTCTGCTCCTTTCAGTGACCACAGCTGCCCAGGCTTGGCCCACCCCTGCCCATACTGGTCCCTTGCCCACCTGAAGGGGGCTGGGAAGACTGGAACTGGCTGGCTGGGGGGCTTGGGACAGCCCCAATGTCTGGGGAAATAAGTGTCCTAGTTCCCCATCCATCTTCTGGGGACATTGAGGGCTGCGTCCTGTGGGAGAGGAGGGGGGCTCAGGGCTGTCTCCAGCTACACCCACCATCCCTCATCACCATCAAGGACTCACCTGGGGCTTCTCGGGGGGCTGAAAGCAGGTAGAGAAAGGCAGGGTCCCCATCCTGCTGGACCCCATAGGAAGCAAGACTGCGTTCAGGGACACACAGGCATCGCCCAATGATCCAGCGCTGCACAGCAGGTGGGAAGCCAAACTCTGAGAACACCTGTGGACAGAGCATCAAGGCTGGGCAGGTTCTCACACACACCCCCACAGGGTTCCCTGATCCCATGCTCACTTGTTCCTGGAGAGCTGCAATGGTACAGTGGGGTTGGACCTTCAGCGAGATGTGGGCAGAGGATGCAGAGGACGCACCAGACGTGGCATCTTCAACTGTGACCTCCAACCTAGGCCAGAAAATAAGCTAGGGGTTGGGCGAGGAACCTGGGAGCATCAGAAGGGCAGAGTGAAATAGACCCAGCCTCACCTGATAGGACCAGGTGGGAAGCAGGCTGCCGGGAGCTGGACACTGAGGGCCACATGATGCTTGGCTAGGATTGCTGCCACTTGAGCTGCCCACTTCTCATCTCCACCTGCAATGGCCTGGGCCAGGTGCCTAGCTAGCTCTTCTACAGAGATAAGAGGACAGCTGTCACAGTCAGACACCAGCTACTTCCCCCAGCCCCCTCTGGCTGCCTGTCCTTACCTTTCTCCAACAAGTCTCCAGCGCTCCAGGTCAGATTTGCCTGAGATTGGGGTGCTTTGAGTGTTGGGACCACAGGGGGACAGGGCGGGGAAACAGGGCATATTTCTGGGCCCAGGGCTGGGGGTAGGCTGCCACTGCCTAGGAAAGAGATGTGGAGTGGCTGGTAGCCTTTGCCCAGGTTTCTTTGCCCTCAGGTTTCTGGGACTTTGTCTTCTCCCTCTTTCTCTCAGCCTATGTCGGTCCTGTCTCAGGCCATACTTCAAAGACACACTTTCTCCTCCCAGCTCTGGCTCTTGTAAACCCTTTAGAGAGCCCTGGCCAACTTCTGTTGGTGCTGGAACTACATTTGGCTCACATTTGGGACCTGGAGTACTGAACCCTTTTACTGCCTGTTCTCACCTGTGTCCCTCCTCCATACAGCAAAATCAAAGATGGGTCAGACCCTTCGTGCCCAACAGTAGTCCTGTAGTCAGTGACCTATTCTTGGTGACCTCAGTGGCCTCTCATCTCCTGGCTTCACCATCTACACAGAACCCATTTGGGGTCCCTGCCTTGGGGATCCTTAGAGTCAGGCACACTGATGTATGCCTTGTTACCACCTGCTTGAGGCCAGACCGCTGCAATGAGGTGTCCACACCCAGTGCTAACACTTGTGATTGTCTTGTTCCTTGATATTCTGAACTGTCTTCCCACTAAGATCAGAAGAGCCCTCAAGCACCTGGTGCTGTGCCTGTGCCTTAAGGGTCATTTGCACACACTCCCTTCAAGGATTTTATACTTGCTATTCCAGGGGTCACATGGCTTATACCACGCCCTTCAAATTTCCCTCAAGTGTCAGTCTCTCAAGGCTGCCTTTCCTGCCACCATATTTTAAGTAGCAGCCCTACTGGGGATATAGTTCAGCCGCACAAGCGCCTGCCTGGGAAGTGCAAGGTCCTGAGTTCAATTCCTGACACCAAAAAAACAAACAACAACAACAGAATTAAGTAGTAGCCAGTCCTCCCTCCAGCACTTTCATTCCCTCCACTATCTAATGGAAGCTTATTTACTGATTTTATGTCTGTCTCCCCGCTAGAAATGTAAGCTCCAAGAGGACAGGGATTTGAGAATTTGTTTGGGCTAAAGAAGTGTCTGTCCAGTATTCAGCCAGACCAGGAGCTGAGTACATACTTTTGGTGAATGAATGTGCCTCTCCTTTTTTCAATGCAGAGTTGCCTAGGGCTCTCTTACATTACACTATCTGGTTGTCTTCCTTCCTCTGTCCCATTTGTGGGCTATCCTTCCTCTCCCCAGGTCACTATCTGAATGCCAGCCCTTTTCTCTAGGATTCTCTCTCCTGGTGACTTTGGTTGACCTTTTCTACATTCTATCTTGATGTCTGGAGAGTCCCAGCTCTACACCAAGTGTGTGAAAACTTCCACACCCTCCCAACCAGATTCTGTCTAGAAGCCTTGCACTACCCGGCTCCTCCATCTTTCTCAATCTTAACTACTAACCCTTGCATTTAAACAGCCATGAAACTCGGCTAATTCCATCACCTTAAAATCTCTGGAAACCTCCACTATCTGAATGCCAGCCCTTTTTTTCTAGGATTCTCTCTCCTGGTGACTTTGGTTGACCTTTTCTACATTCTATCTTGATGTCTGGAGAGTCCCAGCTCTACACCTCCTCCTCTGCAGCCCTATCAGGACCACCCCATATATTAAGTAGCAGAGATCTAAGCCTGTCACTCTTCCTCTGAATACCCTCCCGGTTGCTCTTGAACTTAATTTCTCTTCATTCGCACTGGGGTTCTGTGGCCCTGGTTTGCCATGCCTTGCCCCGCTTATCTGGTACTTCAGCCTGCCGCTCCTCAATCTCTACCTTTCTCCACATTTCTACATTCTTCCTCCTGGGAGCCTTCAGAGTCGTCCAGCTTCCCCCATCACTGCCCCACCCCTGTCTGAGCGGCCAGGGCTACTCTAAATGAGCCTTAATTCCAACGACTGACCATTTTGTCCCTCCGCGGAGGCGCCTTGCACCAGGGCTGCCCACCGCTGAGCTTCCTCAGGGTTGAGGAAGTGTAAGCTGAGGGTTCCAGGCCCTCCTGGCGGAGGCTGCAGCTCATGTTGGCTGGGGCCGCAGATGGTATAGGAGACTGACTCCAAGGGCCACTCCAAATTGACCTGAGGAGGGAGAAAGTCCAGGCTTAGTGGTCTCCTACTCTGAACTGCATGGTGCACATATACAGGCCACTTACAAGCATGTATTAGCATTATCCCTATTTAACAGAGTAAGACAAGCAAAGAAAAGTAACTGGTGAAGAGCACGCAGTGTTTTGGCAGAAGGGCCTAACCTTGGGCTAGCTGCCCAACTCTCACTCACCGCCCCAGGTCCCGCGCCCTGAAGTTGCAGCCGGAAACGCCCGGGCCGCTCGGGGTCTGCGCTCAGCTGCAGCCTCCGCAGCGGCGCCTCTGCATCCGGCCCAGCCCCCAGGGGCCTCACTGCAGCGTGCACAGCCAGGAGGACCGTGGCCGAGCCAGGGTCCCCGGCTGCGGCCGCCCCACCTGCCGGCGGCGCCATCTCTAGTCCGCTCAGTCCCCGACCCTCCGAGCCCGCTTCCGTTGGTCGGACCGCTGGGCGCCTCCGCCGACCAGAAACTCTGACCATGAGACTACGTTCCGGGGTTCCGGGCGTAGCCAGATTGTCTGAACTCAGGAGGGGACCCATGGCCGCGCACCGGCCAAACGTGGCCCTTCTGTGTCTGAGGATGTACAAGGCCCGAGAGTCATGTTTGAGTTGGGTATCGGAGGCAGGGTCAGAGTCCTTAGCACCAGCCACAAACGGAAAGCGGCCACGGGCTATTCGCCTCAGAGGCTCAGACGGGTAGAGGCTGCAGTCCCAGTTCTGGGACAGAGCCAGATACACAGCCGGTTACTCCCTCCAACCCGCCTCGGTGTCCGGGCTACTGACCCGGTAGCCGCCGTTTCAGGGCGGAGCGGAGCTCCGGCCAATGAGCGCCGGGGCGGGAGGCGGGTTCGCTTGGTCGAGAGAGTGACAGACAGGGCTCAGGTCCAGTAGGAGGGGAAGGTAGAATGAGCGACGGGGAGCCTCCCAATGGCTGGTCGCGCTTTCGAGCCCGAGGCTGAAGCGGGCCATTCAGAGGCGTGGGGCCGGGTCTGCCGGACGCTTGTTGTTGTCCGGACGAGGGAAGCGGAGGTCGCTGGTTTGCTTGCTCGCTGTGGTGCTCTGTGTCGGTCGACGACAGGTCGGTCGCAAGAGTGAGCGCTGTGCAGGGGGGCGAGGCTATGTCGCGGTGGCAGCCCGGATGGGCCGGCAGGGCCTGGAGTAACGGGACGTCGCCGCGGAGCTTCTTCCCCCGGATACGACGCAGCCCGAGCGGAGGCCGCGGCGCCACCCTGAGGCTCTGAGGAGCCCGCACCGCGCGAAGCCCGCCACGCCTTTGTCCGACACCGACGCCGAGCAGCCTGGCCGGCCCGATCTTGCCAAGCCCAGGCAGGTGGGTGTCCGCCCTGAGCCCGCGACGTCCGTGGCCGCCGGAACCACAGCGCCCAGCAGGCCTCGCGCCGAAGCACTACCTCTTGGGACTCGTAGTTCCGTGGCAGCTTGGCAGGAACCCCTCGCTCGCCGCACTGCCTGCTGGGACTTGTGGTTCCGCTGCAGCTCGGCTGGTTCCCCATCCGGGCCGGCCGATGCTGCAGCACGCTAGCGGGACGGTGGGGGGCTCTCTCCACTCCTTGACGTACGAAGGGATTAGATGTGCTTGCAGAGTAGGAACCTGTGGGGTTTCCTCCCTCCTTGCTAGAAAAGCGGCCCATAGAACAGAAGGGCGCCCATCCAGGTGATTGCAGGGCCGGAGCTTCAGCTGTTCTGGTTCTTACCCTGGCCTGTAAGGGTGATTGCAGGAGTCATAGCCCTTGGAGCGGGTAAAGTGACTCACATGGTGGGTGGGTGCCCCTCTTTCTGGATGAGGATGGGGGGAGAGAGTTGAGTGAGGGACTGGTCCAGCAGCCCCAAGGTGAGCAGAGTCTTGAGTTGTCCCCGTGCCTTTCGAGATGCAGAGGATATGGCTGAGCTGGAAGCCTGGGCTTGCCACCTTCAGGTAACAGGATCGCATCATTTTCGAACTAGTGCTGAGTGTTGAGGTTTGGCTGGAGGAGGGAGAGGAGCTGTGTGAAGCCTGGACATAGGCCAGAGCCATCTGTGCATAGTGTTCTGCTTAGCGGGTAGAAGGGCTAAAAGCAGAACTCCATGGGGCCAGATACACATTGCCTGGCTTCCTACATCCACAGGCAGCACTAGCCCCTCTGGAACAAGGAGTCCCCTCCCCAAGGTCATGAAGCTGTTGGAGAACTCCAGCTTTGAGGCCATCAACTCACAGTTAACTGTGGAGACTGGAGATGCCCACATCATTGGCAGGTGAGGCCAGAGGCTCTGGGGGCCACTGTCTCAAAGATCACTGCCCTGGCTCCTTAGTTGAACCTGGCAGGGCCAGCATGCTCCATGGTCTGCATCCCATAGGATTGAGAGCTACTCATGTAAGATGGCGGGAGACGACAAGCACATGTTCAAGCAGTTCTGCCAGGAGGGCCAGCCCCATGTACTGGAGGCACTGTCCCCACCCCAGACCTCCGGCCTCAGCCCCAGCAGGTGAGCTGAGGTGGGGCCTGCCTTTTCCAGGCTGTGGGATGATGGGCTAGGCTGATGTTTGTCTCTGTACAGATTGAGCAAGAGCCAGGGTGGTGAGGATGAAGGCCCCCTCAGCGACAAGTGCAGCCGAAAGACTCTCTTCTATCTGATTGCCACACTCAATGAGTCCTTCAGGCCAGACTATGACTTCAGCACGGCCCGAAGCCATGAGTTCAGCCGGGAGCCCAGCCTCAGCTGGGTGAGGATTGGGTGGAGGGACCCAGAGCCCCACAGCCATCCCTGCTGCAATCCCCAACTTCCTGTGGTTCCTGGGCTCTGTCTAGTCCACATCTGCTGTCCTGAACCCCTGTCAGCCCTGACATGACCTGTCCTAGGTGGTGAATGCCGTCAACTGCAGCCTGTTCTCTGCTGTGCGAGAGGACTTCAAGGACCTGAAGCCACAGCTTTGGAATGCAGTGGATGAAGAGATCTGCCTGGCTGAATGTGACATTTACAGGTATGCCAAGTCCCTGCAGGTATGTTCCCCGGGTGTATATGGCACTGGGAGCTCACATTACTTCTTGCCCCACTCCCCAGTTATAACCCAGACTTGGACTCAGACCCTTTTGGGGAGGATGGCAGTCTCTGGTCCTTCAATTATTTCTTCTACAACAAACGACTAAAGCGAATTGTCTTCTTCAGCTGCCGCTCCATCAGGTTTGTACCACTCACCTCCCTTCCCTGAGCTCCCTGGGCCCGTACCATTTCCTCAGCTGTGCCCAACCACCCCAACCATGTTTTATCTGAACATCCTCTGTTGGACCAACAGCAGGCCTGGGATAGGTGGTCCTAAGACTGGTTTTCCCACTTCCCTACCCAGTGGTTCCACCTACACACCCTCAGAGGCAGGCAATGAACTGGACATGGAACTGGGGGAGGAAGAGGTGGAGGAAGAAAGTGGAGGCGGAGGCAGTGAGGGTGGGGCTGAGGAGACCAGCACTGTGGAGGAGGACAGGTACGTAGTGGTGGCCCCAATCCTTGGAATGGGTGGGATAGATCAGGACTGCATGCCTGGTCTGCTGGGTAGTGGCACTTCAAATCCTGCTGTGTCAATCTCTCTGCCCAGGGTCCCAGTGATCTGTATGTGATGAGAGGAACAGAGGCCCCAGCTTCATTCAGCTTCAACCAATGCCTGGACCTGCCCGCCTGAGGGGCCTAGGGCCTCCCCAGCTGATGGCCATACCCTGGCGCTGCCACAATCCTGGTGCTGCGCAAGGTCACACCTGCCTAGCCTTTTGGCACCAGCCTGTGGATGTGTCCACTCACCCTTGCAGGATCCTACTGCCCATGCTGTGGCTGGACTAGACAGCACAGGGCCTTGTGGGAAGAGTGACTGCCCTGCCCAGATGGACTGCCATAAGCAGGGATGGACCACAGAGTTTATTTTTGTATTTCTTACCGGGTCTGCACACTCCAGCCCCAAGGGCCAGTGTCCTGAGGCTCCACAGCAGGCCCTAGTGGTCAGCGGCTCTGGTCTTGGGCCAGCCCCTGGTGCCCATCTGTCCCCCCACTTTGCCAGGAGGACCGCGTGCACTGAGTGTCACTTTGCTGCAGCTCATTTGTTTTCAATAAAAGTTTCTGTGACTTAGTATGGATCTGGATAAGGTGGGGGCGGGGCCTGCGTGGGGGCGGGCCCCGAGTCGGGGCGGGGCCCGCCGCGTTCCGCGTTCAAGCAACCGCTAGGTCCTGGGAGCTGTTGGACACAACTGTGAATATGGAGGCAGGAGCGTTGGGCGCAAGCAGCAACCTTTCAGCAGAGGGAGATAACCTGATTCCAGACTCGAACTTCTACGATGCCGACAACTATGACACCCCAGACCCGGGGGTGCTATTGGAAAACAATGGTGATCACCCCACCCCACCCCAGCCCCATGTCCCTTTAGAGAGCAGGTCTCATAAGGGCTCTGTTCTGTCCCGGAAATGGAACTTCTCCAGGCAATTCCTGACTGGCGTAGCACTGTTGGTGACCTTCAGGGCCACAAGTGACAGGACTTTTTCTGGCTGTCTGTAGAGTTTTACTTCCGGGAGCCGCCACAGGTCCAGCAGCTCTTTACCAGCAGCCAGCGATGGCAGGACATGACTTTACACACTCGCGCCCGCCAGCTGTGGCTGCTCCTGCGCGCAGGCCTCCACGACCTTGTGGAAAAGGTGTGTCTTGCCCCCGGCATTTGCCTTCTGGTCTCTTTTCCAGACCAGCCCATTTCCTGGGTGTAACCTGCACGACTCTGGCGGTTCCTTTGCGTTTCCCTGGGCAGAACCCCTCCTCCCAGCCCTTAACAAAGATCTGTCCATGGTGGCCCGCAGGTGAAGACCTCCGAAATGCGTGCAGCTCGTCTGACACATGGGCTGGAGCCACTGCGCCGCCTGGAGGTGGCAGCTGGGCTGTACTCGGTGGCACAAGACCCAGAGGGCGGGCGTTTTGTGGTGCTGGACGGCGCAGGACACCTGCACCTGCATAGAAAGGACGGCTGGGCACAACAGAAGCTAAGGGCCCCTGTAGCACTTACGGGACTGGTGGCTGTGCCAGTACCTCTGGGAGCTGTGGGCCGCTTTGTAGGCTGGGGTCCTGCTGGGCTAGCCATATTGGGCCCAAACCTCGGCCTGCTGTGGCCGAGCCAGATAGGGATGGGCATTGCACCAGGACATGAGCCCATTTGCTGCCTGCCAGTGCCCAAACTGGGTCTGTTGCTTGTAGCTGAGATGAGTGGTGGCCTGGCACTCTGGAAGTTCCGTTCAGGTGGCCGCCGCCTGGTACAGTGTGGGTCAATTGTTCAGCCACTGCCAGGCATAGAAGGCACACTCAAGAGGCTGGCTCTGGGGCCAGCACCTGCCCAACGCAGCCTACATTGCTTTGCAGCCTACGGCTCAGCGGTGCTCACTTTGGATCTGCACAGCTGGGCTCTTATCCATGTGTGCCGGGATCTGCACAAGACGTGAGGGGGGACATGGGGACATGAGGTGGGTCCCTTAGGGAGAGCCACGCACACATAGATAGTCCTGCTGAGTCTGCCGGGCCCCTCTTTCCCCATCTCCAGTACCATCTCAGACCTGGTATACTGCAAGGAGGTGGAGGCAGTGGTGACAGCTTCCCGAGACAGCACAGTGAAGGTGTGGGAGATGGACTGGCAGATCCGGATGGTGTTTGTGGGCCACACAGGTGCGGGCACTCTAGCAGCTCTTGCAGTACATTCTCTCCACTCTGAAAGTGTTCAGTTGCCTGGGATCTCGGCCTGACCAGGCTAGACTGCCCTAGTCAGCTGCAATGGGGCTAACCGCTCCTCCTCCCTCAGTTTAGGAGTGCCAGAGTGACTGTACCTTTCCACAGGCCCTGTGACAGCTATGACTGTGCTCCCAAAAACCACATTGGTGGTGTCGGCCTCGCAGGATGGGACGCTGCGCACATGGGACCTGCAAGCTGAGTTGCAAGTGGGTGAAGCAGCCCTGTGCTACGAAAGGCAGGACGCGCTGTCCTGGCGTGTGAACCGCTTGTTAGCGCCTGCAGGCACTGGCTGGCCGGTGCTATCTCTGTGTGCCAGGAGTGTAGAGCTGTGGCAAGTGCGTGAACTCTACTCGACGCTGGCTCAGCTGTCTGCGCGGGTGCTACACCTAGAGGTAGCGCCCCCGCTGCCCACACCTGTAAACCCCTTGCTGCCCACACGCCTCGTTTGTGCATGCGCAGATGGTTCAGTCCACCTGGTGTCCGCCGCATCGGGACGCATGGTGAATACCCTGTGGCTTGACCCGGAGGACTGCGCGGCTGCGGTGGCCTACTGCCTGCCACGGGAGGCGCTGTGGCTCCTGACGCAAACCGGCCATCTGGTGCGAGTGAATGCAGCGTGCTGCCCCATGAGTGTGTTGCATCGCGTATGCCCGTCTTTGCCCCCTGCATCGAAGCCCTGCTGCCTGCACCTCTACAGCCACCTCACTGACCCCGGCACTGCCTTCTCTTGCTGGGAGGTCGTGTGCCAACACGGGGGCGACCCACGCCGCTGCGCTATGGCCTGGTCCTGGAAGAACAAGAACCGGTGGGTGCCTGGGCCCCTCTGGGCTGTTGTGATCCCAGCCCCATTCGCTTGGCAACAGGGCCGGTGCCAACAAGCTCCATTGCCACCGGCAGGTACCTGCCTGTGATGGGTCACACAGATGGCACGCTGTCCGTGCTGGACTGGCTCTCTTCGAAGACCGTCTTCCATATAAAAGCACACAGTCCAGGCTCGGTCACCGCCATTGGGTCCACCTATAACAACATCGTGTCATCCGGTCAGTACCTTCTCACACCCAAAGCCAGTCCAGGAACCTCTCCCCTCCAGGAAGGTCCAGTCCTGGCTTCTTCCATCCACAGGTGGAGACAGGACCGTGAAGGTATGGCGCATCTTCCCCTATGCTGAAGAGAGCCTGAGCCTGCTGCACACCTTTTCCTGCTGTCACCCAGTTGTGAGGCTCTGTGCACTGGGCAATCGAATCACTGTAGGCTTTGAGGATCCAGCCAGCGCCACCTACGGCCTGGTACAGTTTGGCCTGCGTGAGGGCCAGCGCTGTGACCACCGGCCCCAGGATGACCCGATGGACCACATCACTGGTGAGAACATCGAAACAGAGGTGAAGCCTGGGCCCCCGTGTCAGCAGTCTAGTTTCTGACGCCAACCCAACCTACAGGGCTATGTTGCTGTCCAACACTTAAACTCTATGCCTGTGCCAGCCTGGACTGCACTATCCGCATCTGGACTGCAGAGAACCGCCTACTGCGGTGGGCTGGAACCCCAGGGAGCAGGCTGGGGGTTGGAGGCAGCTGGTTGGGCTTTCCCCACCTCTTCCTCCCATGAGAGCCCAGTGGGGGGGGGGACAGAGCCTTGCCCTCATCACTCCTCATTTCCCCCTCTATGAGCAGGGACTGAACTCTGGCCTCTGGGTACCCCCTACAGGCTCCTGCAGCTGGATGGTGCCCCTCAGGCCCTGGCTTTCTGCAGCAACAGTGCAGACTTGGTGCTGGCACTGGGCTCTAGCCTCTGCCTAGTGTCCCACAGGCTCTACCTTCCCACATTCTACCTGGTCCAGGTGTGCCATGAGAGCAAAGTGGGCAAGGTAGGGCGTTGCATGCAGACAGTTCCTGAATCCAAGGATATAAGCTCCTCTTGCTTTCTCCTCTCTTAGAAGCTGCATCAGAAGGCCCTTGCTGTGGTGGATGATCCTCCTCTACCACTGATCAACCAGGAGTCACTGACCCCCATGCAACTGCAGAGGCTCACCAACTTGCAGGGCATGGCCAGCCTCAGGTCTGCTGGTAGCCTCACACAGCCCCTAGCATAAAAATTCACAATTCCTGAGTTCCTCAGAGGCTGCCACAGACCCATCCCAGACTTGGCATCTCCTTTCCTGACTGGTCCTTGTCCCAGTTTCTGCCCTGTTCCACTGGTAATGCCACCTAGCATCTCACTGTCCCTGTCCCTGTCTGCAGTGTGGATTTTCCCTTCATCCACCACCACATGGCAACACCTCAGCAGCCAGTGGTGAAGGAGGTACAGAAGGACCTGACCCCCTCATCACCCCATTTCCCAGCCCTACCCCTTGCCCAGGCCCAGGCCACAAACCCTCAGTCCCTGGGCTGGCCTGGCCAGCATATAACAAGTCTCATGGCTGTATAACTGACTTCTGATCCCCACCTCAGGACTTGGAGGCCCTACAGACCAGAGATCGAGACCTTCAGCAGTTGAAGCTAGGGCTAGTAGTCCCAGTGGCTCAGCCTCCACCTTCCTGGAAACAGCATCAGGAAGCTTTTGAAAATTATCTGTATCTGATCTATGGCCCTGCCCTGCTGGTAAGTACGGGGCCAGCCCCAGCCCTAGCCATGGCCCCTCCCCTCATCCCAGACCTGACATGGCCATCTGATGCTACCTATGCCAGGGTATTCAGTCTGGAAGGGATTCACAGCAGTGGAACACCTTGGCCTTCACCACAAAGACAGACTCCCAGGACGAGAATGCTTTAACCAGCACTGCCTCCTGCTTCAGCCAGGCTTCAGTCAGCACTGAATCACAGACAGCACCCACAGCCCTGTCCCTCCAGGCCCTAAGGACCCCAGACAGGCGCTTTGCCCGCCCTCCCAGAGTCACCTTGCCTATTCCACCCCTCCACCGGAGGGTGCACAGCAAGGCATCCCAGGTGAGGCCTCTTCCTTCCCACCTGCCTGCCTGATATCATGGCCTCTGCTTTCACCCCCATGACTCCTTGGATGTCCTAGCTTCTAGCCCGCTCTTCCCTGAGCTATGACCTGGGCCTCAGTCTGGATCTACTGCTGCAATCAGAGCAAGTACAAGAAGAGATGACCATGGCCCTGGAACCGCTGCCCTCCCTCCTGCAGCACAGGGTGAGGGACTCAGGCAGGTGGGGTGCCGTCTGCCTCAGGCAGTGCTTCAGGGACTCTAAAGGCTGTGTTCTGCCCTGAGTTCCTTCCCCTCCCCTTCCCAGATCCCACTACTGCGGCAGAGACAGCCCAAGGAGCCTCTCTCAAACCTCAAGGGCTTCTTTCCTGCCACCACATATCCCTACAAGGTGAGATTCTAAGCTTCCCCCCAAGGTATCACCTTTGGGGTTCACTCTTCTGCATCCCAGGTTTGCTGCAAACCCTCTCCAAATTTGACTCAAAGGCCACGGGCTCCACAGCTGCCTGCCTAGCCTGGTGCAGCTATATCTGGGCACAGGCTCCTTGCTGCTTGCCAGGCCAGTAGCTGAGCCAGGGGTTCCACACTACTGGCCCTACATGTACCACTTCTCCCCAGTGGGAGTGACTGGAATCCAGGCACTTCAGGGGAGAAAGTTCAGGGGAAGCTGAGCCTTCAAGATCCATAGTATTTTCATACTCCACACTAGGTTCCTAGGGAGACCCAAGCTTCACCAAGTGCACACCTAGCCCTGCCAATGTGGGTCCCTGACCTCACAGTCTGGGTATCCCCACTTTCCCAAGCCCTGTAGTACCCTCTCTTCAAGCTCCTTTTTTCCTGCCAATTTCCTTTTCTCCTGGGTTTTCTTTCTTTTTTTCTTTCTTTCTTTTTTTTTTTTTTTGTTGTTTTTTTTCTGGTACCAGGAATCGAACTCACGACCTCACGCTTGCCAGGCAGGCACTGTGCTGCTGAGCTAAATCCCTAGCCCCTTCTCCTGGGTTTTCTAACCCCAGGTTCTTCCATATTCCCTGTCCCTGGAGAACGTGTGGGGAGTCCAGCTGTCCTCTGGGTCTCCGTTACTTCCCAATTTATGGAGTGCCCTTCCACCTGGTTTCACAGGCTTCCCTGCTTGTCTGTGTGCTGAGAGCAGGGGCTTCATTTTAGTCTGGTCCTTGGTTTTTGGGTTTTTTTTTGTTTTTTGGGGTTTTTTTGGTTTGGTTTTTCTCCGGTACCGGGAATCGAACTCACAACCTTGCACTTGCCAGGCAGGTGCTGTGCCGCTGAGCTAAATCCCCAGCCCCCAGTCTGGTCCTTGGAAAGGCTTCATTTTAGTCTGTACCCCTGGCTGAGAGACTCAGAATGGTCATTGGGGTGCCCCTGAGTGGTATCCCAGTTGGGCAATTTAAGGTTCTCAGCCCACCCTGATGTGCTCTACCTCCAGCACTGCCCACTGCCCATCAGCTTCCCAGGCTTTGTGCCCAACTCCGTGGTGCTGCAGCAGATGTGGCCGCCCATGGAGGGCAGCTACCTTGAATCCCTGGCCCAGCTTGCCTCCAAGAACAGATTAAAGGCAAGTGTCAGGGATGGGGATGGGGTTCAGGCAGGGCTCACTGTCCCTACAGCCTGCTATATGCTCCCCTTTTCACTCCCATCTCTGCAGCCTGGTCCAACCATGGACATGTGGCTGTCACAACACAGGTGGTCTATAGGCAAGTGGCGGAAGAGATTCATCCAGTGGCTTCACAGGGATTCCAGTGAGGAAGAAGAGGAAGAGGAAGAGGAGGAGGAGGAGGACAGCGAGTCGCTAGAGGCCGACTGGACTTCCCTAAGCCCAGATACACGGCACTCTCAGCTAAATTCTGGGGGGCCAGAGGCTTCGGTAGGTACCCCAGACTGCTACAGGAGGGGTGGGCTTGGTACCTACAACCCAGAGAGCTGGGCCTGCAGCTGCTGTTGCTTCTTCTAGAACTCTACATACTTGACCACCTATGAGGCCCCAGGGACTAGGACCTACCTTGACCCGAAGTACTACTCTGGGCATCTGCCTAGATTCCTGTATTTTTTTGTTATCCAGAACTGGTTCAAAAAGCTGTTCCCCATCTTCAGCCTGGAGGTTTGGGGGAGACTTGGAAGCTTGGAAATACAGACTGGGCTGGGGGATGGGGAGAAGGCAAGAGCCTACCTGGGTGCAGGGCGGGGCAGAGTCTCAGCACACCATCCCACAGGCCTACCCGGAGATGGGCACTATGGAGGGTCTGGCCTCAGTGTTCGTGGACCTGCTAGCAGAAGCCACCTGGGCAGACCGTGTGCATATCCTGCAAGCACTGCTGAGGCTGGTGCCCAATGTGAGCCAAGAGCTCCAGAAACGGCTGCATGGCAGTCTCTTGCAGTTGCTTAACCTGGATCAGCCTCCTAGCCTTGAAGTAAGCTCCTCAACAGCCCCTTCCTTACTGCTCAAACTTCCTGCATTGACCATAGTGCCACCCCCACCCCTGTGCTCAGGATCCTACACAGAAGCAGTTTGTGATGTTGGCCCTGCAGCTGCTCCTGGCCTGCTCACTGGATTCTCGTGATGTGGTGGTGGAGCTCATGTCCTACTTCCTCTACTCTCCAGCTGACTACCAGTGAGTCACGTTCTTGGCTAGTCCTCCTGGCCAGCTGGGAAGGCCTTGGGTTAAGCTGCACACATCTGTCTTAGCCCAGAGCTCAAGAAGCTCCTGGGTGGCCTAGGCCTCCAGGATCCACAGGGCTTCCTGTTCAAGGAGATGACAACCTGGGTCCGGGGCTCACACTTTGACTCCAAGGCCATGCTGCGTGCACACTGCTGCCAGAAACTGGAGGACATGATCCAGCAGCTGAAGGTCTGGTGCACAAGGGCTGGGTGGACCACCCATAGGGAGCTTCTCACCTCCAGACATCTAGAAGTCCCCAGAGAGGGCCAGCTGGGACTGCACTGCAGGAATGCCTGCTTAAGTTTTGTCTCTGTGATTCTCTGACCTGAGAATCTCTGGGAAACCCTGCTCCCATTGGAGGCTTAGGCAAGAGCATGATGTTGGAGCCAGAGATTGCACTGATGAGGCCTCCTAATCAGGCAGTCTTCCTGGGAGAGGGGCAGAAAGGAGTTTCAGGGGCTAAGGAGCTTAACTGATCACTTCCCCTACAGATGGAAACCCCACAGCCGACTACAGCCAAGATGTCTGTGGTGCTGCCCAAGGTCTCTGAGACCTCAGTGCCTGTGTCTCCTACCAAGGAGACCCTTTCACAGGCTTCCATGGCCTGGGGGACATCCACAAGCATTCCGGAACTGCAGCAGGAGGCAACTAGCCCAGACCTCCAGGCCAAGCCCATGCCTGTGCAGATACACACCAAGCGGACCAAACACTTTCTCTATGAGACGCTACAGAGCTTCTCCTTGGTGCCCCAGGCCCGTGTGGATCCCCTAGTGCCACCTGTGCAGCGTGATGAGTTGCTGCCTCTCGAAAAGACTGACTGGTCGCACTCCAAGATGCTGGACCTGTGCACCATTGATGCACTGAACTACTTCTGCGAGAAGCAGCGTATCCAGCAGGAGAGCTTGCTACAGCACACAACGTCACCCCTGCTAGAGCCCAACACTGTGGTACTGCCACCACGGGATCGTAGGTGTGTGTGTGGTGCAGGGGTAGTGTGTGTGATAGGTTGAGGGGCAGGCATTGGGTGTGGATTGACTGAACCCAGCCTCCCCTAGGCACCACCCCATCCTCCGGCTGCAGGAAACAATGGCCCAGAGCTCTGGGATGAGACTGAAGGGTGAGTAGGCCCCAGGATCCCACGTGGACCCTGACTACCAGCCCCGCCAGCCCCGCCAGGCCCTGTCGGCCCACCCCTGCCTCACTACCTGTTTGCTCCCAGGCCGCGCACTGTCCAGACACTGTGTCCGTGCACTGGATGGCACCATCCGTTCCCTGAAGCTGCCACTGCCTCGGGTGGAACTACAGCCCTTCCCCCCAGGCTGGCCCAAGCCCACTCGTGCTCAGCCCCCGCGGCTCCTGCAGCCAGCCCTTCAGCGCTACTTTCTTCTAGAAGACACAGACCCCAACAGCTACAACTAGTGGCTTTGGCCTGGTGCCCCTCCCACCAACTTGGGGACTCGTACCCTGCCCCAAGCCTACCCTGTGGCCCAGAATAAAGTCCAGAGGCTGGGGTAGCACTTCAGATGTGACCTCCTTCTCTCTTGGGCTTTGGGGAGGGCAGGGAAGCTGGGTGGGGTAGGATCTGCGTCCTCCTGCAGAAAGCAGGAACCTAGACTATGTTAGTCCATGAAGATGGAACACCTCCCCTGGTATAGTGGCCTGTCTTCCTGGAGAGGAGGAGACCCACAGTGCAGGGCCGTTCCTGGGTATTAAGATGGGACACTGACCATACAGATGGCTCTCTGCACCTACAGGAGGCCATAGGTGTGCATGTGGGGTGGGGCCTTTTGCCAGCCATGCTGTTATCTGAGAAACAAGGAGGTGGCCTGCTTTGGATCTTGCTACCTAACAGTTCTGGTAAGGTAGACATTGTCTTGGGGTGCACGGTGTCAAAGGGCTCACTTCCTTCTGACCTGGCAAGGCGCTGACGGGACCACCAAATGTCCATGCACAAGTTAGTGATTTGCTCTGCTTTTGTGCAGTTTCCTAGCTTTTTACATCCTTCCACTGAGTTGTCTGAGCAGTGATCTCTCCTGTAAGTTTTGAACTTCTGATTTTAGATGTTCCTTCTCCATGGTTAGAACAGGTCTTCCATTTTTTCCCCTTGTTAGAAATAAGCACCTAAACTGAAACTGTTGGTGCCAAAAAGAATGCACTCAGACAGCAAGCAAGAGGACTCACAAGGCAAAGTTTAAAGTTTACTTCTGCACGAGGGTGTGAGTGCACTCAGACCTGAGGTGGGGTGCTCACCTCCTGGCAGGGAAGTGGGGGAGTTTAAACCCTAATGTATGAGAAAGGCTTGCGATCTATCCTGGTTGGCTAGTTTAAACTGGGTCAGGGGAGGGTCCGAAGGTTTTCTGAGAGGAAGGAGGAGCAGGAGGGGAGAAGGTATGGGAAACAAAGTCTTTGGCTATTGATAAGCTATCTTTGGTCTGTAGCTACGTTCCCAAAATTTAGGTGTTCCAGGATAGGCATGGTGCTCCATGTCTGTAATCCCAGCACTTGGGAGGCTGAGACAGGAGGATCCTTGCAAGTTTGAGACTAGCTGGGGCTACAAAGTAAGCTAAGCCCAGCCTAAACTACATAGTGAGACCCTGTCTCAAAAAGACAAAACAAAACAATGTAAGCATTTCCCATAATTTCAGTGTGAGGGGTGTTGCTCGAGTCTAAAATGAAGGCACTCCTGTTTATATCTTTTGTTTGTTTGTTTTTGAGACAAGGTCTTGTTATACAGTTCAGGCTGGCTCTGAACTCATTATGTAGCCCAGGCTGGCCTTGAACTCATAGCAATCCTCCTGCCTTAGCCTCCCCAGTGCTGGGATTACACAATGCCTAGCTGTTTATATCTTTTGATAGAAAAGACAGGGACACAGTTTCTCATACCCTGACCTGCACGCAGGAGCTCTTCTTAGGGACCACAGAGGTGGCCACTCTTCTCAAGGCCGAGCAGGGTCAGAGGTGCCTGGTCCTAGGGAACCTCATCCTTGTTTTATAAAAAGAATCACACAAGCACCAAAAGAAGAGCCCAGGCTGTGGTGGACTGATGCTATGGTACCAGTGTTCAGCTAGGGCTTCTACCGGTGTTTTTAATTTTTTTGGTCTTTTTTGAGATGGTGTCGCTATGAAGTTCAGACTGGCCTTGAGCTCACTTTGTTTTGTTTTGTTTTTGTTTTCTTTTTCCGGTACCTGGAATCGAACTCACCACCTCGCACTTGCCAGGCAGGTGCTGTGCTGCTGAGCTAAATCCCCAGCCCACAGTTGGGGACATTGATGAATATATCTTTATTTTTTTCCCCCAGTACCAGGAATCGAACTCACAACCTTGTGTTTGCCGGGCAGGCGCTGTGCCACTGAACTAAATCCCCAACCCGAGCTCACTTTGTAGCCCAGGCTGGTTTTGAACTCTCAATGATTCTCCTGCCTTAGCCTCACAGGCATGCACCACCACACCTGGCTTTCTACCGGTGTTTTTAAATGATAAAAACAAGAAACACTTTTTAAATACAAGCATGAGAAGGTAGGGAAATTTAAAAGAAATTTTAAAAACCTACTAATCATAAAACTATATTTACTAATTATTAACACAAAATTATTTTTATTTTTGGTGCTGGGAATCAAACTCAGGACCTTGCGCTTGCCAGGCAGGCATTGTGCCAGTGGGCCCAGCCCCACAAAATTATTTTTAATTGTTCCTCTATACCATATCAAGAGAGGAAGGGCCAGGGTTATAGCTCAGCAGCACAAGCGCCTGCCTGGCAAGCATAAGGACCTGAGTTCGATTCTCCGGTACCAAAAAAAATAAAATAAAATAAAGAGAGGAAAAGGGCAGGTAGCGGAGGGCAGAGATATCTGAAATTCATGTAATTGGAAACAGTCCATCTCTAGAAAATAGGACTCCTACAAGTCAATAAAAAAGTCACTCAACTCACAAAGAATGGGGCTGGGAGTGGTGGCACAGGCCTATATCCCAGCACTTAGGAGATGAAGCAGGAGGATTACAAATTTAAGCCTAGCTTCCTGGGCAATTTAGTAACTTCTGGAGATCTTTTTCAAAAAGTGAGGACTGCCTGGGAACATAGTTCAAGGCTTCAAGGCCTTGGGTTCAGTCCCCAGTAAAAAAAAAGAAACAGACATTTTATCAAAGGTAAACAGCTGGCAAATGAGACATTCCATGTCACCAGTCTTAAGGGAAATGCAGATGATATCTGGATGAAGTGAGTAGAGGTATCCCCAAACAATGAGGCAGACACAGCAGCTGGATCTCTCACAAATGGCTGGTAAGAATAGGAGATGATGCAGACACACTGAAAGACAGTCTGGCAGTTTCTTAAAAATGAAGCATGTTAGGGCCAGGATATAGTTCAGCTGCACAGCAGCTGCCTGGCAAGCACAAGGTCCTGAGTTCAGTCCCCAGTACCAAAAAAAATTTTAAGCATGTTTAAAAAATTAAGCATGTTTCTGGGTGTGGTGGCACACACCTGTAATACCAGCAGTCAGGAGGCTGAGGCAGGAGGATCGTTTCGAGTTTGAGACCAGCCTGGGCTACAAAGTGAGCTCAAGGCCAGCCTGAACTGCATAGTGAGACCCTGTC
>NW_004955454.1:2781193-2782326 GCF_000276665.1 Chinchilla lanigera
CTTAGCCTCCTGAGTGCTGGGATTACAGGCATGAGCCAGCCCAGCTCCAAATCCCAGCTCTTGGAATTTATGAGGCACTGACTCCTGGGGCTGTTCTCTGAGTGGCATCCTCAGCATCCCTGGCCTAAGGCCTTTGTCCTAGACTTAGAGTAAAATAAAAATAATATTAATCTATTAATAAATTTTATAATTTATGTAAAAGTAAAATATAATAAATAATGTATGTGTCAAGAAATAAATGGGAAAATAAAAGAAATAAATGGATAGCCAGGTGTGGTGGTGGGGCCTGTAATCCCAGAACTTGGGAGGCTGAGGCAGGAGGATCGTTTCGAGTTTGAGACCAGCCTGGGCTACAAAGTGAGCTCAAGGCCAGCCTGAACTGCATAGTGAGACCCTGTCTCAAAAAGACAAACAAAAAAAAAAGAAAAAAGTACCATTTGACAGGGAAGAAGATTGGCACTACGGTTTGGATGTGGTTTATCTCCCAAGGGCCCATGTGTTGGGGGCTGGGTCCCGAGTGTGATGTACAAGGTAGCAGGCCTCTTGCCAGGTAGAACCTCATGGGCAGTGCTAAGGGTATTTGGGGCCTGCCCTCAGGTATGCTTGAAGGATCTCAGTCTCTGTCTTCCTGTTTGGAGATGTAACCCTTCCTTCCTTGCCCATCTGTCATGGAATCCTTGCCAGAGCCAGTGCTATGCTGTTTGGACTTTCAGCCTCCAAAACTGTTGGCTAAATAAATCTCTTTCTTCATAAGTAGCCTATCTCAGGTCATTACAGCAACATAAAATAGACTAAATCACAGCCCATCCTACCTTAATTGATTTTAAAAATGCCACAACTGGCATGAACAGGCATCATGTGTTTCGGATGGAATAAATGTAAAGAACGCAGTACCTGTTCTACGCACTGGCCAAGATATGTAGACTGAACCCAACCAACATGCTACTGCACACATACCAACTGAGTAGGCACATTCTACAGCTAGCTAGTCAGTGACTTTCAGTGTGGAGCATGGACAAGATAGAGAAGGGCCCCACTGAAGGAGACTGTGGAGGTAATTTTTGGGATAACTGGTGTGTCACTCACTAGGTGTTATGGTCTGTGCCTAAATGTCCCCCGCAAAGCCTCATGCA
>NW_004955454.1:2783906-2812232 GCF_000276665.1 Chinchilla lanigera
GCTACCACACCTGGCGGCTTTTTTTTGAAACAGGGTCTCACTATATAGTTCTGGCTAGCCTTGAACTCACTATGAAGACCAGGCTGGCCTCAAGTTCAGAATGATCCTATTGCCTTAACCTCTCAAGTACTAGGATTACAGCTGTGTGCTACCATGCTCAGCTTTTATTTTTTCTTTTTTTGGTTAAAGATCTTGAATGTGATTTACAAAACTCAGTATCACACCAGTGTTAATTTCCCCATATTGACCTATAGACTCACTGCCATCTCAACCAAAATTCAAGAAGTTTTGAAAAAAAAAGTTTTGAATGTGTGTATCTATACAACTTGACAAGCAGATTCTAAAATACTTATGAAATACAGAGACTAAGGGCCAGCCAGGGCTTATGAGGACTGAGATAGGGGACTTACTACTCAAGACACTAAACTGTGGGATTAGACTGAGAATACAGAGCAGTGTTGGTTCATGGATCGACCAAGTACAATGTGAAAAGACAAAATTACAGCAAATTTAGTTTAAAGACCGTACCTGGCTTTTGTTTGTGTAGACCTGAAAATATTTTGATTGGCTCATATTTCATTAACCACTCTAACAAGCCCCTATTCACAGAATTAACTGGATCAAATAGTGGACACAGACACACAAGCTGTAAAATGCCTCACATCAGAGATAAGGTACTGGGGTAAGAGATAACTGCTAGACAAACAAGTTTTCATGAATTATTGTCCTGAAAAGCCAAAAAGTCATATAAAAAGGAATGCACAGCTGGGCACAGTGGTGCACACCTATGGTAGGCTGAAGCAGGAAAATCGTTGCAAGATTGAGGCCAGCCTAGGGTACATAGTGAGTTTAAGGCTAGCCTGAACTACATAGCAAGACCTTACCTCAAAAAACAAACAAAAGAAAAGAAAAATAATAAAAAATTGTACTCAAAAGAAATAAAGAAAGAGAGAAGAACAAAAGAAAGAAGAAAGGAAGAAGAAAACAAATGCACAAAGGGAGGAAGGGGCACCAAGGAGAGGAAGGGGCACAAAGACAGGGCAAAGGGAAGTAACAGTACCTGCAAGGACAGGCTATAAGCCCCAGGCCCCAGGCCATGGGAGATGGCAGCAGGGACTCTTGCAAGTTAGGAATAAAAGCACACAGCTTCTCAACTTGTGTGTGCCTATTAAACCAGATAACCAGGCTTGCAAGACTGCATTAAAACCTCACTTTCATTGTTCCTTCTGCCTGTCGATTTCAATTGGGGCAGGTCCTGAACAAGTAAAAATCATTCCTCATACTTTGTGCTTCTAGAATCAGGCAACACCCAACTATATATAATTCAATAGCCTGAGCAGAACATGTGGGGTTTTTTTGTTTTTGTTTTGTTTTTTTGGTCTTTTTTGAGACAGGGTCTCACTATGCAGTTGAGGCTGGCCTTGAGCTCCCTTTGTAGCCCAGGCTGGTCTCAAACTTGCAAGATCCGCCTGCCTCAGCCTCCCAAGTGCTGGGATTACAGGGGTACCACCACGCCTGGCGAACATGTGGGTCTTAAAGGCAGAATCAGGCTAAGAAAGCAAGCAGAGACAGAAAGGGCGGATGGGTCCTTTCAAAGTTACAATCCTTACAAGGTTAAAACAGAGGGGACTTCTTCATTATGCTTACTTGGTTGACTGGCCTTTTCTAGTTTTCAGAAAAACTAGGTTGTTTGTAAGTTCAGTTTGATTACACATGACAGTGCAAATGACTGTTTTGGTTTGATATGGTGTCAGGGAGGCTTTGTAGGGACTCCACCCAAAATGGCCCATAACCATACTCCACAGAAAAGCACACAGAGAAAGTTCTTCAATACTTGACTGCTGGAGGAGCCCTAGGGATCATTAGGGAAAGGACGGATTTTTTTCAATAAATAAACTGAAAAGAAAAGTTGTCTATATGTAAAAAGTGCAACTGGACTTTTTCACACTACATACACAAATATCAAATCTAGGCAAAGTAAGCACCTACACACTAAAAGGAAAACTAAGCAACCCATTCAGGGCCCCTCTTATCTCTCAGAAGCTATTCCTATTCCCATTCCTTTTCTCTGATCAATTTTCCTACTCTTTAAAAAAAAAAAAAAAGGGTAAATTACAGCATTTTAAGAAAAAGTAGGGTATCTTATGACTTCAAGTTAGGGAAAATTTCTTGAGCATGATACAAACAATCAAAGATCCAAACATACATCCTAAAGGGAATGTGATTAATTGGAGTAATTTAAAATACAGAACTTTAGCTGGGCATGGTGGTGCATGCCTGTAATCCCAGCACTTGGGAGGCTGAGGCAGGAGGATCGTTGCAAGCTGGAGCTCAGCCTGGGCAACAAAGTGAGCTCGAGACCAGCCTGAGCTGTGTAGTGAGACCCTGTCTTAAGACAAAAAATTAAAAGAACATAAATAATAAAATATAGAACTTCTGTTTCTCAAAGGGCAGCATAAAAAAGGCCCAAAATATTGAATTATAATACTTATATTCTGCAAATAATCCATAACCAGGTATTTTAAGCATTTTCTAAATCAATCTGCATAAGACAAACAGGCCAGTTTGGTTTTTTTTTAAATGTTTTGGTTTTCTGAGACAGGGTCTGGCTATGTAGTTCAGGCTGTGCTTGAACTCACTATGCAGTCTAGGCTGGCCTTAAACTCACAGCAATCCTCTTGCGTCAGCCTCCCGAGCGCTGGGATTATAGGAGTGCACCATCATGCCCAGCCTAGTTTTTTTCCAAAAAAGGGCAAAGTTAAAGAGGAAACCCAAATGATTAGAAAGCACATGAAATGATGTCCAACCTCTTCAGCAATCAAAGAAATTCGCATCATGACACCATCCACATCTCCAAGTGCATCAGATGCAATATAAAATGAGAGGCAAAGAGCAGTGTCTCCCTCTGGTGGAAGGTGTTGAGGAGTAATTGCTGATCTCTGTGCCCTGTTCCTGGATATCCAAACTCCATAGGAGGAGACAGGAAAAGCTTTTTGTCAGTACCCTTCCACCCTGTGCCCTATGCCACTTTCCTCTTGGCTGTTTAGCATGTATCCCTTCTTCCTGTAAAGAGACAATGAGAGAACTGAGGCAGGAAGACTGCAGGTTTAAGCCCATTCTGGGCAACTTAGCAACTTAGTGAGACCCCATCTCAAAATAAAAAATCACTGGGTTTTGGATGTGGTTCAGTGTAAAGGCCCTGGATTCAATCTCCAGTACACACTCACTCTCTCTCTCTCTCTCTCCTCTCTCTCTCCCTCTCTCTCTCTCTCTCACACACACACACACACACACACACACACACACACACACACGGTTATTCCAAGATATGGATTGGTAGTGCCTTTGTGGAAACTTGTCCGGTGTAACTACTTGCAAGTAGACATGTATATGACCCTGGTACCAGAGAACACTTACACATGTACACTTGAAGAGGCTCAATCAAAACCAAAACAAACAAAGCAAAACAAAAAACAAGCAAAAAAGAAATTAGCCGGGTGTGGCGGTGCATGCCTGTAATCCCAGCAGCCGATGTCCTTCAAACCTTTTAAGTTATATGGATCCAAGGACCAGTTCTCTTTCTGTGCCATTTTGTCACTTGCGACCGAAGTCCTGACAAATGTCCCAAAGCTACCTGGTCCACAATGCGCACAGGCTTATTCAAAGCTGCCTCCCAGGACTTCACCCCCGGCGCCGCGCTGTCCCATTTCCTACCGGCTCCGGGCTCCGGGCTCGTGGGTGTCCACAGAGCCAGAGCATGCCTTCTTTCCGGGCAGACCCAAGGCCACACGTCCCTGGGCTAGCCACAGCCCTACTTCTGTGCGCCAGTTTTGAGATCCCTAAGGTTTGTGTAGGCCAGGGACCAGGTCTCACTAGGATCCACGTGGCCAGCGCCGCTATACGGAGCCACAAGCGTACCTTCCTCGGCGGAGGAATGGACACTGGAGCTCGAAGGTCAGCGCCTGGACACTCAACCACCAGCTTCCGTGCCCACAAGGCCCTGTGTCTGACGAGGTCCCGCCTTTGCGGACAGCCCCCGCCGCCGCCCCCCCGCGCCTGGTCGAGAGCCTCGGATTGGCCCTGCCGGCTTCCGTTCTTCGGGCGGGCGGGGCGATGGACCAGGCCGGGAGAACGGCGTGGCGCGATGGCCGCCGGGCGGGTAGGTAGCCCAGACTCTGGGATCACCGCGAGGCCCGGCGCCCCGGCGGGACCGGAGGCCACCTTGGACGCGGAGGCGGCCGAGCTGCTGCCCTTCCTGAAGCAGGGTGCGCGCGCGGACCTGCAGACGGCGGCGGCACAGCACATATTGGCTCTTACGGGCACAGGGCCCGGCCGTGCGGTCTTGGCCGGGCAGGCGGGGTTGCTGCAGGCTCTAGCCGAGTTGGCGGCGGCTGCAGCCCCGGCCCCTGCCGTGGCCCGCGACGCCGCGCGTGCTTTAGTGAACTTGGCTGCCGACCCCAGCTTGCATGAGCAGCTGTTGGCGGCCGACCCCGGGTTACACGCCCGGCTGCTGGGCCGCGCGCTAGATCCTCAGTGGCCCTGGGCAGACGAGGCGGCAGCCGCTCTGGCCAACCTCAGCCGCGAGCCGGCACCCTGTGCCGCGCTCATGGAGACACTGGCGGCGGCGGCGCCGGGGTCCGGTCTGGAGAGGCTGGTGTGCGCGTTGTGCACTCCCGGCTACAACGCACGCGCGCCCCTGCATTACCTGGGGCCTCTACTCTCAAACCTCAGTCAGCAGCCTGCGGCGCGAGCCTTCTTGCTGGACCCCGACAGGTGAGTTAAGCATCCACGCGGTTGGGGAGGTGCCGGGGAGGAGGTCAGACGGCAATAAGTAGTCCTTCCCAACAGGTGCGTGGTCCAGCGGCTGCTGCCCCTTACCCAATACTCAGACTCCTCGTTGCGCAGGGGCGGGGTGGTGGGGACCCTGCGGAATTGCTGCTTCGAGCACCGTGAGTGGTGGGGGAGGGCATGGGCGTTGCTGGGGTGGGAATTGGACTCTGCAGCACCAGAGGACCGGACCGACCCCCATCCTTGTCCCTTCTCCTAGGCCATCACGAGTGGTTGCTCGGGCCTGAGGTCGACATTCTCCCCTTCTTGTTACTGCCTCTGGCTGGGTCTGAGGATTTCTCAGAGGAAGAGATGGAGCGTGAGTGCCTTGGGTGGGAGCCTCAGGATTGGCCAGGTGGGAGAGGAGCCAGCAGCGGGAGGAGGAGAAGGAAATGTCCCAGAGGGAGTTGTTGAGTACAGGTGAGGCTTACACAGGCAGAGCCTAAACCCACCAGGTTCTCAGCCTAGGCACCAAATGGCTGCCACTGTCCTCCCCTAGGGCTTCCTGTTGACCTGCAGTACCTGCCACCAGACAAGCAGCGAGAACCTGATGCAGACATCCGAAAAATGCTCATTGAAGCCATCATGCTGGTGAGTGGGGGTCCTGGTGTATTAATGCCAGACCCCAGCACACACACAATGATGTCTGAGTAACCTGTACCATCTCCCCAGCTGACAGCTACAGCACCTGGTCGGCAGCAGGTGCGGGACCAGGGAACATACCTAATCCTTCGAGAACTGCACAACTGGGAGCCAGAGCCTGATGTGCAGATAGCCTGTGAGAAACTCATCCAGGTGGGTGCAGGATTGGAGAGGCCAGGGAGGGGGTGGTTATAGCTGGCTGGCTGCCTGCTCACCTGCTTGCTCTGTTGGTAGGTGCTTATTGGGGATGAACCGGAGTGTGGCATGGAAAACCTGCTGGAGGTGCAGGTGCCTGAAGATGTGGAGCAGCAACTACAGCAATTAGATCGCCAGGAGCAGGAGCAGTTGGAACAGCAGCAGCGGGAGCTTGCTGGAGGGTCAAAGGGAGAGGGGCCTGCACCTACCTGAGGCCCCTGCTGCCTGATGCCAGCTCCAGAGCCTCTTTTGCCAGGCTTCCCATACTAAGCCTGCTTCCTGCCATCTAATCCCCTTGCTCAGAGGCTGTGCCTTGCTAAGAAGCAGAGGTACACTTAACGCTCCGGCCTGTGCTAAGAGTTCTAGGATGAATGCCCAGTAAACATGGGAGATATGAGGGCATTCTCAATATCATGTCCTGTCATTGCCAGTAAACGTGAAGGTTGTTGCACAGCTGAGCCAGAGCTGGCCAGACCTTGTGCCACAGCTTCCTCCATGTGAAGCAGATGTATGGCCAGTGCAGCCACCAGGAGCTTGTTACCAGGCACTGTGGTGGGACTGGACAGAAAACATTGCAGTCTCTGAGGAGCCAGCTAGAACTTCCAAAGGTACTGCCTGGTCTGGGTATGGGCCAGCTCAGAGGTGCAAGCAGTGCCTCCTATCAGTCCCATCCCTTAGGATACCTTCTAGACTGCGCCCCCGCCCCCACCCAAACTTGTGCTTGCTTCTTAGGTTCTACTCCTTTGTGATCATACTCCATCTTGAACTTGGCCCTCACCCAACCCTCAAGTTAGGTCTGTTCCCTGGCCAGTTTCTCTGAGCCTCAGCTGCACTGAAAGACCTCCAGACCCTCCTGCTCCTAAGGCCTCTCACCTACCTCTCTGCAGAGACTAGGTGTGCCTGCGTCCCTGTTCCATGTCTAAGCCTTTCCCTTAAGCATCGTTTACCCCTTCAGAGCCCACTGTGGGGCTGGGAGCAGGCTTCTCTGCTTTTCTTCTGGACCTGTGGGTATCCCTACCCCAGTTCTGCAGTTATCATAGTGGCTCACCCCAGTGTGTTCTTATCATTAGACCTCACTGCCCCCTGCCCATTGGGCTCTTGAGTGTTGTCCCCTTGCCTCACAGACAGGCCTTGTCAGGTCCTAGTGAAGAGCTCAAGTTGTCTTGCTGGGAATTTGCAGTACCCCTCTCCACCCGCTTGAATTTGGAGGACTGCCCCACGTTGTATTCTGTATGGCATCTGACAGTGCTTTACTGACTGCCAGGCGTCATCTTCCCCTGTAGAGCCTTGTGACTTGCCCATTAAAGCTCTTGGTGCTGTGGGCAGGCATGATGTGTAGACTGGTGTTTTCTCTGTCCTAGAGAGTCCCAGGAGGTAGTGGCAGAACCTCGGCCTAGAGAGGCATCTAAAGGCCATCTGCCTTCTCTCTGCAGGAAGACAGCTACACCCATAGCTCCACAGAATAAACCTTTTATCTACTTACACCACCCTCTTTCCCTCAAATGATAGACACTTTTCCTGAAAGCAAACGTGGAACACAGAGGCAGTGGCTGCCTGGAGGTGTGCTTTGCTGGGCTGCCCACCTTAGAGCCCCAGAGCCCCAGGCTGATGGAACCCACTTCTTGTTGGGGCTGGCCTCCAGGGACCCAAGCATTGAGCCACAGGTTCTTTCCTTGGGAGCATCCTACCGCATTGGGCACCACAGATGCATCTCAGACCTAAAGCCCATGCTAGGCTCTGTGTCATCCCTGGTCTCTGGCTCCTCTACAGTAGACCAATGGAAGTCAAGTGAAGAGACCACCATCTGCTAGCTCCTTACCCACAGGCCACCCCTCACCTCGCAGAGCACCAAGTCCAGAGCAGAATACCATGTGTGCCACAGGTAGCACCCAGATGGGCACAGGGGCAACAGGACCATCCCCTGAAGTAGGTCCTGGTACTCTGCTGGCAAGGCCCATGGCTGCAACTTACCTCTGCCCCATCAACCACTTGTGTTTATGGCCCATGCCCACCGCCACCAATGATGCCACTATTTGGAGAGGTCATGCTATTCACAGGAGCTAAAGGACAGGGTAGAGACTTGGAGCAGAGGGTGGGTAGGTCCTGAGCTCAGCTCTAGGAACCCCTGGTCATCCAGCAGAATGTTCTAACAGTTTAGATCCCTGCTGGGGAAGGAGAGCTGAGGCTGGGTTCAAGTGGGTCTCCAGGTAGGCAGGCCAGGTATACCCTCACCAGTGCACAGTGGTGGCAATAGACTACCATGCTGACCAGCTGTCAGAACAGCCTTCAAGACTTCTCTTCCAGAAGCAGTGGCCTAACACTGTTGATGTGCCCCAGCAGGTTGCCTCTACGTAGAAGCTTTTTAGTCCACCTCTAAAAGTTGCCAAAGTCCTAACAGTTTCACCATGGCTGAAAAGTCCAGCTCCAGTAGCAGGCTGTTCTGATAGGTCTCATACAACCATACCTGCTACTTCCCAGAGGAAGTGCTGGGCCAGTGGTACGCTGGTGAAAGTCCAGGATCTGGGCCTCAGGACAGGATTACCCCTTAGGTCACAGGGAAGACCTAGGAGAAGCAGGTCTGGGTTAGGCAGCAAGTGTGAGGGCTAGTCAGGATGAAGATGGCACAGTGTATGTTGTCACCACACTATGATAAGGTGCTTGTAGGTAGCACTGAGTGACAAGATCACAGGGCAGAACTTTTGGGAGAACTCCATGGGAGCCTCAGCCATGGAGGGAATCTTGATGGCCACCTATAGGAAAAGGAGGGTGGTCAGAGCAGGTCACAACCCCCTTGGGGGTGTGTTGTGGCAAGATGGCCTGCCATCCTTTGTGCACAGTCCTGAACTTCCTAGGGCCTGGCTGGTGAGTCCTTAGCAGTGATAACCCTTTGTTCTAGGTACTTACATACTTAAGAGGCTTGGGAATGGAGGGTCAGTCTGGAGAGATCAGAAGAAGCTGGGAGAAGCAGGACCCCCAGGTCCAGGGAGGCTGTGTGGAAGGACCTGGGACAGCTGGAAGGTACCTGAGTGGATTTAGGATAGGGGCCTGGTGGGGTATGCCAAGGAGCTCTCTGAGGTAAGTAGACCTATCTCACCATCCTGTAGTGTTTGCCCTGTAAGAGAACAGCTTAGGGCTTCGCTGTGTGCATGCTGAGTGGTGTATGCCAGGTAGACCTTAGAGAAGGCCCCAAAGCCCATCTTGTAGGAGGGCAGGTAGCCATTGTCTGTGTACTCTCAGTTGCTTTGTGAAGGTTCTTTGGTTCAGCTTGTTACTGCTGCAGCCTTCCATAGAGGGCATCACAGAAGGAGGTTTGACAGTACAGCTCACTATCAGTTCAATGGGGTCGGGGGAAGCACAGCTAAGACCTTACTTTTATGTCAATGAGCAAGGCCTGGAGTCAAAGGGACCTGGGTGGGACCTGTACTGCACTTAAAGCAGCCAAGTTTCTGAAGCCTTGCTGGTGGGAGGCTCAGGTAGGAGGCTACCACAGCTATAGACTGGGGTGAAGGCAACCTCTGGTAAGGCTGGAGCATATCCCCAGGTAGACTATTCTAAAGCTGCACCTGTATTGTGCCTTCAACAAGGATGTCCACTCAAGATCTGCCCTTTCTGAAGATGTTTTGTTGCACAGTACCCTCCCTGCAGGGTGTGAACCTACTTTAAGGGCTAGAGCTAGGGTGAGTCCTCTGTGGGCCACTCTGTATGTGGCTGGCCACAAAAACAAAAACAAAACAAACAAAAACCTTTATGTATTTTAAGATGGGATCTGTCTAAGTCATGACTTTGCCCAGGCTGGCCTTCAACTTGCAATCCTCCTGCGTTAGCCTCCCAGAGTGCTGGGATTACAAGCATGTACTATCACACTTGCCTCATAATGGCCTTTTAAAAAGCTGGGAGAGGGCTGGGGATATAGCTCAGCAGCATAAGCACTTGCCTGGGAAGCCTGAGGTCATGAGTTTGATTCCTGGTGCCAAATAAAAATAAAATAGCTGGGAGAGATAATGGCAAGCAAAGGCAGGAAGGCCAGCCTTTTAAAGACATAAGGAAGCTGGGTGTGGTAGCTCAGGCCTGTAATCCCAGCACTTGGGAGGCTGAGGCAGGAGGACCGTTGTGAGTTTGAGACAAGCCTGGGCTACAAAGTGAGCTCAAGGCCAGCCTGAACTGCATAGCAAGACCCTGTCTCAAAAAAAAAAAAAAAAAAAAGTGGAAAGTGGATATGTCTTAGTTACTTTCTTGTTGCTTAGACAAAATACTCAACACCCAAAGTTAGAGGAGGAAAAACATTTATTTCAGTTTGTAGAGGTTTCAGTACCAAGGCAGGGTGGCATGGTAGAAGGGTGTCACAGAGGAAAAACAGTCCCTGGTAAGGCAAACAGAAGGCAACAAATAGCCTGCATTCCATCTTTCCCTTTTATTCCATTCAGGCTACAAGCCTAATGATTGGTGCCACCCTCTCCTAGGATGGGGCTTCCCATCATCCATAGTCAGAACTACGCTAAATCTGTTAGCAGACTAAGTACCACACACTTAACCCCAGTATCACATACTTTTAATCCATATTCATACACCCTAGATTCAGCCACCTCTGAAAAGCCCTACCTATGAGTTCATGAGGCTTTAGGGGAACATCTAGACATAGACTAACATTTTGCCTCTGGCTCCCCAAAGACACATCTTTATGCAAAAAGCTTTTAGTCCACCTCTAAAAGTTGCCAAAGTCCTAAAAGTTTCTCCATGGCTGAAAAGTCCCAAGTCCAAGGTCTTATCCGAGATTTAAGGCAAACTCCCTGCTGTGAGCTTCTATACAAATTAAAAGAAAGTTGAACACTTCCAAAATACAGTGGCACAAAATAAACATCACTATTCCCAAATGGGATAGAAAGAAATGGGACCAAAGAAAGTCCAAAGTACAGCAAGGCAAACATTTTAAGTCTTGTATTTTTATGTCCAGCATCAGTGGCAACCTGTGAACATCAAAGGGCTCGGGTGACTCCACCCCTATGGCACTGCAGGTGGTTATGGCACTTATGGCTGGTTTTGCTTATTCCTTGCAGCATTCCTCAGATAATCCATGTCCTTAGCTTCTCCAAACTTTTGGGATCTCTGTTGCATCTTTGGTGTCACACTCACAGCTTTACACACTTCCCTCTGGGGGCACATTCCCTGACCACCTAGGCCTTCTGAAATCTGGGTGGAAACCTTCTTGACCCCACAACCCTTGAATTTCCATTCACATAAAACCAGTACCACAGGGATGGCACCAAGCTGTACCCCCAGGTAGAACAGAAGCCAGGCTTCTTTCTCTTCACTGTAGGGGTATAGTGCCTGGATTGCTAGGCACTATGAACCCAATCTGGAGGAACAAATTCCTTAGGCAGCTGCCATTCTGGAACTTGGTATTCTGGGGCTTTCTTCTAGCAAAGTGTCTTTTTTTTGTTTCGTTTTGTTTTGTTTTTTGGTACTGGGAATTGAAATTAGGACCTTGCGCTTGCCAGGCAGGTGCTTATGCCACTGAGCTATATCCCCAGCCTGTGACAGAGTTTTGATACGCAGTTCAGGCTGGCCTTGAAATCACTTTGTAGCCCAGGCTGACCTTGAACTCACAGTGATTCTCCCGCCTCAGCTTCTCAAATGCTAGGATTACAGGAGTATACTACCATGCCTGGTTTAGCAAAGTCTTTCATCTTTGCACTTTTGAGACTTCAAAGGTAGACTCCCCTTGGTTCTTGTGATGCCGTTAGGCCATCTTTTCTATTGTCCTCTTCTGAAATACTTGACTTTTATTGCTAATCTTTTCAGCAAGCAAATTCTCTGCTTCATTTTTGCAGGCCCCAACTTAACTGGAGCTTGCTTTCTAGTCAAACTCAAAACTTTTATCATTCTGCTGGGCCTTTTCCCCTTGATTCTCAACATAGATTTGACTGAAAGCTCCTGACAGTAGCCATGCCACCACCTCAACATTAAACTGTCTTAAAATTTCTTCCACAAAATTAATTAGTCTGTCACCCTTGATCTCAGTCTCAGACAAAGTCTCTGGACATGAGCAAAATGCAAACAAATTTTCTGCCAAAGCATAACACATATGGTCTGGAGTCCAGCAGCCAAGGCAGTCTTTATTTCTAACTGAAATCTACTGAGCCTGGTCTTTACTGGCTGCATTTCTTTCTTTCTTTCTTTCTTTCTTTCTTTTCTTTTTTTTTTGTCTTTTTGAGACAGGGTCTTGCTATGCAATTCAGGCTGTCCTTGAGCTCACTTTGTAGCCCAGGCTGGTCTCGAACTTGCAACGATCCTCCTGCCTCAGCCTCCTGAGTGCTGGGATTACAGGTATGTGCCACCACGCCCAGCTTACTGGCTACATTTCTATCAGCATTCTGGTCTTCTGAACTCTGACCAGAATCTCCCATCAAGCTTGGCTTACAGCATTCCAGGGCTGCTTCTTCATCCAGTATCTCCAAACCTTTCCAATCTCTTCCTGCAAGCCAGTTCCAAAGGCTTCTAAACCATACGGTCAGGTAATGTTACAGCAATGACCCTACTTCTCTGGTACCAAAATCTGGTTTAGTTACTTTCTTGATGCTGCAACAAAATACCCAACACCTAAAGTTAAAGGGGGAAAGGTTTATTTCCGCTTACAGTTTGTAGAGGTTTCTGTACATAGTTGGTTGACACCAAGGCAGAGTGGCATGGCAGAAGGATTTCACAGAGGAAGAACAATCCACCGCAGAGGAGGCAGGCGGCAGCAAGCAACAAGCAGCCTGCTTGCTTGCTTTCTTTTTTTTCTTTTTTTTTTCTTTTTGTTTTTTGGCAGCCTGCTTTCTATCTTTCCCTTTTATTCCATTCAGGTTACAAGCCTAATGATTTGTGCGACCCACACCCAGGGTGGATCCTCCTTTCATCATCCACACAGAGAACTACACTAAACCAACCAATGGATTAATCACTATGTAGTTCAGAGTGGCCTTGAACTCACAGTGATCATCCTGCCTCAGCCTGCCAAGTGCTGGGATTACAAGTGTGTGCCACCACACCCAACATTAGTACCACATAACCTAGATCCAGCCACCTGGGAAAAGCCCCACCTATGAGCTCCTGAGGCTTTCGGGAAATATCTAGATACAAGCCATAACAGGATGAAACACTGCAGGTATCATTTCAACTATGCCCGTCATCTTTGAGAGAGTGCCAAGGCCACAGCTTGCTAAGCCAGAAGAGAGGCAAGCCCAGGATCCTCTCAGTTCCTGGCCTTCCTCTGCTGGAACCTGAGCTTCTGTGCAGGCAGGGCCTGCTACAAGAAGTCTCCAGCCTGGGCTCTCTACAGGGCCCATCATAATCCTCAGGGCAAATAAGGGAGGCAGGAGCAAACATCACCTCTCCCTTCTTCTGACCTCCTGAGTTTTCTGAGTACTGTTACTGCCAGGAGTAGCAGGTGATATCCACTGAGCACGGGCTGTGTTCCAGGGCCATCCGATGCAGTCATATTTGCAACAGCTGCTGCCCATAGCAGTTCTAACCTATTTGCAGAACACACTGAGGTGTTCATCCTATGTAGGGCAGTTTACATCCAGGATTTCAGATCTGAACACATCTAAGCAGTACATATTTTACAGATGACAAAATTGAGGGCCACTGGTGGCAGAGCCAAGGCCCAAATATGTGAGCTGTCTGCTGTGACTCAGATGGGCCAGCATTGTAGCCAATAGGTAGTCATTCTGGAAACATCCACAAGGGTCTGGTACATGGTGGAAGTCCAGTGAGTCTGGAGACTTGTACTGTTCTGCACTGAGACCCACAGGTGGATATGGCCTGCCTGTGCAGTGAAGACTTCGAAGTAGGCCTGCCTGGGCTGGTCAGATAGACATATTTTCTCATCTGTAGTGGACCATTAGCTTCCTGAGTGCAAGGCTTCTGCTTAATATTCCCTTGCTAAGCCACAGCCCTATTCTGGCCAATTTCCTGGCATTAACTGGTCTGTGGTTGACCTGGGGGTTAGAAAAAGACTTCTCTCTGGCATCTAATACAACTTGGTTACCCAGCAGTTAAAACAGCTAGGATGGCACAAGAGGCCAAGTGAAGGTGGTTGAAGGTGGGTGGCTGTAAGTAGCTGCCACCTAGCTGGGTGTGGTGGTACATGCCTGTAATCCCAGCACTCAGGAGGTTGAGGCAGGAAGATCACTTCAAGTTCAAGGCCAGCCTGGGCTACATATTGAATTCAAGGTCAGCCTGAACTACATGTAGAGATCCTCTCTCAAAAAAAAAGAAAAGAAAAGAAAAGAAAAAAAAGGAATAAAAGAAAAAGCTGCCACCTCTATAGCTGGGGAGCACAAGGGGAAAACTGTATGGCCCCAGCCAGGGGAGCCACGCCCCTGTCAGTTGCTGTCCAGCCTGGGAGTTCATGCTTCCCAGACACACCCACTTCTCTCACCTTCCTGGTACTGGAATCCAGCTGGAAACCAGTGGGTACTAAGCTGAGTCCTAACAGGCAGAATCTGTCATCAACCCTGTCCACCTTTCTGCATCGTTTGAATATCCTCCTCTTTATCTGCCCTTTTGTTAACCCATGAAATCCATGGAGCTTCACTGAGCACTGTCATGTTCTGGCTTTGTGCTGAATAATGTAATAAATGTAAGAATAAAGTAGTGATGCATGCTGGGCAGCTTGTGTGCTTGGGAAGGGAAGAGATGGTTACTGTGACTTCAGTGGGCCACAGGACCAGAGGGGCATGTTAGTCTTTGGTCATGGGTGGGGGCACTTCAGGCTTTAGGGTGAGTAGTGTGCCATCCAGGTGTGACCTTGGAAAAGACCTCTTTCTCTGGTAATTTCTCTGGTTATTTCCTCCTGTTTGCTGGGGGTCATCAGTGTCTTGGGCCAGGCCCCCACTTCTGAGTGCCCCATTTTCTTGATTATCTGAGTCTTGTCCCTCTCTCTTGGGCTCTGACCTCACTGTAGAAACAGGCCCAAGTTTCTCTTGTTGCAGAAAAAGAATGTCTTGTCCTAGTGTTTTAAAGACCCACTGCTGGATGTGGTGGTGCATGCCTGTAATCCCAGCATTGGGGATGCTGAGGCGGAGGATCATTTCCTGTTTGAGACCAGCCTGGGCTACAAAGTGAGTTCAAGGCCAGCCTGAACTGCATAGTGAGACCTTGATTCAAAATAAATAAATAAAATTAAATAAATACATACATACATACCATACCATACATACCCCACGTTGCCTCCTCAAACCTTAGCTTGCCTCCCCTCCGAGGGGCTCACCTGTCTAGCAGCTTGATTTCATCTAACTGACACTCTTAGGTCTGGTTGCAGCACGGCTAACCACTTCCTTTTCCTCAAATGGAGCTGTCACTTCTTGGGTTTCTAGAATTTCAGCCACTGCATTCTTTTGGTCTTTGAACACATTTAGGTGCTTTCGGGTTCAATCTTGCCCTGAGAGCCCCTCCCTGAGCTCTCCTGGGCATAGGTCCTTCCCATCTTTGCTTTCACCGCCCCAAGCCACACCCCTTTTAGCTCCTCCTTCCTTGTTTATCGACCTTTCTCAAGATTCTAATAACTCTCATGAGAAGACCCGATTTTCTCCAATCTTGTGGTGTCTGCTGGTAAATTGGACCCCCATTTCTCATGGGCCTGCCTCATGACCTCTTCGCTGAAGGGCCCGCTATCCCACCTCTCTGGAGTGCTTGCCGGGTGTGTGTTTATTTGTGAGAGAGTCCTGGCTGCACTTGGTGCGTGTACCCGGTGCGTGTAACTGCGAGCGCACCAGCTTGCTATAACCATTTGGATGCAATAGCGCGCGAAGCCTGTGGCCTCCTGGGTGTATAGGGAATGGGGAAGGGCGTGGGCGTGGGGAATTGTCAGATACAGGCTCCTATCTTACCGATATACTAAACAGGAGTACGTCCTCAGGGCAGACGCCAGCGTAGCTAGCGACTCAGGCTCGCGCCTGGCCTGACCCCGCCCTTGCCCCGCCCCGTCTCGGGCTTTGCTGTTCAGGTCCAGCAATCACCAGGCGGCAGCGAGAGAGGCGGACTCTGCGCAAGAAGGTGTGCGGGGGTTGGGGGTGGGGAAAGGACGCGTAGCGAGCGTGAGAGACGTACTTCCGACCAATGAGGGCAGAGATCGTGTGGAGGCGGGACCAGGATGCTGTTCGCCGGGCAGCGGTTGGCCAAAACTCGGCAGAGGCAGACTCGGTGCGCGTCCCCGCCCATTCCGGGCTGCGGCTGGCCGGGAGGGCGGTACCCGGGCCGCTGCGTTGTAGCTCCTCAGGTAAACTGCAGGCCGAGAATATCCTTCCAAAGCTCTGGGGAGACGCCCCTCGTCCCTCGGGGAATCTGGGCGGGAGAGGCTGCGGCCTGCGCCTCTTATGGTGTGACGCGGGAAGTGTAGTCAGGAGGCGACTCTCCAAGGTTGTGGCGAGCGCCTTGAATCCCGGCGTCTCGGGGTCGGGGCCTACCCCTCCCTTGGCTCAGGTGTGTCCTGCGGAGCCTGCTGCTCCGTGTCGCATCCGGAAGAGAGAGACCTGGGAACTTGCTAGTCAGCTCCTCCCCTTCGGACGCCGGCGCTTGGCTCCCTGGTTCTTGTCCCTGCCTCCCAGGGGGCGCTTGGCTTGCGTCCCTGCCCCTCCCGGGAACTTGGTGGCCTCCGTCCTTGCCCCTTCTGGAAACTGGGTGGTCTCCTTCCTTGCCCCTTCCGGGAACTCAGTGGCTCCCGGCCACTGACCCTCCCTCCTGGGGCGGCTCACGATACTCGTCCCTTTGCCCCATAATTGGGTCACCGGAGGTTCCCGCCACCCTTACTGGGAAGCTCAGCTCAAACCCGGAGAGTTGGAAAGCCAGCGTGCATCAGGGCTGCTAGTCTTTCCGTGTTCTCGTAGACAGCAGAGGCGATGTAGAGCAGGGTGATGATTTGTCCAGTCACGAGGACTGCTGGTCCTAGAGCGTAGGTCACACAGCGGGGAGGGGTGTAGGCAGTCAGCTTCCAGGCAAGATGAGAAAACTAGGTGGTGCTGAGCCGCTGGACCGCCTGATTTGGGGGTCCGTTTTTCCAGCAGCGCCAGTGAACCTGAAGTGCAGACTCTGTTGGTTTTTTTTTACACACCTTAAATAAATTCCCCTTCGCCAGCTCAGGGTGGGGACTGGACAGTCATAAACTCCAGTGCAGTGAGGTAAGCCCAGGGGGTGTGGGAAGACCAGGCAGCTGCTGAGACTGGGGGTGTGAGCTACAGCTGCTGTTGGGGTGAAGTCCAGCTTTGAGGGACTAGTCCTGGAGGCAGAGACCATATTGAAAAGGGACGGTGGTAGAACTGGAGAAGAAGGTGTGGGGTGGGAGGTGGAGGAACAGGGGCTGGTGATGCCAATTTCTGACCTACATCGCTGAGTAGCGATATTGCAGGAAAGAGACAAGTAGGATGGGGCCAGCAGGAGGTCTGGGATGAAGGTAGTGAATTGAGACTTAGAGCTTTGAGGCTTGAGTGGCCATGACCACCTGGATGGAAGCGAGAGGCAAGAGCTGGATCGTCCATGGGAATGTTCGACTGAGATATTTTATTGGTGCGTGTGTTTATGATGGTTGTTTGTACAGTCTCAGCAGCTGCAGACCTAGGGATGCTGCTGTCAGCAGGATCTTCTGTCCTGGACTTCAGGCTGCTGTGGCCCACATTACCAGGTGTCTCTGGTCAATTTGGTGCCAGAGTGGAATGACCAGAGGTTGAGTTGCCTTTGTTCACTTGAAGCTGATGTTGGGCCACTATAGCTTATTCATACTGTGTCTCGCTTCTTCTGCCTCTTTCAAGAAGGACTGCTCCATGCTGAAGGACATTAGAGGATCAGAAATGGAATCTGTGAGTCATGTGCTTGCTAGAGTTCGTGGCCATCCATGTGGGGAAGATGTTGGTGCTTAGGTTTCTTTCCCAGGGTCCACAGAGACCCAGGTGAGAAGGAAGGTTGTTGCTGTCTGTGATCAGCAACTTCAGGCCTGATACCTTCCATTCTCTGAGCTGAGTTTTTTTGGAGTTAAAAACATACTGTCCCTGTGCTAGCTTACATAGCTTGATCCTCTTGGGGCAGGAGCACCAGGCAAGGCTCTCATGGCTCTTTCAATCTCCTGCCCAGTGCTCAGAGAATGCTGGCTGCTAAGTGTCATGAGAATTGTGTTTTCTTCACTGAGCTGGAGGAGTCATCTTGCTTCAGAGGTTGCTTGTGAACCTCATGACACAACTCCACATGGTTTATGTTGAGAAATCATGTTCTTAGTGGATGATAAGCAACCAGTGCTAAGACTGTATCACCCTGGGTCACCAGCCCAAGTCCTTGCTGGTGACTCTGGAAGTTGATTCTTCTCTGGCCCCTGTGTTGGGAGAAAAAGATCTTTGGATCTAGTGGCTGGGTGGGGCAGTCTGTGACCTTCCCACATACCCCTGACTCTCCAGGGTAGTTCATTGCTGCCTCTGGGCTGTGGTGTCTGTAGTCTACTCTGCTTTCCATGACCCCATGTGACCCCCTCTGGGCTGAATGCAGATGGCCGAGTGCCTCTGCTCTGCCAGTATATCTGGCAGCTGCACTACTTCTGCAAGTCCTTTATGTAGCCCAAGAGAACCTTCACCCAGTGATTGTGTGGGCCTGAGACAGTGCCTAGTGGTCATTTGCTAAATGTGGAATCAAGAGGATACAGTTTCTTCAGTCATGTAAACATATATACAATATATAGAGACCCCATCAATTCTATTTACCTACCAACTTCTACAGTTAATTTTGGTTTTGTGTTTTACCCAGAGCTGGGCATAGTGATATATGCTTGTTAATGTTAGCACTCTGAGAAGCTGAGGTAGGAAGATTGCAAATTCAACTCCAGCCTGGGCAACTTAGCTAGACCCTGTCCCAAAATAAAAATAAATAAATAAGCCAGGCATGGTGGTGCACACGTGTAATCCCAGCACTCTGGAGGCTGAGGCAAGAGGATTGATGTGAGTACAAGACCAGGTTGGGCCACATAGTGAATTCAAGGCCAGCCTGAACTGCAGAGTGAGACCTTGTCTCAAAAAACAAACAAAAATAAATAAAGCAAGCAAGTAAGACATAGTAGTGCATGCCTGTAATTCGAGCACCTCTTAGGCTAAAGTAGGAAGACTGCTTTGAGTTGGAGGCCAGCCTACAACATAGTGAGTTCAAGGCCATCCTGAACTACATATTGATACTCTGTCTCAGAAAAACAAACAAACAAAACCCCCCAAACAACAACCAACAACAACAGCCCACCCTGGAGATGTACCTCAGTAGTAGGGTGCCCCTGGGTTCCATGACCAGTATACCTCCCAAATAATTCAAATCCTTAACAGGGATTTGTGGTTTTTTTCTAATATTGGTATACATAAATGTTTGTGTGCTAGTGTGAGGGTGTCTCAGATAGATGTAGAAAAGTACTTGGTCTTTCAGGCTTGTAGTGGCCACTTTTTGGGCTCTGCCACTGGTACTATGCCCAGCACTGAGACAGTCCTTGTCCTTACCACATCTGATGTTCAGGGAGCTCACTCTATGCCTGGCTTCACTCCAAGTCAGGGCATACAACTGAAGGTACTGATCATCAACACTTAGCACATAGTAGAAGGGGACTGCATAATGGCTGTGCAGTAAGCATGTGCCAAGGGGTATCTGGCTTTAGCACCAACTATTTAACTAGCCAATGTGCTATATTGCCTAACCCTGGAAAGACAGCAAGATTTATTTTTTGGACACAGTGTCTCGCATTGTAGTTCAGACTGGATTTGAGTTGATTATGTAGCCTGGACTGACCTCAAACTCATGAAGATCTTTTTTTCTCAGCCTCCCAAGTGCTGGGATTATAGGCATCACCACATTGGGCTAGCAAGACACATCTGTTTGTCCTAAGGGGTGGTCAGCACAGTCCCCATATTATCTGTTGCCATCTTTTCTGAGAATTCCAGTGTTCATTGCCCTTATCTTGTTTCTCTTAGTGATGTACAAACTCCTTTGCATGTTAATGTTAGGCAGATTAATCTGGGTGTGGTGAGACCCTGTCTGAAAAACAAACAAACAAACAAACAAACAAAAAAAAAAAATAGCCTCTTGTCATACATTATGGAATGGCTAAAACAAGCTACTTAACATAGGCATTACTTCACATGTTTATCTGTGGTATGACTACTTAAATCTTATTCTTTTAAATCAGTTTTTCTTTTTTTTGGTACTGGGAATCAAACTCATGACCTGAGGCTTGTCAGGCAAGCGCTTATGCCACTGAGCTACGTCCCTGGCCCATCTTATTCTTTTAGTAGTGTTAAAGTGTGTCAAACATTTTTATTAAATATGAATAACCATATACTCAGGATTGCTGAATCATATCATCATGCCACAGACCTGGCTGTTGGTCATTTTTTCCATAGCAGATGGTCTTTTTTTTTTTTTTTTTTGTCTTTTTGAGACAGAGTCTCATTATGCAGTTCAGGCTGGCGTTCATCTCGCTTTGTAGCCCAGGCTGGTCTCACTCGCAATGATCCTCCTACCTTAGCCTCCCGAGTGCTGGGATTACGGGCATGTGCCACCATGCCCAGCTCCAGTGACATTTATTAAAGAGGCTATCTTTGTTCCAGTGAAGGTGTTTGGCACCTTTGTCAAAGAGAAGGTGACCAAGCGTGATTGGAGTTGTTTCCTCATCTTCCAATCTGTTTCATTGATCCTTACATCTGTTTTTTTTTGTCAATACCATGCTGTTTTTATCACAGTACCTTTATAATATAATTTCAGGTTAGGAATTGTGATGCCTCCTGCCTTGCCTTTGTTTCCCAGAATTGCCTTTGCTATTCTAGGTCTCTTCTAGTTCCAAATGAATTTTAGGATTGTTTTCTCTAATTTTGTGAGATACACTGTTGGAATTTTGATTAGGATTGCATTAAATTTGTGTAACAATTTTGAAAGTATGGCCATTTTCACTACATTGGTTCTTCCTACCCAAGAGGAAGGGATATTTTCCATTTTCTTTTTTTTTGTTTTTTTCCAGTACCAGGAATCAAACTCATGACCTTGCGCTTGCCAGGCAGGCGCTGTGCCGCTGAGCTAAATCCCCAGCCCCTTTCCATTTTCTGATATCCTCTTCAATCTCCTTTGTTGGAGTACTGTAGTTTTCAATGTAGAGGTCTTTTATTTGTTTTGTTAGATTGATTCTTGGGTAGTTCATTTTTTTGGATATTATGTGAAAGGTGTTGTTTCCCTAATTTCTCTCTCAGTGAGTTTATTATTCATGTACATGAAGGCAATTGATTAAGTGTTGTGTATCCAGCTATGCTACTGACCCTGGAAAGACAGCAAGATTTATTTTTTGGACACAGTGTCTCGCATTGTAGTTCAGACTGGATTTGAGTTCATTATGTAGCCTGGACTGACCTCAAACTCATGAAGATCTTTTTTTCTCAGCTTTTTTTCTCTAACCCTATATATTGATTATTAAATTTAGAAGTCTTTTAGTGGAGTTTAGGGGGTCTTCATCCACGAATAATGATAATTTAACTTCTTCCTTTCCTACCGTTATTCCTTTTAGTTTTTTCTCCTGTCTAACTGCTCTGGCAAATGTTTCCAGAACTATATTAAATAAGACTGGTGACAGTAGACATCTTTGTCTTGTTCCTGATTTTATTTTATTTTAATAATTTTATATAAAAATTTTATATAAAATTTTTTTTAAGGTACCAGGAATCGAACTCAGAACCTTGTGCTTGCCAGGCAGGTGTTCGTACTGCTGAGCTATATCCCCAGCCCATTGTTCCTGATTTTATTTTCTCTCTTTTTTTTTTTTTTTCTGGTACCGGGAATTGAACTCACAACCTTGCGCTCGCCAGGCAGGCGCTGTGCCGCTGAGCTAAATCCCTAGCCCCTGTTCCTGATTTTAGAGTAAAAGCTTTCATTGTTTGTGCATTTGAGTATGATGTTGGTTGTTGGTTTGTCATAGATGGCTTTTATCAGATTGAGCTAAAGACTATCTATTCCAATTTTCTGTAGGTTTTTTTTCTTTTATCATGAATGGGCATTGGACTTTGTTAAATGCTTTTTCTGTATCTATTGATACAGAGATGATCATGTCATTTTTGTCTTTGATTCTGTTAATATGGTATATTACATTTATTCATTTGCATATGTTGACCCATCCATGTATCTCTGGTGTGAATCCTAGTTGGTCATAGTGTATAATCTTCTTGATGATTTGCTGTATTCTGTTTACCAGTATCTTTTTTTTTCTTTTTTCTTTTTTTTTGAGGCAGGGTCTCCCTGTGCAGTTCAGGCTGGCCTTGAGCTCACTTTGTAGCCCAAGCGGGTCTCGAACTAGCAACGATCTTCCTGCCTCAGCCTCCCAAGTGCTGGGATTACCATGCCTGGTGGATTGCCAGTATCTTATTGACAATATTTTTGTGCATTAGGGAGATTAGCCTGTAGTTTGCTTTTTTGTTGGATCCTTCTCTGGTTTTGTTATCAGGGTAATGCTTGCTTCTAGGAATCAATTGGGAGTATCACTTCCTTTTCAATTTTATTAAAGATTTTGTGAAATAGTTGCATTAGGTTTTCTTTAAGTTTCTTGTAGAATCCAGGAGGGACCTGGGCTTTTCTTTGTTGGTAGTTTGTTAATTACATCTTCAATTTCATTGACTAATACTGATTTCTTTACAATTTTTATATATTCATGACTCAGCTTTGGTAATTCATATGTATTTTTGAATCTGTCCTTATTAGAATACAGGTTCTTATGTCCGCCATGGTGGCTCATGCCTGTAGTCTCAGCACTCAGGAGGCTGAGGTAGGAGGATGGCTATGGGTTTGAGACAAGCCTGGGCTACATAAGTGAGTTCAAGTCCAGCCTGCACTACGTAGTGAGACCCTGTCTCAAAAACAAACAAAACACCAAAACAGATTCAAAGTAGGGATCTGTTGGGATCTGTTGTGATTTCACCCTTTTCATTCCTAATTGCATGGGTTTGAGTCTTTTCTTTCATTTTTTTTGTAATGTTGGCTAAGGGTTTATTGATTTTATTTAATCTTTAAAAGAACCACCTCTTCAATTCATTGATTCTTTGTATCGTTTCTTAGTTTCAATATATTAATTTCTGTTCTAATGTTTGTAATTTCCTCCCTTGTATGAGCTTTGTGCTTGACTTGCTCTTCTTTCTAGAAGCTTGAGTTTCTCAGTAGGTTGTTTATTTGCACTTGCTCTTTTTCTGATATGAGAATTCACTGCTATAAATTTCCCTCATAAGACTGCTTTCATTGTGCCTATAAGTTCTGGGATGTTGTATTATCACTATCATTTAATTGTAGAAACTGTCTAATTTCTTCTTTAATTTCCATTGGTAACCCATTGGTTATTCAGGAAGGTGTTATTTAATTTCCACGTGATTTTGAAGTTCTTGTGATGTCTTTTGCCATTGATTTCCAATTTCATTGCACTATGATCTGATAATATGCGTGGGATAATTTCAATTCCTTTGCATTTACTTAAGCCTGTTCTATGAGCTAGTATGTGGTCTATTTTGGAGAACATCCTATGTGCAGCTGAGAAAACTATGTATCCTGATGTTGTGGGGTGGACATCTACTAAGTGCATTTGTTCAAAAGTTTGGTTCAGTTCTGATATTTCTTTAATTTTTTTTGTCTAGTTGATCTATTTGTGGGGTATTGAGGTCCCCCATTACAATGGTATTAGTGCTTATTTGATTTTTCATGTCTGTTAATATTTGTTTTACATACAGTGGACCCTTGAGTTACGAACTCAGTTCATTTGCAAGGACTGGCTATAACTCAAATTGGTTGTAAGTCAAGACTATTTTTCTCATAATAAATAATGAAAATACTCATAATGTGCTCTTTACCTCCCAAAGCACCTTTAACCTTTTTATAATAAAAATGGGTTGTACAATGTGTGTAATTTACCAGAAACACCAATAATTTTCCTAGTGTATTCACCAAAAAGTTATAAAATATGCCTAGTTTACCAGAAACAACTGTTTCATTCTGTATTCACCATTCAAGTTGACATGTTTGGCTTTTGGAAAGGGAGGATGAAATGGAAGGTGGTAATTGTTTGAAAGGAAAGTCCCCTTCCATAAGAATATCAGGAATTTTGGCTCAGACTGATGCTTACATATGCTTGCATATACTTTTCTGGCATCATGATTCTTACAGCTGCACAAGTGGCTGGTATTTGGGTTGTAACTTAAGGCTTTGTTCATAAGTTAAACCTAAAATTCCAGGCATAACCCGAGTTTTTCGTTTTTGAGACTGGTGGTAACCTGAGGTCCACTGTAGTTGGGTGCACTGGTATTTGGTAATACATATTTATGACTGTTATCTCTTCCTCTTGGATTGTTCCCTTTACAAGGATATAGTGACCTTCTTTGTTTCTTAATCAGTCTTGGGTTGAAATCCACTTTGTCTGCAAATAAAATATCTGCCCCTGCTTTTTTCCGGGTTGCTGTCACATGGAGTATTGTTTACCATCCTTTGACTTTCAGTCTGTGAATTTCTTTTTTAATAAAATGTGTTTCTTGTATGCAGCATATTATTGGATCTTGCTTCCCATTCTGCCAGTCTGTGTCTTTTGATTTGTAAATTGAGACAATTAACTTTTTTTTTTTTTTGGTATCAGGAATCGAATTCAGGGCATTGTGTTTGTCAGGCAGGCACTTGTGCTGCTGAGCTATCTCCAAGGCTGAGACCATTAACATTGATGATTATAACTTATATGCATTCACTTATCTTTGTCATGTTATTTTCCGATTTTTGGTTCCCTTTTACCTCCCTCTGTTTAATTGCTTATCTTGCCTGATTCATTATGTTGGGGTTGGTGGAGTTGTAATCCTTGTTATCTCTTTCTAGATTATCTTTCAGAACATTTTGGAGTGTTGGTTTGGTGGTCATGAATTTCTTCAGATGTTCTTTGTCATGTAGTATCTTATTTCTTCATCAATTTCAAAAGATAGTTTTGCAGGTTTCATCAATCTGGGTTGGAGTTTGTTTTCTTCTAGGACTTGAAATAACTTCACTCCAAGCTCTTTTTGTTTTGAGAATTTGTATGGAGAAGTCAAGTATGATTCTGATGGGCCCTCCTTTGTAGGTGATTTGTTTCTTTTCTGTAACAGCTTTTAATATTCTGTTCTTGTATTTGATTTCTAGAATCTTGACTTGTTTTGTGTTGTTTTTGGTTTTTGGTTTTTCTGAGTTGGGTCTCACTATGTAGTACAGACTGGCCTTGAACTCACTTATATAGTCCAGGCTGACCTCAAATTCACATTGATCCTTCTGCCTCAGCCTCCTGAGTTCTGGGATTACAGGAGTGCACCACCATACCTGGCTGGAATCTTGACTATTATATGCCTTGGTGTAGGATTTTTTTTTTTTGATCATGGCTAATTGGAGTTCTTGCTGGGGAGAAGGTAGCAAAGCAACGAGGGTCATAGTCATGTCTTTCAATTCCTTATATTTTATCTAGGCTACTTAGAATGGGTAGCACTCACCCTCTGAATCCTAGCACCTTTGAGCCTAGCATTGTGCCATGAATCAATCACGCACTCTAGATCCTGCCACCTCTGAAAAAGCCCCACTTATGACCACATGAGACTTTGGAAGGGACATCTAAACACAAGCTATAACAAAAACACACCTAGTTTCTAAACAAATCCAGCTCTAATGCCAGATCTGGTGTCCATTCCTGAACAGTTCCATTTCTCAAATCTCTGTGGTTCCTTCTTGAAGAACTCTGGAAGTGGGCGATGGGGTTGCCTCAGAAGTTGCTACCCATTAGATGAGCTGGCAAGGTTAATACACTGCCTAAAGATATATTAGTTCAAGTTGGACTTACAACTGTACCCAAGATCCTACATTAACAAATGTTCCCAGTTCTAGAAATAACCCAGCTTCCTATCACCTATGGCCAGAGCATATTCTTCCAGGAGGACCATTGGTAGCAGCTGGCCTGGAATCTACCAGGAGGGACAGAATTTAGGGCTAAATCCATGTCAGGGAGAGTTCTGATAATATTCACAAGGTGAATAGCTCTGATTCTGGGGGTGACATCTTGTTACACCTCTGTGTATATGTTGATATACCTTGTAAAATGGGTACATTAATACATGTTGGCTGGGTTTTTGAAGATAAGGAAGAAAAAGACTCCAGAAGAGCTGTTGATCTCAGATTCCAAGCCCTAGACCATAGTCTGACCTGGGCCACCAACAGCATTCCACTACTACATTCACAGTTTGATGAGTTGTTCTACAGGCTAAAAGGATGATGACATACAGATTGTATGTGAAATATAGGGTTCCTCCCTGTGGCTGTCAAATCCAGACAGTTTCTTGCCTAATTATGCAGATTCAAAAGTTCATTTCTGTTACCAGGAAGCACTTGCCTGGTGCAGAAGACAGTATCCTTCTACCCTTTAACTATCATGTGTGCCTTCCTCATGATCTAATTAAAGCACCAGTGAAAAGGAGGTAAAGTGAAACTACTTCTGTATAGATTCTTTTTATCACTGGGGAAAAAAATAAACATACCCAAAGGGAAAAAAAAAATCTAAAGACAGGCTGACTATAAAAAAAACTTGTGAAATAAATGTTTAGCCAACAGAAAATGGCTAAAAGGATAACTGACTTATAGAGAAAAACCCAGATGTAACTAACAAAATAGGAGGTTGTGCGTAATTTGTGCTCATTTTGCACAGTTAAGATTGGGCCAAATGAGAAGGAAAACAACTGCTGTGCAAATTGGAACAAGGTAGTCCTGAGCCTACCCAAATCCTGCTTCTAAGTTGGGGAACTGGGAAGCAGCACCAGCTAGTTTGGTACATACAGTACAGACTGAGCTTCAGATACCATGCCCTTATGCAGCTGGTTGTCCTTGTATTTGATGTGAATACCTGCCCAACCTTGTGACTTTGCGTTAGTATGTTCCAGCCAGCCAGGGAATAAAAGGTAGAAGAGCAGCCACTATTCTGGGTAATTACTATCTCAGACCCTTCCCAATCTGCTTGAAACTTGCTTACATTTCTGTTCTCAGGTGGCAGCTTGTAGACCTCCTCCTGGCCCCTATTTGAAATGCCCTGGGTTTCCTTCTTGGATCCTTGACTTTGACTGTCCACTTGGCTCTTGATCCTGATCCTGCCTTTGCTTTTGGTTTTAGTGTCTCTGTCATCTCTGGTGATAGATTTCCCACTCTGTCCCCACTTCCAGCATCTTTGTCTGACTAGAATAGCATGGACCTCCTCCTAAGGCAAAGCAGGGTCAGGATTTACTTGGACTCCTATATAGACTAAAACCTCCAGAACTATGAGCCAAAATTAACTTCTCTTTCTAAGTTGATTTAGCTCAGGTATTTGTTATGGTAATGGAAAGTTGTGTTTTTTGTTTGTTTGTTTGTTTTTTCCAGTACTGGGAATCAAACTCACAACCTTGCACTTGCCAGGCAGGCGCTATGCCGCTGAGCTAAATCCCCAGCCCCAGTAATGGAAAGTTAACAGTTAAATTTAGCAGAGGCTAAAGAAACTTATTCTTCTGAGAAAATCTCTAAAGTTAAGGAAAAGGAGCATTTGTCTTGCCTGTCTGGTGTAAATTTCACATTGGGAAGGCCAAAGAGTTGATGAAGATAACAGTATTCCTTACAGAATTCTAATTAGAGTTCTGTATGCCTCACTTATGTATATGTCAAATTCTTTCCCCCTGCTTGGGAAATTTTCTGTCTTTACTTCTGTGAACAGGTTTTCTTTATGTCATTTGCACTATCTCCTGCTTTTTTTTGTCTTTTTTGAGACAGGGTCTCCCTGTGCCATTCAGACTGGCCTTGAGCTCACTTTGTAGCCCAGGCTGGTCTTGAACTTGCAACGATCCTCCTGCCTCAGCCTCCTGAGTGCTGGGATTACAGGCGTGTGCCACCACACCTGGCCTATTTCCTGCTTTTTCATTGATTTCAATCAATCTTATGTTATTCTTCTTTTCTTTTTCGTTTTTCTTTTTTACCTTTTTTGTCTTTTTGAGACAGGATCTCCCTATGTGCTTCAGGCTGGCCTTCAGCTCCCTTTGTATCCCAGGCTGGTCTTGTACTCCCAACAGTCCTCCTGCCTCAGCTTTCTGAGTGCCAGGATTACAGGTGTGTGCCACCATGCCTGGTATTATTTTTTTCACCATCTAGGAGCTGTTGATCCCTTGCTGTTTTTAAGAAATCTTCCTTTTCATGATCCCTAATCACAGTCCTGTCCTTCAGATCGGATATTCTGTCCTCACATTGATTCATTGTGTTGTGTGTACTTTCAATGGAATTTTTGATCTCCTGGATATTTGAATCTGTTTCATGGATTCCATTTCTTTCCTGTGTTTGTTGTTCATGCTTTCCATTATCTTCCTAAGCTTCTCTATTTTTTTAAAAATCTGTATCTGTTCTAGCATCACTAACTATGTCTTTCATTATAGTCACCATTGAAGTAGTTATCTGAGAGATTCTAATTTGACTTTTACTAGAGCTTCTTTCATCTACTTTGTTACTTCCTCTATTACCACTTCAGAGAGACCAGGTGGGTGGCTTTTGAATTGTCCCACCTCATTGCCCCCTGGGTTTGCCTTTTGGTGAGCTGTATGTCTGGGGTTGCATCTTGCTTAAGTGTCTTCTCCTTTTCTTCTTCTTCTT
>NW_004955454.1:2812332-2841253 GCF_000276665.1 Chinchilla lanigera
TTTTTAGTTTAATTCCTGGATTGATGCTTGTAAATTGTTTATGGCTAGTAGCTTTATTGCTAATCTTTAGAACTTTTAGGAAATGACTACTTCTCAGCATGTCTTCTAGATGTAGCTGGCTTTTGGGTTTTGAGTCTATTGCAAGATTCTATCTCTTCAATTTATTGGAGATGAGAAGTTGCTGCCTATTTGACTTAGCCCCTGGTTCTTTGGTACAGGCCTATAGTATGTTTTATAGGCAGTCTCCGTCTTGGCATACCAAGAAGACAACTGATTAGAATAATTACGTCACTTTGCAGTGGAAGGGAACAGTGGACATGGAGGACTGCACTAACTGGTGGTGAGTGCTTCTGGCTTGGAGGTCCCAAGGGAGAGGATGATTTGCTGGGAGCCATCTTGGAGATGGGCCAACTGAGCTCAGAACTCAGAACAACTGCTGGGTTCACCTAACAGCTCCCAGCAGAGTTCAAGCCCCTAAAGGTGCACTGATGGCTGCAGGCTGAATGGGTGTGGTTCCAGCCTCACAGCCAGAAATCACCCTGAACTTCAGGGGAAATAAAGGTGCAGGCTCACTGGGATTATTCACTACCTCTTATTCACTATCCCACCAGAAAGCTACTGCTGGCTTTCTGGGATAAATTAACACAGATCTGGACTCTATCTCTCCACACATTGTCTACCAGGGAAAACAGAGACAAACTTGAAAGCAGACTTCTTTTCTTTCTTGCATTGTTTGATCTTGTATTTATGAGTGTGAATGTGGTTCTAGCATCTTTGTGGTTGTTCTGTTTTTCCTTTTATTTCTTCCTTTTCTCTTTCTCTCCTGTCTTCTGCACCCGTTTCCTAGATTTTGCATGATTTCCCTTTATCCTCTAGCCTTGTTTCTAATCTCTTCCTTTTCTTCTATTTCTCTGTTTTTTTCCCTACCCCTTTTAAAATTTTCTGTGCTGTAAAATTGGCATATGGAGGACTTATTTACTGCATGTAATTTTCTGGTTTTTTTAGATTTTGTTATATAACCACAAATCTAGTTCATGTGAGTCAAAGGTGGCAAATTAATAGTTAGTTTGTCATTTTCTGGGCTGTGTTTGATGCTATCATTATTACTAACTGTACTGCTCTACCCAAGGTAACATAATTGTTCTAATCACTTGTTCTTCCTGATATACCAAGACTAAGATTGACTAAGGGTCATAGAAAATACTGTGGGCCAGTGCCAAAGAATCAGGGGCAAGGCCAAATAGGCAGCAACTTCTCATCTCAATAAATTTAAGAGGTAGGATTTTGCAACAGACTCAAAACCCAAACTTCAGCTACACCTGGACTATAACTTGGAGAAGTAGTCATTTCATAAGGGTTTTAAATATTAGCAATAAAGCAACCCACCATAGGCAGTTTACAAAAATCACCCCAGGAGTTAAAATGAAAAAAAAAAAAAAAAGAAAGAAAGAAAAGAAAATGAGAAGACACCTAAGCAAGATGCAGCCCTAGACATTCACTTCACCAAAAGCAAACCCAGGGGGCAATGAGGTGGGACAATCTGAAAGGTACCCTCTTTATCTCTCTGAAGTGGTAACAATAAAGCAAATGAATGAGGCTCTAGAAAAAACAAAATGAGAATTTCTTAGATACCTACAGAGATGTTAACCACCATGACAACCCTGCTTAGTGAGTCTAGAGCAGGTACAGACAAAAAAAAAATACAGGTGCTTAAGAAAATGAAGGGGGAAAAGAAAATGATGGAAATAATGTATATGCAATGTAGGAAAGAAACGGAATGCTTAAAAAGAAATGGAATCCATAAAATACATAAAAAATGGATTCAAGCAGATACTCAGGAGAAAAAAATTTCTTTGAAAGTACCCACAGCAGAATGAGCTAGTGTGAGGACAGAATCTCAGATATAGAAGACAGACTTGTGGTTAGCAATTGTGAAAAGAAAAATCTCTTAAAAATAGCAAAGGACCATGAGAAATCAATCCAATAGCTACTAGATCATGCAAAGAAGGATAATTTAAGATTGGTTGGATTCAGTGAAAAAGCAGGAGGTAGCAGAAACACTATAATAAAACCTGTTCACAGATGTCATGGTAGAAAACTTCCCTAGTATAGAAAAAGAATTTGACATACAGAAAAGTGAGGCATATAGAACTCCAATTAGCCACCAAAAAAACCCCTAGGCATATCATAGTCAAGATTATAGAAATTCAGCCCAATATTAAAAGCTGTTAGAGAAAAGAAACAAATCACTTATAAAGGAAAGCCCATCAGAATCACAGTTAACTTCTCAGCACAAACTCTCAAGTCAAGGAGAGCTTGGAGTGAAGTATTTCACGTTCTAAAAGAAAACAGCCTTCAACCCGGATTGACGTACCCCACAAAACTATCTTTCAAAATTGATGGAGAAAAAAAAAATTGATGGAGAAATAAGATACTTCCATGACAAAGAATATCTGAGGAAATTTATGACCACCAAACCAGTACTCCAAAATGTTTTGAAGGACATTCTAGAAATGACTACAATTCCATGAGCCCCAACAGAAGGAGTCCATCAGGCAAAACAAACCATTACACAGAGTGAGAGAAAAAAAAAAGAAGGGGAGCCAATAACAGGAAAATAACACGACAAGGACAAGTCAATACATATAAGTTTTAACCATCAATGTTAATGGTGTCAGTTCATCAGTCAAAAGACACAGACTGGCAGAATGGATCAAGAAGAAAGATCCAACAATATGCTGCATACAAGAAACACATTTAATTAAAAAGTAAATTCACAGATTGAAAGTCAAAGGATGGAAAACAATACTCCACATGACAGGAACCCAGAAAAGAGCAGGGGTAGCTATTCCATTGCAGACAAAGTGAATTTTAAGCCAAACCTGAATAAGAGAGATAAAGAAGGTCACTACATCTTTGTAAAGGAAACAATCCAAGAGGAAAAGATAAAACTTATATGCAGCAAGTACCAGTGCACTCAACTATATAAAACAAATATGTATATATTGGTTTTGTTTGTTTTTTTGAGAGACAGGGTCTCACAATGCAGTTTAGGCTGACCTCAAACTTACTATGTAGCCCAGGCTGGCCTCAGACTTATGGCAATCTTCCCACCTGAGTCTCCTGAGTCCTGGGATTATAAGTGTGCACCACCACACCAGGCTAAAGCAAATGTTAACAGGCATGAAAAATCAGATAAGCACTAATACATTTGTATTGGGGGATCTCAATACCCCACTGTCACAAAAAGACAGATCAACTAGACAAAAAAATCAGTGACTCCAGACAATCTTAAGTTACTCTTATTTGCCTCATGTAGCAGATGCTGTATTGATTTCTCATGGTCCCTTGCTATTCTAAGAAACTTTCTTTTCATGATTGCTAACCCCAAGCCTGTCTTCTATACCTGAGATCTTGTCCTCACGTTGGCTTAATCTGCTGGGACTATTTTCAATGGAATTTTTATTCTCCTGGATAGCTGCTTGAATTTGCCTTATGGATTCCATTTCTTTCATATGCTGAGCATTCGTGGCTTCCATAATTTTCTTAAGCTCCTGTATTTGTATCTGCTCTAGAGTCACTAAGCGTGGTTTTCATTATGGATACCGTCTCTGCAGTTATCTGACAAATTATTTCTGATCTGATTTTTTTTCTTGAGCCTCATTCAGTTGCTTTGTTGTTAACACTTCAGAGAGGCCAGGTGGATGGCTTTCAGATTGTCCCACCTCATTGCCCCCAGGTGTGCCTTTGGTGAATTGGATATCTGGGATTGTATCTTGATTAAGTGTCTTGTTATTTTTGTTTTGTTTTGTTTTTTAGTTTAACGCCTTGGGTGATTTTTGTAAATTGCCTATGGTGAGTTGCTTTGTTGCTAGTATTTAGAACCCTTAGGAAATGATTACTTCTCTGAGTTATCATCCAAGTGTAGCTGAAGTTTGGGTTTTGAGTCTGTTGCAAGATCCTACCACTTCAATTTGTTGGGGATGAGAAGTTGCTACCTGTTTGGCCTTGCCCCTGGTTCTTTGACACTGTGCCACAGTATTTTCTGTGACCCTTAGTCAATCTCAGCTTGGAATACCAGGGAGAACAGCTGTTTAGAACAATTATGTCACTTTTGGCTATAGTGGTACTAATGACAGGAGCATCAAACACAGCCTACAAAATGACAAACTGAGCTAACTATTAATTTGCCACCTTTGACCCATATGAACTAGATTTGTGGCTATATAACAAAATCTAAAACAAAGCAGAAAAATGCATGCAGTATACAAGTCTTTAATATGTCAGTTTTGCCCTCAGGGGTTAAAATTTAAGATGGGTTAGGGAGAAAATAGAGAAGTAGAGGAAGAAGAGATTAGAAATAAGGCTGGAGGACAAAGGGGGATCATGCTACCTTTAGGGAATCTGGTGCAGAAGACTGGAGGGAAAGAGAAGGAAGAGATAAAAAGAAGAATAATAGAACCACAACCACAAAGAGTCTAGAAACCATACTCACACTCATAAAAAAACAAGATCAAACTATGCAGGAGAAGAAAAATAAAAGAAAAACCAAAAATGATACCACCACCACAACAAAAAACCAACGAGAGGGAAAATAAAAGAAAAAGTCCACATCCAGATTTGTGTCTGTTCTCACTGGTAGACAGCGTGTGGAGACAGTCCTGATCTGTGTTCATTATTTCCCACAGCAAGGCATCAATAGTTTTTTGGCAGGGTAGTGGATAATCTCGGCAAGCATGCACCTTCTGGCCAACAGCAGACTCATTCGGCCTACAACCTGGGCCTGAGCCTAGCTGGGTGCTGCTAGATGAAACCGGTAGCTGCTCTGAGTTCTGAGCTTAACCAATCCATTTCCAAAGTGGCTCCTCGCCAATCACTCTGTCACGTGAGACCGCTCTCTCATGTGAGATGACTGCGCCCTCCACACTCACTGCCTGCTAGTGCAGTCTTTCAGGTCTGCTGCTCCCCTCCACTGCTGCATCAGTCAGTCTGTGCAGGTCTCTGAGGTCACCAGCACTCACTGTGTGCCTGCAGGTCTGAATCACTCCTTTTGTGCAGTGAGTCCCGTTTCAGGGAGAAGGGGCTGCCAGCTGCTTGCTTGCTTCTTCATTGTTGAAGTTTCTATCTTCACTCTGTCCGTGAGCTTCAATTCATGCCTCAGATCTTTCCTGTGCCCATGGGGACTCCCTTCCCTCCTTCTCATCTTTCTCAAATTGCTATATTCCAGTGTCTGGATGGCAACTCTCAGAGGTTCTTTCTCTACTGCTTACCACTCTGCCATCTTGGTCCTCTTCCTCCCAGTTTCTTTTAAAGTTCTTAAAGTCAGAGGTCTGACATGGATCTTACTAGGTTAAAATGCAAATCTTGGTAGGGCTGCATTCCTTTCTGCTGGCCTGGGGAGGATCTGTTTCCTGTTTCAGATTGTTGGCAGAACTTGGTTCTTTGGATCTGTAGAAATGATGTCCCTATTTTTTTTTCCATCTATATGAGCTGATGACCATTCTAGCTGCTGTAGCTACCCTACTCATTGTCTCAGAACCTCATTATTCCATCTTCAAAACCTGCAGTGATGGGTTGAATCTTTCTCATGCTTCACATTTCTTCTTCTTCCTCTTCTGTATCTTTTCTTTGACCCAGCTGGGAAAACTTTTCTGTTTTTAAGGTCTCATGAATTAGGTTAATCTCATCCTCTTACTCCAGGATAAATTTCTTATCTCCAGGTCTGACCTTTAATCCTTTTTGCCATGTGAGAAACAACGTATGTATACCAGTTTTGGGTACAAGGCATGGGTATCTTTCGGGCCATTATTCTGCCACTCCAGTGCTAATTAAAACTCATTGAAGCTGGGCATGGTGGTGCACACCTGTAATCCCAGCACTGAGGAGTCTGAGGCAGGAGGCTTGATGTAAGTTCAAGGCCAGCCTGAATTACATAGACCCTGTCTCAAAAAAACAAATAACTTCTTGAAGTTTGGGCATGGTGATGCATGGATGTGATCTCACTTACTAGGGAGACTGAAGTAGAAGGCTCACCAGTCTGAAGCCAGCCTAGGCAATTTAATGAGACACTATCTCAAAAAAAATTTTTGAGAGGTCTGGAGGTGTAGCTTAGTGGCAGAGCATTTACCAAGCAAGCATGAGGCCCTATATTCAGTCCTCATTACTTCAAAAAAGAAAAACAAAACAACCCAGAAACAATTCCCCTGAAAAAAAATACCAACTCTACATGTCTCCAGAATTGAATGTATTAGCTTTGTATCACTATAACAAAATACCTGAGATAACTAGTTTATAAAAAGAAAATGTTTATTTTGGCTCATGGTTTTAGAATTTTTAGTCCATGATTAGACAGACCCATTGCTCTTAGGCCTGGGTCTGTCTGGTTGGCATGCTGGGGATACAAATGGGGAACATGTGGTAGAGGAAAACCACTCACTTCATGGCTAGGAAGCAAAATAGGAAGGGAAAGGGGCTGGAGTTTCACAGTCCCCTTTGAGGCTGTGCCCCTAAGGACATGAGGACCTCTCATAAAGCCACACCTCCTAAATGTTTTATCCCCTTTTGATGGCCCCACCCTGGGGTCCGAGTATTTATAACTTGAACTTTTGTAGTCACTTACTAAACCATAGCCCTGGGTAACACTCTGGTACAGAAATATAAGCTCTTGCCGCCTTGGAATCCATTGACACTCCTGTCTGCCTCTTCAGTTTGGGTGCCTTGCCAGCCTATCTTGAACCATTTTGAAATATGGACACTCTTTTCAGCAGTGTCTGGGAACAGTGGAAGGGCTTGTTTCCTGCCTCTCAGAGCTCACTGGCCTTTGTTTTCTGAGGTTCATTGTCCCCAGAACTGCAGTTTCTTGTGTTTTGTTTAGTTCTGCAGTTGTTCTGGCTAGGAGGGCAATTAGTCCCACACTCCAGTCTGGATTGGGGCAGACAATGCCTGGTGCTTATTCCATTCTATGTGTTCCTATCCAAGTTGGGCAAGAGCCACAAAGGCTCAAGTGTGGGTCCTCGGTCCTGGGATCTGCGCTGAGTTTACCTTTGGTTCTCCTGTACTTTGGAGGTTGACAGCAATGGTTTTTCACAAGAAAAGCCTCTGTCCTTGCTTTTCTACCTCATTGGCTCAGCCCAGGTCTGAGTACTTGGGGTTTGAGTTCCACTTCAGCCCTGCTTTTGCCTTTAAGAACATACTTGTAGGCTCTAGAATCTTCCACTGTGCATCTCATACCCTGCCTGAAAATCACTGGTGTGTTGAGTCCTTTTATGGCCTAGACTTGTCTGCCTTCTCCTTGCTGTGCCACAAATGGAATGTGTGTGTTTATTTCCTGTTTTACTTGTTCCTTTTAGATGCCATCCAGGAAGAAAGGGGCAGTGCTGTGCTGATGCCACCGTTGTGAAACCAGAGCTGTCCGTCTGCCTCCATCTTCCTGGATCCCTGGGGGCTTCTGGTCTGTTAGCTTTATTTTTTCTTGTTTTCTGTGCTCTTATGGGATCCACCCCCTCTGCAGCCCTGTACTAGAAATTGAATCCTGGACTTTCTCACACCTCCGTAGCTCTTTTTATTTTTTTATTTTTATTTTTTATTTTTTGGTCTTTTTGAGACAGGGTCTCTCTGTGAAGTTTAGGCTGGCCTTGAACTCACTTTGTAGCCCAGGCTGGCCTTGAACTTGCAATGATCCTCCTGCCTCCTTCAGCCTCCCAAGTGCTGGGATTACAAGTATGCACCACCATGCCTGGCTCTTTTTTTTTTTTTTTTTGAGACAAGGTCTCACTAAGTTGGCCAGCCTAGGCTCAAGCTTGCAGTCTCCATGCCTCATCCTCTTAAAACGCTGAGATTACAGATATGGACCACTATACCAAGAATATTATTTTTGGGGCGGGGGCTGTTCTTCTAAAATATGAATCTTTTTGTCATTTCATTGAGGTTTTTGTGGGGTAGGCAAATGCTTGGCATTAGCAAGCCCCCCACTTCCATGCTAGAAATAGAACCCAGGGCTGCACATATGCTAGGCAAAGTCCCAGGCACTATATCCCCAGATCTATTGAAATTAAAAAAAAAAAAAAATTACTATTGTTAGTGTTGTTATTTTGGCTTTTTTTTTTTTTTTTTTTGAAGACAAGGTCTTACTATGTAGTTCAGGCTGAGCTTAAATTTACCGTGTAGCCCAGGCTGGCTCTGAGCTCACAGGATTCTCCTGGCTTAACCTCTTGAGTGCTGGGATGACAGGCATGCATCACCATGCCTGGCTTAAATTTTATTTTGAGACTTACTCTTGCTAAGTAGCTCAGGATGGCTCTGAATTTGCAATCTTCCTACCTCGGCCTCCTGAATAGCTTGGATTACAAGTGTGTGCCACCACGCCTGGTTTCAGCCTGCCTTCTACTGTGTTCCCCACCCCCACACCCATGGTACAGAGCATTAAACCCAGGGTTTTCATACTGAGCTATAATATCTTCCCACATTCATTCATTCATTCATTCATTCATTTAGGAGATGGTCTCACTATATAATGTAGGCTGGCCTTGAACTTCTTATGTTGCCCAGGCTGGGCTCAAACTCACACTGATCCTCTTGCCTCCTGAGTGCTAGGATTACAGGCATGCACCACCATGTCCAGCCCTACTGTTTTATTTTTAATTTTTAGATATGGTCTTACTAAATTTCTAATTGCCCAGACTAGATTCAAACTTGCAGTCCTCTTGCCTCAGTTTCCCAGAGTGCTGGAATTATAGGTATGTACCATCATACCGGGCTGGGGATATAGCTCAGTGGCACAGGAAGTGCCTGGCAAGCACAAGGTCCTAAGTTCAATTTCCAGTGCAAAAAAAAAAAAAATCATACCTAGCTTTTTTCTTTTCTTTTCTTTTTTTGAGATGGTCTCTTTTCTTTTTGAGATGGTCTTACTGTGTAGACTAGGCTGACTTTGAACTGGCTTTGTAGCCTGGGATGGCTTCAGATTTGCAATTTTCCTTCTTCAGCCTCCCAACAGTTGAGATTACAGGCTTATGCCACCATGCCCAGCTCCAGCCTACCTTCTTGAACTAGAATTCTCACTTGTTTTTAAACTATTTCCCTTCCAAAATTAATGTAATTTCTCCCTTTGCTTCCTTCCCATGTGTGAACTGCTCTGTGAGATGTTCTGCCTGATCAGGGGTAGATCATAGCATCTCTTCTTCATTCTTCCTTGGAATGTGTTGGGAAGGAGTGAAGGATGAGAGGTGATTGAGGGCGAAGATACCAGTGGAATCATCAGGGAATACAGGACATGGTTGTTAGGGCAAAGCTAGTTGCCATGTCAGTTGTAGGCCTGTGGTCTCTTTCATCTTCCAGGTCTTTGGAGAATTTGAATAGAACTTGAATGGGATACTCCATGGTAAAGAGGCAGAGGGTTTTTGTATTGGAGGGATTTTGTCCTCTGAGACCATCTGTGCAAGTAGTGCTTTGTGGTGGGTATTGTTTGAGAGCTGTGATGCTATCTGCTCTTCTCACAGCAAAGAGGAAAGTGGTTTAGATGGAGGAGTGGCCACACTTGCTAGAACTCAGGGTTGCCACCTACAGCTGTGTATCAGCTCTGTACATACCATAGGTTGGGCCTCATTTCAGCCTCAGGGATGGAGGGAGCTGGAAGCTGCTGAAGATCAGCAGCCTTTCTTCCTCCCTGAATGGTTCAACCACCTGTGGCAAAGATATTCCCCATGAAAAATTCCTTAAAATTGTGTGTTTTGCACCAAAATAGTAACTGCCTATGAGTTTAAGTATTGTGGAGTCTTATTGATGAAATTCTGTGTTTTTGTTATTCCAGGTTGGAGAAGCTCTCCACATTTATATCGGGTGAACAGAAGCTGAGACCAGAGCAATGACCGAGTCCTACATGAAGAGTGAGTATGAAAGACCACATGCCTTCTGCCCTCTAGGGCAGGGCATAGCTTGCCTGGAGTCTCCACTTGGCATGTGGGAGCCTAGGTAGGGTTGGGACCCAGCAAGCACATGGTATTGAGAAGTGTGGTTTATAGGAAGGACTGTTAAATGATCATGCTTTCTCTAAGTGTTTCTTAAAAGAGAAACAAAAGTCCATTTGGACTGCTACACAAAATACCTTAACCTGGGTAATTTATAAATCATAAAAATTTGTTTTTCACAATTCTGCAGGCTGACAGTCAAGGTCAAGGTACCAGGAGGTTTGCTGTCTCGTGAGGGCTGCTCTCTGCTCTCCAGATGGTGCCTCTTGCAGGAAAACTGGTAGACAGGACTAGGGTGCTCCCTTGGCCTTCTGTAAGTCACTAATGTTATGTATCCTGACGATAGGGTCACTGCCCAGAGCCCCATCTTTTAAAACCATCTTCTTGGGAGTTAAGTTTCAACATGAGGTTTTTTTTTTTGGACCGAAAATCAAACTCAGGACCTTGTGCTTGCCAGGCAGGCTCTTGTACCACTGAGCTATATCCCTGGCCCCTTAACATGAGTTTTGATGGGATATCAAGCCATGGCAGCAGTTCATATTTCAGAAGCAGAGGAGGTGGATTTTTCCTAGCTTGGCTTCACAAGGTCCGAGTGCAGGGATCCATGTGCCTCTGTGCCTTTAGCCCTTTGTACACATGCCTTGGCATGGATCCAGTGTCCAGTCTGGCTGGCCACCGCTTCCCCGCACCCCCAGCTAAGGTCAGAAGTTTACTGAGGACTGCTTGTGTATATTGGGGTCCCTGCACCCAGGAGCTTCACCTGAAGGGGATGAGCTACACCTTGGATTCTGTAAGTGCCTTTCCAATACTATATCCTGAGCTTGAAGAGCATTGAGAGGCCTCGAACTGTCCAGGGGGATTCACAGGTGGAGACGGGGCTATGAAGAAGAGTCTGGGTAATCAGGGTCTGGGGAGCCAGCAAGGTCAGGGAAGAGCAGGGCCACAAAGGTCAAGATGAGGGATGATACTTGCACTGACCAACCACAGAGACGAGGCTCCTTGCCAGAGGCAACCCCAGGGGTGTCTGTGAAGGCCATAATTGGTAGAACATGTGCAGATGTACTTTAGAAGGGTTAGGTTCAGTTAACTGTGTTGAACTTGGCCTTCAATATATGCAGATCTTATCAAATGGATCAGCCTGTTTAACTCCTAAACTTTGGAATGGAGGGTTCTTAAAAGTCCAGCTTAAAAAAAAAAGTCCAGCTTCCTGCTCAGGAAGGAAGTCCTCTCAAGGGGAAACTGAGTTGTGAGCTGGTGCCTGTATCTTCTGTTACTGTGGCAGTAGCCTTTTGGGACATCCTCATGGGTGGTGGGTGTAGGGGGTATGGGTATGGGTAAATTACCCAGGTTAAGGTATTTTGTGTAGCAGTCCAAATGGACTTTTGTTTCTCTTTTAAGAAACACTTAGAGAAAGCATGATCATTTAACAGTCCTTCCTATAAACCACACTTCTCAATACCATGTGCTTGCTGGGTCCCAACCCTACCTAGGCTCCCACATGCCAAGTGGAGACTCCAGGCAAGCTATGCCCTGCCCTACCCATACTGTCTTGTGGGTAGGGTGCTTGGTTGGTACATGTCTCTTGATAGCTGGCCTGCTTTTTGCTTAGTATAGGGGTTGGTGAGAACTGTATTATGACTGCAGAGTCATGAGAACTATATTATGACTGCATACTCATGTGTTGGTTCCCTGATTCACATCTGGTATCACTAGGTAGAGTGCTTGGGATGGGAGCCATGATTTTATTCCTTCATTGTTGCTTCCAGTGTCCCCACTCCTGTCTAGGCACTGTGTGTAGCAAGAGTTAGGTCCAGAAGGATTCTAGCCTATCTGAGGCCAGACCCTCAGGGAACCTTCTGGATGAGGCTGTGTCTGTGCAGCTTGTTTGTGGAGCATGGCGGGTATATGGATCTAGCTGAGTATGAGGTGATGGCCTTGTGGAAGCCCAAGCCTCATACTCTGGCTAGAATGGCATGTTCATGTGGGTGGTGGGCCATGTCCTCTCTGACTCATTGCCCTCAGGGCTGAGCTATGTGTGCTACGCTGGCAGCTTCTCGGTGACAGCCAGTCTGAGCTCCACAGCCCTGCAGCTGCCCACTCAGTGCTCCAGAGCCCAGTTATAGTACAGGCTGGCTGTGGAGTTGGGCACTCTGCCCAGAAGGGAGGCAGGGGCATATATGTAAGAGCAGTTGCAAGTTGGTGTGACTGACCAGCAGATACAACACTGTGCAAGATGGCTGGGCCTGCTAGGCCTTGGGACATCAGGCTGTGAAGAGGCCAGAAGGTGCTGCCTCTTGTCCCTGAGTCTTCAAGGCACTAGTGCTGTGCACTCTGATGATGGTCATGCCCAGAGACCCATCTCTTCAGACCATCACCTTGGGAATTAAGTTTCAACATGAATTTTTTGTTTTGTTTTGTTTTTGTTTTTTGTTTTTTTTGTTTTTTAAGACAAGGTCTCACTCTGTAGTCCAGGCTGGCCTTGAACTCTTGGCAATCCTCCTGCCTCAGCCTCCTGAGTGCTGGGAATACAGGCATGTGCCACCATGCCCAGCTTCAACATGAGGGGTTTTTTTTATTTTTTATTTTTTTTGGCTTTTTTTCCAATACCGGGAATCAAACTCATGACCTCATGCTTGCCAGGCAGGTGCTGTGCTGCTGAGCTAAATCCCTAGCCCCTCAACATGAGTTTTAACAGGACACCAGGCCAGGGGCCAGCATGGGGATAGGTGCTGTGGTGCGGCAGGGAACCCTGGGCCTACACACATTGACCAGGCTTTGTCACTGCAGGATTGTCCTTTGCCCTTCTTGATGCGGTCACCGACAAGGACCCTGTGGTACAGGAGCAGGTTTGCAGTGCTTTGTGCTCCCTGGGGGAATTGCGGCCGGCAGAGATGCTCCGCGCCTGTGAGGAGTACCTGAAGAAGCATGACAAGGTACTGCCAGTGATGCCACTAGTTTGGGAGGTGATGGCCAGTTAGAGGCAAAGGGTGGTGCCATGCTAGTGTCTTGGCAGAACTGCCCACCTGCACTCTCTTGACATCAGTATTTCAGGACTAGGACCCACTTTGTCTTGTTGCATATGGACTATGACTGCATCCACCATGAACTGATGGTCCCATTGTGAGGAACTGGGTTGATACTCAACAGTCAGTGCTTGTGAGTAGAGGACATTTGCTGTCCTCCTTTGCTCACTCAGTGAAGACTAAGTGCTCTTCCTGCTCGAGGAAGGGAAGATATTTCTGACTTTTACTAGCTCAAGTGTGCAGGGGCTTTGTGCAAGGGCTTGAAAGTGTCCCCAGGCCCTGTCTTTCCCTGGAGTGCTTGTCTAGGTGGTCTGTGGCTGGTCAGAGGAGCTGCCCCTGGGAGAGGAATAGGGCCTTCTCTGGCAATTCCCTTTACCCCCATGCTAACTTGATGGAGCCCTGGGAGGCTCACGATTCTTACTTTGGCGCTAAAGGATATCAAGCTGCTGGCCTGGAGCTCTCATCTCATGCTTTCTGCCTTGTCCTGGACCTTGGCACAGTGGTCCTCTCTGAGCAAATGCCATGTTGGCTCTCTGCTGTCTGAAATTATGATGTACCTTTCTTGGTTTTCCTTATGTGGTTTTGTAGTCTCAGAAGACCATCATCATTTTGTTTCATTTGATATTATTTTGACACATGAAGAGGGATCTCTATATAAAGTGGATGTCAGCTGCCATCCTTTGAAGAATAGCCCTATCCCTCGGGGTACCTGGTGATGGAACTGTGTCTGACACCTTGTGGGGGGCTTCTCCTTTCTCCTGCATGTTTGGCCCTTCATGCTTACACAGTAGCAGAGGCAAGCTTGTTAAGAGGTTAACTGAAGCTGTAAGTATTTGCAAATCAATCCAGAAGCTGCCCTCCTGTTCAGCATGATGCAAGTGTCTTCCTGCAGCTCCTCTTTGGGCCTTAACTGAGCATGGTGCTTACTTTCTGTAAGGAGCAGCTACCCCATGGTTGGGGCTAGCACCAGGGTCTTCTCCTTGTGCCATTATGTGTGATGTGATATACCAATATCAGTGTCTGATAGTTGGACAGGAGGTGATGAGGCCTTGCCATCTGAAAAGGTGGCAGAGCATTAAGGGTAGGGTGTAGCACCTGACCACCTGTGCAGTCCATAGCAGGCCAAGTGTCCTTATGCTTTTCATTCCCTGCTATTTCTGATTTCTCCTGTTTTCTACCCTTTTTTATTTTGAGTTTGTCTCCTTTTCTGTGGTGCTAGAAATTGAACTCATGGTTGTACACATGCAAGGCAATTATTCTTCCACTGAGCTACATCCTAGGCTATTTTATTTTTGTTTTTTTGAGACAGGCTCTCATTATGCAGTTCAGACTGGCCTTGAACTCCCTGTGTAGCCCAAATTGCCTTCGAACTTGTGGCGATCCTACTGCTTCACCCTCCCGAGTACTGGGATTACAGGCATGTTCCACCATACCTGGCTTGCCCTTTTTAGCTTTTATTTTGAAATGTCTTGCTAAGTTTACCAGACTGGCCTGGCACTTGTGATCCTCTTGCCTCGGTCTCCTGAGTAGCTCGGATTACAGGCATGCACCACCATGCCTAGTCCCCATTTATGCTCTTTTAACCAACTTAAAACATTCTCCCTTAGCTGGGCGTGGTGGCACACACCTGTAATCCCAGCACTTGGGAGGCTGAGGCAGGAGGATTATTGCGAGTTCAAGGCCAACCTGGGCTACAAAGTGAGCTCTAGGCCAGCCTGAACTGCATAGCAAGACCCTGTCTGAAAAAGACAAAAAAAATTCTCCATTATCATTTTATGTTTGATTCTGATCCTGATCTTATAGGAGGGTATGGCTGTTTTCCTGACTGTCTTACACTGGATTCTCCTGCCAGCTGCTTCCAGAGATCTGGGCAGCTTCCAGCTTCTACTGTTCACTGTATCATTGCATTTCATCTGTTAGCATTTTACTTATCATGCACATTTGAAATCTCATAGATTCTCTTTTCAAAAGAATGGGAACAATAGGGGAAAGTCACACAGCATTCTTTGTGTGAGATGCTGATAGGTGTTTTGGAGGACATATATTTCACACTGTGAGCTCCTGTTTTTGTTTTTGTTACCGGGAACTGAACTCACGACCTTACGCTTGCGAGGCAGGCGCTTTGCCGCTGAGCTAAATCCCCAGCCCCCTGTGAGCTCCTGTCTGGTGTCTTGTTTTAATGAGCCTGGAGGCCTGTGTTGTACAGCATGTGTCTCAGTGCAGAGGGCACTAGATGTCGCCAGTCTTATACATGTCAGCCATGGTTCAGCCCACAACAGACTCCTCAGGGCTGTCTGGCCATGAGGAGGAGGGATCTGGGCAAGAGAGGCAAAAAAACAGTAAAGTCCTCTTTTCAAATAGTGACTGAATTGTTTTCCTCCCTGCTTCCAGTAGCTTCAACTTCAAACATTCCTCTCTGGTTTGCAGTCTCTCTCAAGCCATCCCAACGTGAGGAGATCTCATGGGCTACCAGTAGCCATGAGGATACTCAAGTCCCACACAGAGGCTATCAAGGCCAGGGTTACCATCAGTGTGCAGAGCTGATGATGATGGCCACTCAATGTTAGCTATGTGCACTCACTATTGGCTAGAAATGGAATTGGTTCCAAGGTCGTTTAAGGGACATTAGAACCCAATATCAGATTATAAGCCCTTGACTCTCATTCAGCTGGAGTGGAGACTTTGGTCCTGGATTATCTAGTTGGATTTGGAGATAGAAATAAACTTAATTTCCTCTACTGTATTTGTATAACACAATGTACTTCTGTGACCAAATGTGTGGGGTTGTTTCTCCATACACCAAATAAACAATAAGTCCCACAGTAGACATCAGCTGGGCGTTTTCCTACTCAATTCTGTTCCAATGCCATCTACTTGTAGTTAGCATCAGATCCTGCAGGTTGAGGGCTCAGTCCCCAAGACTATCGCTGATTTAGACAGAAGAAGTAAGTCCCTGGCTATGGCTTGTGCCTCTGACTGATCAGCCACAAAGTAGAGTTCCCACAATCTCCTCTTCAGGTTCAATTAATTTGCTAGAGTGGCTTATGGAGCTCAGGAAACACTTAAATTTACTGGTTTATTATCAAGCATATGACAAAGGATGCACATGGGCACCAGATGAAGAGATACAGAGGGCAAGAGGTGTGGGAAATGATGTAGAGCTCCCATGCCTCCTTGGTTGCACCACCCTCTGGAGGTGACTATCTGGAAGCTCCTTGAACCCTGTCCTGTGAGGGTTTTATGGAGGTTTTGTGGACATGATTGATCACATCATTGAGTGTTGGTGATCAGTCTGTTAGTCCCATTTCCCGCTCCCCTCCCTGGAGGTCAAGAGTAAAGCTGAAATTCACTAACCTCTAATCCTGCCGTGGTCTTTCCAGTGAGCAACCCCATCCTAAAGCTGCATAGTGCCGCCAATCCCAGCAACCACATCATTAGGTTACAAAAAACACTTTGGTGACTCCAAGGATTTCAGGAAATCAAGCAAAAAGCAAATGTATGTATTTTATAATATCACATTGTACATAAAGTTAAATTGGAATCTCCTGAATTGACCAGCCTTTACACATTTCATGTTGTAGCCTTAGGGATGCACTGATAGCCTTGGATGCAGGGGATGATATGACCACCCTTTGACCTTTGAGTTACACAGTGAAGGTCAAGTATGTAGATTGCCCTGTCAACATCTTAGCCCACTTAGCAGACTCAGTCAGGTCTGTGAAATGGCTCTGTGACCCCCTGACAACATCAGAACCATTGAGTTGGAACTTCATGTGCACGGCTCTGGTCCTGTCTTGTGATGAGCCAGCCTTGAACTTGTCCCTTTGCTGTGTGCCTCCGGCCCATCAAGGCAGATGCAGTCATTACCCCAATGTAGTGTCTCCCTGCTATGGTCATGTCACTCTGTGTAGAACCAGGTGGAGCCTGATGGAAAACAGCTTTTCACTGTTACCCCTACTTGGCTTCTCTGCCCAGGACACTTTGAAGAACTGTGTGTAAAATGGAAACCAAACCTTTCCTTTAAAAATGAGTGCCCAAGCCAGGTATGGTAGTAAACCCAGCACTTGGGAGGCTGAAGGAGGGGGATTGCCATGAGTTCAAGGCCAGCCTGGGCTACATAGTTCAAGGCAAGCCTGGAAGCCTAGACTACCTAATGAGACCCTGTCTCACTCCCCATCCCCAAATAGCAGCTGGGAGTAAAAGTACAGGACATTTTTATTTTCTTCAATTGTACATCATGTTCCACATTTCCAAGGCTGGTCCCATCTACCTTCAGTTGGGAGGAGGCCCTGCTTAGCCCCCTGATGACAGGGTGGACAGGGCTGAGACAAGTGCAGATGGGTCAGTATGAGACAGTTGAAACAGAGCACCACAGCAGAAGTGCTATGCATGTGTTTTTAAAAATGTAGATTCCTGGAACATTTTTTATGGAGAGAGCATCTTTATCCAGGTCCAGGGTCTCTGGCCATAGAACCCATCCTGGTTCCCTGGCCCCTGCTGCCAACCTGTTGCGCCATATTAAACAGACACACCCACAACTACTAAGTGGGCCTGGGAATTCAGGGCCAGTGTTTCCTTTCCTCCCTTTTGTTTTTCTGGAAAAAAAGGGCAAAGATTCCCCCTAAAGAGTCCTCATACATGTAAGGAGAATTAGCAGTCAAGAAAGTCTACCTGATGTTCCTTAAAAGGTGTTTCTAAGACCAAGAGCCAGGAAGAAGCTCGAAGCAGTTGATCCAGATTAAGTGGGAGTAGATGTTCTGGCTGCTTTATCAGCACTGCTTCCCAGCTTTCAGTGGTTCTGATAAATAGAAGCATACCAATTCATATTAATTTTCTGTTCTTCCCCCAAATTCCCATGGGGTATGCCAGCTATGGCATCTTTCCTCATGCTTGTGAGCCACTTCTCAGCCACAGCCTGGAGGCAGCTCCCCCTGGGGAAGGACTTCTACAGGAATGCTGTCTCACCTGGGCAGGTTAGAAGTAACAGTTCATCTTTATTTATTTATTTATTTATTTTTTTTTTGAGACAGGGTCTCACTGTACAGTTCAAGCTGGCCTGGAGCTCACTTTGTAGCCCAGGCTGGTCTTGAACTTCCAAAGATCCTCCTGCCTCAGCCTCCTGTGTACTGGGATTACGGGTGTGCACCACCACACCTGGCAATAATTCATCTTCTAAGCTAGGGTTTAAATACAAAGCTGCCTGCTGAAGCTGGGAAGGGAAGGGGAAGTGTGTGAAGGCCCCTGGCTGAGATGGCATCTGCTGCCTGACCCTTCTCACCCACCAACGCCCACCAATTCAGGCTGGCTGCACTCTCATCACTGAGGCACCAGTGATTGGGATGGAAAATCTCATGCTGAAAAAGCAAAACCCAAAGCAGTGTCCTGTGAACTGTTGGTGTCACTATAGTTGTCTGTGATCTACACTGGCTACTTCTAGGAACAAAAATGCCATCTACCTGTGGGCCCAGGGATAAAGGATGATTATGTACAACTTGTGCAGTAGACACTGGTGGTGCCCAGTTCAGGGGACCTTGGCATAGTGTGTGGTTTTCTTCACTGAGCTGTACTATTTGTCCCTTGTAGGCTCATGTGTGTACCTGCAGATGGTACACCTACCTACCAAAGTGTGGCTGTGGGTGAGGTCACTGCTGGTGCTAGGCTATCGTGCATCTGACCCTCCTGGTGCTACTCTGTCCAGGATGGGCTGCTCTTAGGGGTTGTATCACTGCAAAGTACCTCTTCTCCCAGGTAGCCAGGCTCTGTCAGTGGCAGCAGCTGGGCCTGGGCCTAGATGTTCACTGGGGTCACTCCACTCTGCACCCCTGATAGCCCAGGCCTTCCAGCATGGGTGGCCAGCCACATCATTTTGGGGTTTTTTTTGGTACCGGGAATCAAAGTCAGGACTTCAAGTTTGCCAGGCAGGCGCTTGTGCCGCTGAACTATATCCCCAGCCCCAGCTACGTCATTTTGAGATGATCTCGTTAAGTTGTCCATGCTGGGCTTGAACTTGCAATTCTCCTGCCTCAGCCTGCCAGAGTATTAGAATTATAAGCATGTATCTCTGTACCCAGTAGGTGGTGGCATGTTTATATCCTAGGGAGGGATCATGGAGGTAAGCACAGTTCTGGCTACAGAGATAGATGAAGAAAGGAGGACTTTTCATTCTTTTTTTTTTTTTTTTGGTTTTTCTCCGGGAACGGGAACTGAACTCACAACCTTGCTCTTGCCAGGCAGGCGCTTTGCCACTGAGCTAAATCCCCAGCCCCGGACTTTTCATTCTTGATGGGAGGTCTCAGTGGGAGATGAGAGAGGTCCCCAGAGCTTTTCACCAGGAGGCCATGCTGACCATGCAAGGAGAACAGGAGCCACTGGCTCATCTGCTTGTTGCTTTTATTGCACAGAAAGTGCTCACATCAGTTCTGAGGGCTCACAGAGCATGGTATGTGTCTTCCCTGTGTTTCAGGTGGGACATTATGTGTGTGGCGTAGTCCCAGTAGAGAGTGCTAATGCATGTGGCGTGTCTGGGTGCTCACTTCTTTTCTTGGACCTTTCCTGTTCACTTCACAGCTTGCACATCCATACCGCGCCATGGTCCTGAGGGCCATGGAAACAGTCCTGAGCAGTCACATCCACAAGCTGGACAAAGACACGGCCAGTGCCATCATCCTTTTGGCCTCCAGTGAGATGACCAGGACAAAGGTAGGGTCTCTGGCTTGCAGGCTTGGCTCTGGTTGGGGGGAGCTTTTTTTCTTTAGCCTCTTTCTGAGAACAGGAATGAGATGACTGGCTTGGGCAGCAGAGGCCCTTTGGTGCTGTGCACACTCTCCTGGGGTGGCAGGCAGTCACCCTGTAATTTTCAGAGGCAGACTGAAGCAGAGCGCAAAGTGCCTGAACTGGTGTCCCTCAGCCTGGCTTTTGGGGTGCCCAGGTCCAGCCCCGACTCGCCGCCCTGTGCTCCACACTGGCTATCTTCTCCCATAGATGCAACTGGCTCTCTAGAGGAAGACTGTGGCATGGTCCCCCTCACCTACACTCACTGGGAAACCTGAAATGGGGTGGCTTGTCCCTGGCCAGCTGAGGGCAAAATTCTTTGTGCTTCCGGAGAGGATTTGGGCAGTCTTCTTCATGACTCTTTGGGGCTCAGGAGCTGGGCTGTGACTGGCAACAGGCTGCGAGCAGCGTCCTGGTGGCTGTGGGGAAGCGGTTCACCAATCAGGTGATGGAGGAGGTACTCAGCAAGTTCCAGCCTGGGCTCCTGCCACACTGCTCTGTGCTGCAGACTCTCTCCAGCCTCTCAGTGTCCAATGGTAGGTGCCATTTTGTCCTGGGTCCTTTTATGTCTCTGAGCAGGTCTTAGAACCTCTGAGGGCCCCCTGTGATCCTGGGCCTCAGCAATTCTGCCACCTACTCAGGCCAGTATGTACTCTAAACTGTGCATTCAGATTCTGGGCCCTCCCTGTCTGGGGGCAGGGGATTGGGCCAGTCCTGCAGACCCTGTAATGGCCTGTCTCTTGCAGCATTCGGCATGGTCCCCTTCCTGCCATCTGTCCTGAGCACCATGCTGCCCATGCTGAGTATGGCCAAGCAGGATGCAATGAGGGTGATGTTCTGCTATGGTAAGATGGCTAGATGTGTCTGTTTACCTTTTTTACTTTCTCTTTCATGGATGCCTCTGTGGGTACAAGAAATACCTGCTTTAGTGGGTGCAAATAGCCTGGTAGGTACAAGAAGGCAGACAGATAGTCAGAGTCAGGGTTCTTTTCAGCAAAGCCACTGCCAAGGTGAAGGACCCGCATTTCACAGATTTGACCTCTGTCCTTTTGTTGCTGCTGTCTGTTTTTTTTTTTTTTTTTTTTTTTTTTGGTTTTTCTCCGGTACCGGGAACCGAACTCACGACCTTGCGCTTGCCAGGCAGGCGCTTTTGCCGCTGAGCTAAATCCCCAGCCCCTATGTTGCTGCTGTCTGTTGCAGGGGGCCCCCAACTCTGCAGATCCCCAGGGGCCTGGGGATGGGAAGAGACAACCTCAAAGCAGTACTTCCATCTCCCAGCTGGCAGTGACTACTCGCTGGCAGGCAGTACTCACTGTCCTCCTACCTTCAAAGAGCTGTGCCTCTGTGGCCTGTGTTTGTCCCCTTTGTCTCTGGCAGGGGAGCGTGGGCATGATGTAGTGTGACCTCGTGTCTAGTAGTGAGTGAAAAGACTGGGTGGAGGGCCTTTCTGTGTGAGAGGATCAGAGGAAAACTCAGCAGGCCTTGGGCTTTTTCTGTTGCTAGGGTTCCTGGGATAACAGGACTGCTGGTTCTGAACCTGGTGGCAGGGGGCAGGCTTTCACAGCCACAGGTCTTCGCATCATTCATCCCTACCCTCCTGGGCTGGGGCGTATTAGAAAGTTCCTTGACTTTTCCCCTGGTGACAGGGTGATGTGTGTGACAGTGTGATAGGGGCCTGGTTTTGATGTGGAAGGATGACAGGGGTAAGGGGTAGCTTCGCACTTTGGGTCACAGCCCACTTTGGTCCTGGTGGCTTTGGGTCTGGAGTCCTGCCTCCCATCACAGTGGTAGAGCCCTCAGAGGGGCTGTAGCTTCGGCTGCCCCTTCTTACAGTCCCTGCGCTCCCATCTTTTCTTGTCCCCTTCCCCTATGGCTTTACTCTGGGGTCTCCCTCTCGCAGTCTTTTCCTGCTTGTGTTTTGAGGAAAGGCCTCCGGTGGTAAATATCCCACCTGACCTAGTTTGGACTGAACATAGATTTGAGACTGAGCATAGACCAGCACCTTGAGTGCAGAGCTTGGGTCAGTGAGCCTGGTAGAGTCATGTTGCATGTGCAGGGCACTGGCTGTTGCCCTCTTGCTTCAGTCCTAAGAATTGCCCAACACGGGTCCTCCTACCCTTGGAGTTGGGGCTGGGGCTGACACTGACCTGCAGTCTGAACCTCCACGCCATCCACAGTTCTGCTGCACTAGTGTCTACTTCCTGCTGTAGCAGGTGAGCACAACCTGCAGGAACTCTTTTAGGACACCCTCCTACCAGGAGTGTTGTTAACACAAGTGGAGCATGCGCTGTTTGCTATGGAGGACACTGTGATCCTGCAGCCAGAGCAGCTTTAGTCAGGCCAGTAGGGTCCATGAAGACCTGCATGAGGCCTGATGGGGTGTGGCGTATGGGCATAGCTGAGGGTGGAGGTGCTGTGCAGAGAACAGGGTTGGTTGTGGCCAGGTGTGGGAGAAGCTGAGAGAGAGGCTCCAGATAGCCGGCCTGACTATTTTCCCCCTGTCTGAGGGAAGCCTGATAAGAAAGGTGACAGCAAAATAGACAGTTCAAGGAAGAGAAACTGGCCAAGAGCGAGGACCCATGAATAGCATCCCTAGGGAGATAAGAGGAGAGAATATATGTGTGAAGGAAGAGCATGTCACTATGAAGAAGTGACTTTCAGAAAATGGAGCTGAGATTTGGGAAGTTGAAAACATGATAAGTGAAATGGAAAACATCACAGAAAGACTGGAAGAGAAGGTTGAGGGAATCCCTGGAAAATGCAGCCAAAACGCAAAGTTGTAGAAAGAGAAAGAGAGAATAGGATTAGCAGCTAAGACCAGGGAGCCAGTATTCCGGAAATGGACACCAGAAAGGTGGGTGGAGTAGGAGGCATGAAATGATCTATTTTGCTGGGACCATCTGAAGATGCTGCAGTCAGAATGACCACTGAACGCCTGCCCCAGGTGTGAGTATGGAGAATCGTATGGCTTTGGCACAGGTTACACAGTACCCCAAAGCTCTTATGGGAGCCTGCACCCCAGATCACAACCTGCCCAGAGAACATCTGACTGTGAGGATAGAATTAAGCATTTTTAGAGTATTAAGGCCCAGATATGTCTCCATCCACTCCAGGTTTACTGGAGGGCATGCTGTATTAAGAGGTGAATTGAGCTGGGAAGGGGGATGCAGGCAGCTGCAGACCCCTAGAGTAGAGGGAAGCTGTGGGAGAACCAGGAGTCACTTGTAGGAGAAGATCCATGACTCCAAGGAAAGCAGCTATGTGAGGAAGAGAATTAGTGGTCTTGAGTGGCTAATCCTGAGCGTGTGACTACTGCTGGGCCAGACCAGCAACAGTGACCAAGAGGGCAAGGGTACAGAAGGGAGATACTGGCCACGAGTGAACTGTTACCCACCCAGTGACTGCTTTCCAAGAAAGGGAGATTGGAGCAGGGATGGTGGATGAGAACTACTTTTTAACTTACAAGTGTGTGAAACTTCTATTAAAAATCAAAATCTGATAGCCAGGTATGGTGAACACACAGCTATAATCCCAACACTCTGAGAGGCTAAGACAGGAGGATCGAACATTTCAGGCCCAGCCTGGGCAACTTCGTGACTTAGTAAGAATCCCGTCTCAAAATTAAAAATGGGCTGGGGATTAGCTCAGTGAGAAAGCTCTGTGTTCAATTCCCAATCCTGTGGCTGTGTGTGTTGAGGTCACTTTTTGCCTAACAGAGTGGTCCTTTTTAAGTTTACTCTTCATTCCAGAATATGGGAAATGCAGAGATTTCTTCCTCCGGCTCCCCTTGGTACCTGCTTATCCCCCCCCACCCCTTTTGGTGTGGATTGAATCCAAAGGCTTTGCACTGAGCTCTGCTCTTTATTTTTTGTTTTCAGAAAGGGTTTTACTAAGTTGCCCAGGCTGGGCTCAAACTTGTCATCCTCCCACCCGAGCCTCTCAGCATGCTGGAATTGCAAGCATCTTTTCTTTTTTCTCTTCTCCCCTCCCCTCCCCTCTCCTCCCCTCTTCTCCCCTCTCCTTCTCTCCTCTCCTCTCCCCTCTCCTTTTCCCCCTTCCTCCCCGACCCCCGTGTGTGTGTGTGTGTGTGTGTGTGTGTGTGTTTTACTAGGGATTGAATCTAGGGCCACAAGCATTCTACACTTTACTATAAGCTTCAGTCCCAGCCCTTCTTACTTTATTTTGAGATGGGGAGGTATTAAGTTGCCCAGGCTGGCCTTGAACTTGTGATCTTGTCTCAACTTCCTGAGTGACTGGGATTAAATGTGAGGGTTATCTGGCTGTAACATATATCACCCATTGATTGACAAGGTTGAGTCAGTGGATCCAACCAGCTGGGCAGGTGTCCCCTTCCTCCCTCACTGCTTCATGTGCATCTGTCCCAAAATTGTACGCTCACAGAGGACAACTTGCCCTGATGGAGAAGGACTATTCTTTGGTCAAGGGTATACTAGTAGCTTCACTGTCCTGCCAGAACTTCCAAACAAGCTCTCAGAGTCCAGTTAGCTGTGGTTGCTTTGTGTGCCACCATGCCTGGCTCTGTCGTCTTCTCTTTTGACCTAGGACCTGCCCCTGCTGACCACTTGCAGATCTGTACCTCAGCCAGGTCTGTGTCCTGGGCTATACTCCCGTAGCCTTCTTCTGGGCTTCTCACTTGAATGTCTACAGCTACTCAGAGCCCAGGTGGTAACATACTGGGGCAGGAGGTCACCACCCAGGCCTTTGCCTGTGCCCAGCAGTGACCACACCATCAGCCCCCAGGCCACAGCTGAGTGGCACAGGCAGCATTGTGCCATCAAGGGAGGCCTGTCATGGCAGATTGGGTATTCTTGAGAGGTTGGTTTCGGTTATTTCCTAGGGCTGCCATAAGAAAGTCCCCTCAAATTGAGTGGCTTAAAGCAATTATGTCCAAGATCAGAGTGGTGGCGGGTTGGTTCTTTCTTGGGGGGTCTTGTTCCTTGTCTCTTCCCATTTTTGATGGTGGCTGTTGATCCTTTGGCTTATGTTCTTCTCTATCTCTGTCACATGCAGCCTCTTTTCCCTGTGTCTGTGTTTCTTCTCTTTTCAGACACTGTCCTGTCAGGTTTAAGGCCCTACCATGACCTCATCTTCAGTTATATCTGCAGCCACTCTATTTCTGCGTGTGCATGAAGTCACATTCTGGGGCTCCAAAAAGGACATGAGTTTGGGGGGTCCCAGCTTAGTCTAGTCCTGGGTCATTGTTCAGCTAGGGTACGGGGTGTGTCTTGTGCAGGCTGTTTGGGGACTTCTGTGGGCAGCAGTGGAGAGCTGGTAAGACCTGTGCCCACAGCTACTCACTGCTGGCCATCACAGCCCTGCAGCACTTCAGCGAGAGCACCCTAGAGTACCTGGCCAACCTGGACCAAGCCCCGGACCCCACAGTCAGGAGGGACACCTTTGCTGCTGACATCTTCAGTGCCTACGACATTCTTTTCCACCAGTGGCTACAGACCCGAGATGCCAAGGTTAGGCTACAGCTCAGAGGAACCAAGGGCCCCTCCTGTGGTTCTTTTTTTTGCTATTCTGCCTGCTCTGATGGTGTGGTCCTGGGTGGTCAGGACACGGTGGAGGGCTTCGCCTGCAGGTCTCCATACCTATGACTGGTGCCAACGTGTTCTCGGGAGCATGTGGTCCTAGAGCCCAGTCATTGTGGAACCCCTTCTGACTCCTCCCTTTTTGCTATCTGGGACACTGACTGCCTCCTTCCTGTCACCATCCAGCTGCTTGCTGTGGTCATTCTGTAGCTACCAGACTTGTTTCTCAGTCCTGTTAGGACCCAAGGGGTTCTGTGTTTCCTCTTGTGATTAGCTCTGTGAGCAGATGAACAGCCAAGCCTACTTCTCTGCAGCTCCGGCTTGCCGTGGTAGCTGCCCTGGGACCCATGAGCCACCTGCTGCCCAGTGAGAAGCTAGAAGAACAGCTCCCCAAGCTGCTTCCAGGAGTTCTCAGCCTCTACAAGAAGCATGCAGAAACCTTCCAAATATCCAAGGTGTCTGAAGACAGGGAGGGTACATTCCAGGGAAGGCCCTCAGATCCGGCCTCACAGGAGTAGCCCTGTGATAGGATTCAGTGTTGGGTTGTAAACCGTGGTATCTCCCGACCACCCCACACTGGACAGGAGCCTGGAAACCTGCCACTCGTTCCTGCTACATCCATCTCTGACCCAGGAAGTCCCTTTCCTATCTCCTCCCCTGAATTTAGGAGGTACAGGAGCCTTCATTTGAGCTCCTCATTTGACCCCAGAGGTAGGGTCTTTGCCCTTCCGGGCCTCTTCCTGGGAAACTGAAGCCCTCCTCTCCCTGCTCTGAGCAGAGCCTGGGCCAGATCCTTGAGGCAGCTGTGAACCTGGGCAGCCGCACCCTGGAAGTTCAACTTGATGCCCTTCTGGCTGTTCTGCACTCTCAGGTAGGCTAGAAGGGGGTGCAGGGGGCTGGGCTCTAAGAGTCTACTTGCTTGGTGGGGGTGCAGGAGTAGGACTTGGGTGGGCAGCTGTGCCTGAGGAGCATGTGGTAGGTCCTCATCCTGATCTAGCCCAGCAGTGGCATGCCTGTGTGACATAGGAGCCAGTGGGAGGAAGGTAGCAGGTGTGGGCAGCCAGCAGACACCAAGAGCTGGCCTGGCTGGCCTGAGAGGGCTCAGAGAGAGCTCAGCTTGGCAGCTGGGTGACATTGGTCAGGGGAGACCTGAGACCACCCTGGGCTCCTAGGAACTGAACACAGAGGTGAGGGGAAGGCCCAAGGATGCTATGAGGTGGAGCCAGCAGAGGGGCTGGACTGCAGAGGCAGGGGTCTTGAAGACCCCACTGGAGAAGATCAGAACCTCCTAACCTGGGATGAAGGTGGCCTGAGAACCTTGCTGGTCACAGTGTGTACAGAACACTAGAGACCCAGTGGCAGTGATATGAGTCTATAGGAGAGAGAAGAGGGGCAAGATGATGGGGGCCATGATAGGCCCTTGAGGAGATTTTGTGAAAGCTACATGGATTTACTTCCATGCTCCAACCCTCAGCTGGCTCCAGCAACAGTGGCCCCCACCTGGCCAGCATGGACAGCTATGTCTCAGTCTGTCAGACACATCCTTGGTCACAGTGGTATTAAGGGGAAGGGTTAGAACAGAGATAATAAAAAATAAAACAAGTATTGTAAGTATGTGATAATGACTTCAAAGCTCTATGAAATGGATAGATCCCTAGAAAAATTTTAAATATCAAAATTGTTAGAAGCAATGGAGAACTTAAGCCAATAAAGAAGCAGTAGTAACTCTTAAGACCTTCCTTCCTAAAAGAAGCGTAATGCCTAAGTAGTTTTAAGGTTTAATTCTATCAAACTTCTGAAGAACACTTCGTGTCCTGTACAAGTTGGTTTGGAAGTCAGAAAAAGATCCTGAGCTTTTGATTCCAACCCAGACCAGAACATACAGGAAATCAAGTGTGTGATGAGAAGGATGTGAAGATCTTGTAGAAAGAAACAGCCTGCTGAGTCTAGCACTGGCACTGTCAGGTTACCTCACCCAGGAGGGTTCTATAACAGTGCTCAGTTTTTTTCAGGCCTTAACAGCTATGAGTGTACATCGTTTGTCCCAGTGACAGACTAATAGAAAATATCATTTGGCTTCAGTCAATGCAGAAAAGGCTTTCAATATTTTTCTATCATTAAAAATTTTGATATACATGCGTTATCTTCTCACAAGGGATATGATCATTATATATTGCAAACATAAACTAATAAAAAATAAAAATTGAAGCAGGGTGTGGTGGCACACGCCTGTAATCTCAGCACTCGGGAGGCTGAGGCAGGAGGATCATTGTGAGTTTGAGACCAGCCTGGGCTACAAAGTAAGCTCAAGGCCAGCCTGAACTGCATAGTGAGAGCCTGTCTCAAAAAAGAGCCCCCCGCCAAAAATTAAAAAAAAAATAAAAATTGAAAAAACGTTTTGACTTGGAAAAAAAAAGTTTTGATAACTAGGAGCCAGGTGTGGTGCATGCCTATAATCCCAGGACTCTGGGGGAGATTGAGGCAGGAAAATGGCAGGTTTGAACCCAACCTAGGCAATTTAGTGAGACCCTGTGTCAAAATTTAAAATTTTTAAAAAGGGCAGGAGATGTAGCTCAATGCAAAGGCCCTGGTTTCAATCCCCAGTACTACAGAAAGACAAAAAGCACTAAACAGCATATTTTTATAAAACCTATAAAAACAAAGAGAGTGATTATAACTGGTAGGTAATGGGAATGGAGAATTGGCTTAAAAGGGAAATATAAATACAGTATGCAAATGCTAAGGAGGTAGAAAAGTGTGTTATTTCTTAGTGTTTATGTCTGTTCAAGTCTTTTGCTTTCCTGTGGAGTTTTAGGGTTTTTTCATGTTGATCTGTAGCAGTTAATTTCCTTGTTATATTTTTTTCTTGCTTTATCTTTTGATTCTAGTATTTTTTCCATGTAAAATTGTTTAATGTTTACATCATCATTTATCCATCTTTTATGTTGTAGTTTATATTTTGTTACATAGAGAAAAGCCCTCCAAATCCAGTGATTATTTTCCAGATTCTCCACTTTGTGCTGTACTTTATTGTTAATTCCACCTGGAGCTCACTTGAGGAGCTTTATTTTTTCTCTGAATGACTCCCCCCTCCCCCATGACATTCGGGACTATGGTATGTACCAGTCACCACAGAGCGAATCCTTGAGACAGCTGCTCTCCACCACTTTGCAGTCACGGTAGGCTGGTTATGGAGCAGGTCCTTGGACTGCATTTGTGCTGCTAGTCAGTGTCACCTGAAGGGCCCGCTGGAAGCTTAGAGCAAAGCTGGGCCACCTTCCTGCTTACTTCCCCATGGTTCTGTAAGGACAGCCATTATCCAAGAGGGCTGCCTTGTGGCCAGGGTCTTGCTCTGTCCTGTTGGCCACCTCTTTTGGCTCGTACAATGGGCTCTTCTGAGGACCCTCTGCACAGATGCCCTGCTAGCATCCTTTGCGGTGACACCAAGAAGGTGAGTGGAGACCTGGGATGTCACACCTGGGTTATTGAACAATATACTAGAGATGAGTGGTTCTAGAGATGAGTGGTTTCCAGCCTGTGACCTGGGGAATGGGAAACTTTTCTCTCTTCTTTTCTTTTCTTTTCTTTTCTTTTCTTTTCTTTTCTTTTC
>NW_004955454.1:2841353-2874565 GCF_000276665.1 Chinchilla lanigera
TTTCTTTCTTTCTTTCTTTCTTTCTTTCTTTCTTTCTTTCTTTCACAGGGTCTTGCTATATAGTTCAGACTGGCCTTGAACTCACTGTATAGTTGAGACTGGCCTGGAACTTGTGACAGTCCTGCCTCAGCCTCCCAAGAATTGAGTACAGTCATGTGCCACTACAAAACTGTCTCCTTTCTAATGAGGACATGTCCTGTGGGGACAGTTCTCCTATTGCTCCTTCTCCTATGAAGGTGCCCAGGGCCTTTCTCTGGAGACTTGAGGGCCAACGATGTGTCCTTGTGGTGCTGTCTCTCCCTTCCCTTCCCCAACTGCAAGAGGCTGGTCTGGTCCCCAGAGCACCTGATGAGGGGACATGGGTCCTACAACCATGGCCTGGGTGTCTCCAATCCTGGATAAGGAAGGCCTGGAGAATGACCTGCCTGGAATTCTGGGCACAGCTGCATAGCCCATCATCTTCCAGGCATGTGTGTCCTTCCAGCCCAGTCAGACCCCAGGATAGCAATGAGCACTGTCCCTCTAACTTCTGCTTTGTTCTCTGGAGCAGGTCTGTGTGCCTGTGGAGTCTTCAAGCCCGCTGGTGATGGGCAGCCGGAATGAGGTACTGCGCTGCTTCACTGTGCTGGGTAAGTGTAGGTGGTATCCACACACGGAGGCCTTGGACACAATTGGGCCATGTCTGTTGGCATGTAGAGGACAGTGGTAATGGCAGAATACCTCTTTTCCACCTCTGCCTAAAGTTCCAAAGGCCTCAGCCTGGATCCATGTACAGTCCAAGCACCTGGTCTCCACATAGATGCTGTTACCACTGTCTTGTCCTTCCCAGGCTTCTGTCTCACGGTCCATGTTTTGTCCCTGCCCCACACACAGCCTGCTCTTCTTGCCCTGTCCTGTCCTCTGGTCAGCATGTGGCTGTTGGTTCAGCATTACCTGACTCCAGCTAGAGGGGCTGTCATTTGTCATTTGTACCTGCTGGAATCTGGTGGTCACCTGGTCTGCCAGCCCTGTCTCTGTACCCATGACTGCTCAGGGTCTGCCTGTCTGATAAGGGGAAGGCAGAAGTGTGAGGTCTGTCAGCCAGTCAGGGTCAGCAAGTCACCATCTACCTGGAGCATGGAGGGAAGGGATCAGACTGGCTCTATGTGGTAGGTGGGACAGCAGGTCCAACATAGACCCAGGCTGAACTTTACTGTTGATGGCGCTAATTTGTAAAGGCCAAGGTCATTGCTGCAAGGTTTCCATTGGCAGTGCCTGGAGGCCTAGACTGCCCTACCTCTATGCAGTTGGGGATCCAAGTGCTACAGTTACAGACTGTCCCAGAGGCAAGAAGGGTACTGAGGGCCCCCATGAGGGCTCTCCATGAGTTTGAGAAGCTGAAATGAGATACAGATCTTCATGGGTCAAGGATCTGAGTCTCCTGTGCTCTGGGTGCTGCTGACCTAACTTGGCTGAGGCCATGTATGCTCTAGCCCCTTACCTGAGATGTATACTCCTGGGAGGGCATCATGCAAAGCTGGCTGGTCAGGAAGTTCCAGCTTGCCATAGTACCCACAGCAAGTCTGCTCTTTCTTGGTGCTGGGAGTCTCTGGACACAGGATGATCAAGACTGACAGATCCCAGGCCAGCCCTCAGGAGCTGGAGGTGCAGGCGCATAGCAAGAGGGAACAGAGGTTGTTGGAAACAGGGCCTGATATGTGTGTTGCTCTGTAGCGCGCTGCTCACCTGACCGCCTACTAGCCTTTCTGCTACCCAGGCTGGACACCAGTAACGAGAGGCTCCGCGTGGGCACCCTGCACATCTTGAGGCATGTCATTAACTCAGCTGGTGAGTACCCTTCACACCCGTAGGCTGGCCACTCATACTGTGTTTAACGTCTGGTAGAGTCCATCTTTCAAGTAAAAGGTAGCGTCATCCTTTTAATTCTCATTTGTTTGTTTTTGGCACAAGTTCTCACTGTGTAGTTCAGGCTGATCTTGAATTCATGGTGATCCTCCTGCCTCAGTCTCCCGAGTGCTGAGATTACAGGAGAGTGCTCAGATTGCAGGAGTGCTCCACCACACCTGACCTTCATGCAGCTTTTGTTTCTAGTTCTTAGAAAAAATTTCAGCCAGGCATGGTGGTACACACCTGTAATCCCAGCACTGGGGAGGCTGAGGCAGGAGGATCTTTGTGAGTTCGAGGCCAGCCTGAGCTACAAAGTGAGCTCAAGGCCAGCCTGAACTGCAGAGTGAGACCCTGCCTCAAAAAAAAAAAAAAAAAAAAAAAAAAAAAAATTCCCACCTTTCTACTTTGCAAAATTACACATTTTTTTTAAAATTGCAAGAATAGGACGCATTAGCCTTTACTGGGCCTCAATCATTGATGTAGCTGGCTCCAGAAACCTGGTTTCCATAAGCCCTGGGATGACCACCCTGTGTTCTCCCCACTGTGAGCACCCTACCAGTGCCTTATAGAGCCTCATAGGCCACATGCTGTGTGATGTAGCTCACTTCCCTCACTTGAGTTTATCAAAGGTATACCCAGACTCCATTTATGAAGAAGGGTCCCTTTTTTCTTTCAGAATTGATGCCAGTTTTGTAGGGTATTCCTGGAGTATCTGTGCCTGATGGTGTCCTCATAATGGAATGGAAGGATTTAGGTTTCTTGCTTTTAAGGCTGATTTAATTAGCAATAAGTTTGAAAAAGTGTTCATTGTTTAACATGTGGGTTTAACATGTGCATGTGTATTTTTGGTGAATTTTACTCACGTCCTCCTGTAGGGGCCGGGATACAATGACTGTGGGCCACACTAAGCTTACAGTCAGCAAGCTAAAGCAGTATCTTAAATAGGTTAGAAAAGTAAGCAAGGGGGCTGGGGATTTAGCTCAGCGGCAAAAGGGGCAAGCGCAAGGTCGTGAGTTCGGTTCCCGGTACCGGAGAAAAACCAAAAAAAAAAAAAAAAAAAAAAAGAAAAGAAAAGTAGGCAAGAAAAATAGGTGACATAGCTGACACATGTCCTACAAAGCCAAAATTACCTGCTAGCTAACTTGTTCTGGTACACATGTGCTGACCTATGCTGCATGGGCAACAGTCTTTCCAGTGTGGTGGGCAGAAGGAGCAGCTTTTGATGAGGTGGGGGCCAGGGAGGACAGTGGCAGCTAGACTGCAGTCTAGATTGTGCCCCCAAGCCAGGAATCTGGGGAAACTGCAGAACGTGGCTCCCTCAGCTGGGTACAGCTGTGCCTGCACCTGTGCCTGCCACAGACCACCTGGGCCTGCTGCTCTGGGCCTGCTGTAGGGGGCGCTGGCTCTTCTGGGAAGAGAACTTCAGATGCCTGATGGAAAGTAAGATATCTCTGCCATATCAGCATTTTGTATCAGTCCACAGTTCCCTGGTAACCGTGTAAATTGTGTGGCATTAGAATTTGGGATTGAGAAGGATGGAGTACTTTGCTCAGGGGTTCATCTGGACAGTGGCCCAGAGGTATCAGAAATGGAATTCTTGGGGAATTCTTGGAGCTGGTGTTTTTGTTAAACGTGCCTTTTTTCCATTCAGAGGTTCAACAGTGTTATGTAACTAACCAGGCTCACCTCTCCTGTGGTATTTCTTAAATTGCACTTAAGCTTTTCAGAAGTCACTTCAAATTCACCTGTATTTTATTTTTTCCTTGAAGTTTTTTTCTTTGTGCAGTCAGTTACATACAAAAGTGTGTGATGCAAGAAATAGACCAAGTAACCATTTATTATATTTTTTTTCATTTTGTGATACATCTTAGAGAAATTTTAATATCAGCACATATAGATCTATGTGATTTTTAAAGTTTTATTTCACAGTATAGCTCATATACAAAAAATGTACAGGTTTTAATTCAGTGAGTGATCATATAATGAGCCCATGCATTCACTATCCCAATGAAGAACCAGGGAACACTGACAACACTCAGGCCCCTCTCAGGGTGATCAGGGTGACTTCCCCCAACAGAAGAATTTTGCTGTGGTTTTTTTTGTTTTTGTTTTGGATTGTTTGTTTGTTTGTTTTTTGAGACAGGGTCTCACTATGTATGTAGTTCAGGCTGGCTCTGAACTTCCTGCGTTGCCTAAGCTGGGCTTGAACTTGTGATCCTTTTGCCTCAGCCTTCCAGATTGTTGGAGTTACAAGTGTGTGCCATATGCCCAGCCAAATTGTGTGTGTGTGTGTGTGTGTGTGTGTGTGTGTGTGTGTATGTGTGTGTATGTATGATAGTGCTGGGGATTGAGCCCCAGGGCCTCAAACATATTAGGCAAGCTCTCTACCACTGAGCTATATCTCTGACCTTTTATTTTGAGACAGGGTTTCACTAAATTGCACAAGCTGGCCTCAAATTTGTGACTCTTTTGGCTCAACCCTCCAGAGTGCTGGGATTACAGACAGGTGCCATCAGGCCCAGCTCTCGGGCTCATTGTTTTTAACCTATTTCCCTAACTTGCCAACCTTTTAACTTTTTAATTGTCTAAATAATGTTATTTGGGGGAAAATAATAATCTGTTCCCTAGAGAGCAGTAGGCTTCTGCCCTATTCTTCCACATGGAGGGCCAGATGAGGCCAGAACCCTGGAGTGTGGCCTAGACCTCAAGGTGGAGATGGATGGGAGAGCTGGTCTTGGTCTTGGTGACTGAGCCATTTCATTCCTCACAGCTGCTCAAATGGAAGCAAAGAAGCCCTTCATCCTCTCTTCCATGAGGCTTCCTCTGCAGGACACCAACAACAAGGTAAACTGGACAGGTCTGCCTGGGCTCCACATGAGCAACTGTAGGAAGAATGGCCAGACAGGACCAGAAGTGCCCCACTCCACCAGGAGCTGGGACACACACATAAAAATGACACATGTTTAAAGTGTGTTCCTGGCACTTTCCTGTGCTGTGCTCCTGACATAGTTAACCAGGCATGCCATTAGGGAGTTATCCCCTGAACCACCTCGCTGCTGTTGCCAGCAGTGAGCTCAGGGCTCCCCAGCACTTCCCTCAGGCTCAGCCATTTGCTGGAAGGTGTGGGATAACGCAGGAAGCTGTTATAATCCGGGATCATTTATTACAGGGTAAAGGTTATGTCAGCTCATGGGAGAGGCATAGGGATAGAGTCCAGGAGTGGTCCAGACCCACCACTTGCTGTTGTGTTTATGGGGCTAATCTCCTCAGCAGCAGTATCTGACCACATGCATGAACCAAACTCACTCCTCAGCCTTGGGGTTCTGCGCCTTACTAGAGCCCTTTTGTGTGGAGCTGCTAGGCCACCCAGATGGCTACCTTAGCCTCTAGCCCATCTTGAAGAGCTAGCTGATGCCTTGTGACCCAAAGCCCCTACCCGAATCACGTCAGTGGACCTTGTGGAGTGATCTGCAGCACCAAATCAGTGAATTTCCAGAACATCTTAAGGGCTTAGAGGTGGCCTCCAAGGAGCCAAGAGTAGAGGCTGGTACCTCTGGGCAAGGTAGATCCTTCACTGCACCAGGCTGACAATGCGTAGCTTTTGGGGAAGCTCTGCTTCTCAGGGGATGGTAGGGGTCAGCTCCTCTCTGGGAGCCACTCCAGTCTTTGTGCTGGCCCTGTGTCTAGTCCATAAGACTTCCTGTGAATCCTCCTACACTCGCCAGAAGTTTGACATGTCACTTGACATGCCATAGACCCTTCTCACGTTCAGGGACATTTCCCTGACATACCCCCAACAGAACCTTGCAGCTCATCACCAGGGCCCAAGTGGTATGATACCAGCAATATTCAGTGGGCAAATGCACACCGAGCTGAGGCAGTCAACTGCCAACCAAGACCCACCCTGTTGGACAACCACACCAAACACATGTCTTGGAATGAAGAGCTGGGAATGGTCTGAGGAGACCTCCTTAAATCAGTAATAGTTGACTTGAGTGTGCCCCCCTGCCCCCAAGAAATATTGGTATTCCCAGGAAGGGGAGAAGGCTCCTGGAGGTGGTGGTCAGCATACGCACAGGGCTGACTGGGGCAGAGTCTCAGTGGCAATAGGGTTGGGGTATAAAGTGCTGGCTGGGACGGAGAGAGACTCGCCATGTTAGATCTGCCATACCTTTGAGTCCTGTGGTTGTTACTGAGTGGGCTGGACATGTAGCTGAGAACTCTGAGGAGCATTTGGTTGACAACTACAGACCCAGGGACAGTTGCCTGAGAATTGAAGCAGTCAGGGTAAAGGTGTACCTCAGAAAAAGTATGGTTGTCACACAAGAAAAGCCAGCCCTGAAGCGCAGCAGCTTTATAGCCGAAGGTTAGGCAGATGCTAGGCAGAGGGGATGGGCATATTTGGCACTAGAAGCTGGTGAGTCTGGTGTCCAGGAGACTAGAAGGCAGGGTAGTTTGGGACAGGCTTTTCCTCAGAGCTGCTTTCATGGACTTGGTGAAGCTTGATAGAAGTGGGTAGGGGAAGGAAACTCATGAGATAACTTCTGAGGAGCCCAGCAGGAGCGGGAGAGGTGTGGGGGACAGGAGAAAAAGAAGACCTGCACATGCCCACAAGAGGGCCAGAGGCTGCTGTTAGGGAGCTAAGAGCCTCAGACAGGACCAGAAGTGCTGTACCACACCAGGAGGTGGGACACACACAGAGGAAAGGACATGGGTTTAAAGTATACCTAACACTCCTACATTGTACTCCTGACATAGTTAAGCAGGAACAGGTGCAGGTTTAGATGTAGGTACATGTGCTAGTGTAGGTGCAGGTGCTGGTACAGGTATGAGTGTAGATAATAGATGTGGGTGTATGTACACTTGCATGTACAGATTGAGGTATATGGGTACAAGCATAGGTGTGGGTAGAGGTGTAGGTCCAAGTATATGGGTGCAGGCAGAGGTACAGATGTGATGCAGGTGCAGGTACAGGTGTGGATGGGGGAAGGAAAGAGGTTCTTGTTACTGGTTGGATTGGCATGGAAGTCTGTGTCTGTAGACCCTTCCTGATCTCTTGTTGGTTCTGGACAGGTAAAACGGGCAGTGGTCCAAGTGATCAGCGCCATGGCCCACCACGGATACTTGGAGCAGCCTGGAGGAGAGGTGATGATCGAGTACATCGTGCAGCAGTGTGCACTCCCTCCGGAGCAGGAGGTAAGGGGACACTGTTTCACCCACCTCTTCTGGGCCCAGGGGTTGCTGGGACTTCTGGCCTTTATTTCCTTGACCTCTGTCAAGCACTGGTCACCAGGAGCTGCTGACCTGGCAGCTGGTGGCTTTGTGGCCTAGGTCTGTGTGCTGAGATTCCCTGTGGTTTGTGAGTCAAGTCTCTGCAGTTTGTGAGTCCACTCAGCAGCTCCAGAACTCAAAGCAGAGGTAGAAAACAGAATTTGTTCTCTTTGGTGCTTTTATATTTAAAAAGTTACTAAGTACTTGCTAATTTCTTCTTGAAGGAAAATGAAATAGAACATGCTAAAAATAAACTATAGGTAGGGACTGGAGTATAGCTCAGCAGTAGGAGCCCTCGTCTAGTATGAAGGAAACCCTGAGTTTGATCACTAGCACTACAATAAACAATCACAGGTAAACTGCATGCTTTGCTTGCACCCTGGGAGCCTACAGATGAGCATGTCAGTGCTTGGGTTCTTCCAGCTCTGAGTATAGTATTTTCAAATTAGTAAATCAAGCTGTTTTCAAGGTCAGCTAAGAACAGGGCTGTGACCCCCCTGGTTGTACTGATGACTGGTGACTGTCACTATGGTACCTGCCATGACCCAAACAGGGTTCCTACATTTATCTCTTTTTTAGCGGCAGCGTCTCGCTATGTAGTTCTCACTCGCTGTGTAGTTCAGGCACTGTGCAGTCCAGGCTGGCTTCAAACACACAGTGACCTTCCTACCTCAGCCTTCTAAATTCTGGGGTTATAGGCACTCACCACCATGCTCAGCCCCTACATTTAATTGAAACCTAAAGGTCAGTGAGTGAGTTGATTCCTGTTCTGCCACATCCAACAGGAGAGCAGGTCTTAGGAGGAAGCAGAGCCCACAGGTGGGAGAGGCAGGCTGAGAAGTTGGGGTCCATGCATCAGTTTGGGTACTTTTCACCTCAGTGGCTTTATGAGTCATTAAACATTAATTGAAGAGGCCAAAACCTCTGTTTTAGTCTCAGTATTTTGGGATTTGAAGATCTCTTACTATTAGAAAACTACTAAACTCACATGGGAAATAATGTTTTTACTTTCTTCTGATAAAAAAGGCTCAGTTACGAATTCTGAAATAGTGGCTGAACATTTCATGTGAGATGAAAGGTAACAGACTTAAATATTTTTAACCTCACTGCTCAGTGTCCATTGCTGGAGGCTGGGGCTAGAGTGGGCCTGTGGGGTCATTATACCAAGCTTTGTACTTTTACATGTTTCAGTTTGCCATGACAAAATATTTAAAAATCAAAACAAAAGAGGACATGCTGCTGTGAGATAAATGGACTTGGGGTTAGTGGCAAATATGCTGCAAAGAGAGGTGACAGTCAGTGGCAGGGGTCTTGGTGTGCCAAGTAGTACTTTCTTGATGGAGAAGCACGCAGAGATGAGGGAGCTGCTTGCTGATCCTGCAGCAGCCAGTCAGATGCACGCCATCACAAGGAGAGAACTGGGACCCAGAATCCATGGTAGCATTTAAGATTCCCCTTAAAGGTTTTTGCAGAAATATGAGTTAAAGCTGGATGCAGTCGTGCACACCTGTAATCTCCTCCATTCAGAAGGCTGAGGCAGGAAATTACAATTTCAAGACCACCTTGCACAATTTAGCAAAACCTCATCTCAAAATAAAGTAAAAGAAGAGTTGGGGGGTGAAGGTTATTTATAGAGTGCCTACATATGTAGGCCCTGGATATAGTCACTACAAAAAGAAAACAAAAAGTGAGTTTAAAGATTAGAATTATTTATTATTATCATTATTTTGCTATTTCATCTGTAATTTTTGTTTCCCCCTGACCTTTCTTTAAAAGATAGATTTATTGAAGTAGAATTTCCATATAGGAAAAAGCACTCTTAAGCATACCATGATATGCTCTTGACAAGTTCCCAGTCACAGTCACTCCACTGACATAGAAGGTTTCACTACCCCAGGTTTCTTTTGCCTCCTGGTAGCTGGCTCTAGCCCCTGGCGCTTTCGTTATATTTTCTTTCCCTACAGTTTTGTTTTTCCAGAATGTGGTCTAGGTGAACTCAAACTGTATGTAGCACTTTTGAGTCAGAGTTCCTTCCCTTATATCAGGCTGTGAGGTCATCCATGTGGTCACGTGTATCAGTCATTTATCCCTTTTCGCTGCTGAGAGGCACTGCGTCATGTGTAGATACCACAGTTGATTTATTTACTCACCAGTGAGATGACATTTAAATTGTTCTGAGTCTTGCCAATTAGGAATAAATCCACTATAAACATTTGAGTACAGATTTTTTTGTTTGTTTGTTTGTTTGAAGAGAGGGTACTGGGAATTGAACTGAGCTAGCCCTTTTTATTTTTTATTTTGTGTCGGAGTCTTGCTAAGTTACCCGTGCGGGACTTGAACCCCTGCCTCAGCCTCCCACAGGGCTGGGATTACAGGAGTGCGCACAACTTCCAGCAGAGTACAGGTGTTTTTGAAAGTAGATATGTGTGCTTTGGGCAAATAATACCCAAGAATGGGACTGCTGGAATAAGTGGCAGATTATATATGTTTACTTATTCTGCATTTGTGAAGTATATTTAACTTCATAAGAAACTTCCAAACTGTTTCTAAAGAGGCTGCATCATTTTGCAGTGTGACCAAGAATGCCTGAATGAGTCTGTTCTGTATCTTTGTAAGTAGTTTCGTTTTGGTCAGCACTTTATTTGTTTACTTATTTATTTGGTACTAGAGATTGAAGCCAGACCCTGGAGCATGATAGGCCAGTGCTCCACCTCTGAGCTCCAGCCCCAGCACAATCAGTATTTTTTAAAGCTATATATTTTTTTTTTAAAGCTGTTCTGATAGGTTGCTGTCTCACTGTGGGTTTAATTTACTTTTCATTGATGACTGTGGATCCTAAATGTCTTTTCATGTGTCCTTTTCCATCTTATATTTTTTTCTTTGTCTGCTCATATCTTGTATCTATTTTAAAATAATTTGTTTTCTTTTTTTTTCTTTTTTAGACAGGGTCTCACTGTGTAGTTTAGGCTGGTCTTTGACTCATGATGATCCTTCTCCCTCAGCCTTCCAAGTGCTGGGATCTTAAGTGTGCGCCACCACACCTGGCAGATTGTTTTCTTACTGAATTTTGAGAGATATTTGTATATTCTAAGTGCATGTCCTTTATCAGATTTATGGCTTATAAGTACTTTCTTATGAGTTTGTTTCATGCTTTTTTAAAATTCTTAATGGCATCATTAAAAATCAGATGTCTTTTTAAAAATCCTATTTAATAGATTTTCATTGTAAATCATGCTTTTGGGGAAAAAAAAAGTAAATCATGCTTTTGGTATTCTTTTTGGTAAATCACTGCTTAACTCAAGGTCACAAAGATCTTTTCTTGTGTTCTGTTCTAGAAGTGTTCCATTTTAGGCTCATGTTTAGGTCCCTGGTCCATTTCAAGGGGATTCTTCTTCACATGTGAGTTTGGGTGGGCTCATCTTCTGCATGTGCACGGCAGGTTGTCCCAGCATCTTGTGTTTCTTCTGCACTCTTGGGCTGTCTCTGCATCCCTGTCAGCATCAGCTGGCTTTGTGGCCTCAGTTGTAAGTGTTCTTATATCCTTACTGCACACTTCACTGTAGCTTCAAAGCCATGCATGTGATTCTTCCAACTCTGACCTTTTTTTCAAGTCATGTTTGGTTTTTATAGTTCCTTTGTTTTTCCATGTAAATTTTAGGAGCATCTTTTTTCCCTGTAAAAATAAACCTATTGGAATTTTTAATGAGGTTGTTTTTAGCCTGTAGTCTATTTTATGAGCATTTAACTTATGAAACCATTACATTTCTACAATTATTTAGGTTTTCTTTGATTTCTTTCTTTCTTTTTCTTTTTCCTTTGGTACCAGGGACCAACTCAGGACTTTGAGCTTGCCAGGCAGGTGCTTGTGCCACTGAGCTGTATCCCTGGCCCTTTCTTTGATTTCTTTTGTTAGTATTTTGTAATTGACAGGCTGTAAAGTCTATATGTTCTGGTATATTGTTAGATTTGCATCTATTTGGCTTTTTTTTTTTTTTTTTTTTTTTTTATGGTCCTAGAGATTGAACCCAGGGTCTCAGGCATGCTAGGCAAGCATTAACCACTGAGCTACACCCCCACCACTATTTGGTTTTTAGTGCCATTGTAACAGTGTAGCTTCTTCATTTTAGTTTCTGATGCTTTACAGGAATATCACTGATTTTTACATGTTGACCTTACATCTTGTGGCCTTGCTTGGTACTGGGGATTGAACTGAGGGCCTTGTACAAGGCAAATGCTCTACCACTGAGCTACATCCCCAGCTCTTTTTTAAATTTCTCAAGATAACCTTGAATTTGTGATCCTCCTACCTTAGTCCCCAAAGAAGCTGGGAGTATAGACTTCATGCCTGGTACTTTTTTTTTAAAAAATAGATTCTTTGGAGTTTTTTACATAAAACATCATACTTCTTCAAATAGGCAATCTTCTCCTTTTTTTGTTCTCATATGAATGCCTTTTATTCCTCATTGCTTTGGTTAGGATCTTCAGTATAGTGTCATATGGAAGTGGTAAAGCCAGGTGTACTGGTGCACACCTATAATCCCAGCTACTCAGTAGGCTGAGGCAGGAAGACTGCAATTTGAAGGCCAGCATGGACAACTTAGTAGGATTCTGCCTTAAGATAAAATTTTAAAAGGGGCTGAGGATATAATTCAGCATCCCTGGGTTCAATCCTAGTACTGGAGTAGAGAGGTAAGTGGTTGAGAGCTGACACTCTCGCTTTTTTCCCATTCTAAGAAGAATATGTCTATAAGTTTTAAGAATGTTGTTGATAATAGGTTTCTTATCCCTTTATCAGGTTGAACAAATTCCTAATTGTCTGAGACATTTTTTGGTATATAAAGTATCTGAGGTTCTGTTTGATGGGTCGGAGGTGCCCAGATTCATTGCCTGAGGTCCTGGCCAACTGAAACTTCGTAGAAGGGAATAAATACCGTTCTCTTTATTTTAGGCACACTCTGACTCCACCCCATGCTAATGGGCTTATGGGACCTGAGGAGTCCAGAATAATGGATATCTAAATGTTAGCCTTTCTGTCTTTCAGCTTTTATTTCATTCTCTCAAAATGTCTTTTTTGCCAGGCATGGTGGTGCATGCTTATAAGAGGATCACTTGGGCTATATAGTGAGTTCAGGGTCAGCCTGTACTACAAAGCAAGACCCTGTCTCAAATTTAAAAAAAGCTTTTTCTTCGAAACCCTCTTCTGTTTGTCCTTCCAAGGTGGTAATTTCTTTTTTTGTCTTTTTTTTTTTTTTTTGGTCTTTTTGAGACAGGGTCTCACTATGCAGTTCAGGCTGGCCTTGAGCTCACTTTGTAGCCCAGGCTGGTCTCAAACTCACAACGATGCTCCTGCCTCAGCCTCCCAAGTGCTGGGATTACAGGTGTGTGCCACCATGCCTGGCAAAGGTGGTAATTTCTTCCCCAGTGATACCCATTACATTATTAATTTTCTGAATTGACTTTTTTATTTGTATTGTTACAATTTCTTACATAGTATTTCTGGAACTTCTTGTTCATGGTTCATATGTCAATAATTTCTATTTACATATTTATTTGGTGGTATTGGTATTGAACATAGGGTCTTCACACTAAAGCTATATATCGTAGTACTTTTTTTTTTTTTGAGACAGTATCTTGCTAAATTGCTCAGGGGGACCTCAAACTTGCAATCTTCCTGCCTCAGCCTCTCAAAGTGCTGGGATTACAGGGGTACACCACTGTGCCCTGCAATAATATCCATTTTATTTTTATTTTTAAATTTTTTTTCTGGTTTTTTTTTTTGAGACAGGGTCTCACTGTATAGTTCAGGCTGGCCTTAAATTCACTGTGTTACCCAGGCTGGCCTCAAACTTACAGTGATCCCCTTGCCTCAGCCTCCTTAGTGCTGAGATTACAGGCATGTGCCACCATACCTAGCTATTAATTTTCCTTTCAAAGTATATTTTTTTAGGCTGAGTATATGTCCTTGGACTGTGAGTCTTAATATTTCTGCTTCTGGTAGATTTTGTCATGTTGTCAGTGTTCATTTTCAGAGTTTTCAGTGTCTATCCGATTTGTTGCCCAAATGTTTCTTTTATGATCTTTCCAAGCCTGTATATGGACATATTTTTTTATAGCTGCTGTAGACTTTCGATGTCATTGCTGGTCAAAGAGAATCTGCCAGGTTGATTTTTGCTCTTAAATTTGTAGAAATACTGTTCTTGGCTTAATGGTCAGGCTTCCAAAGTATGCATATTTGGTATAATAATCCATCTAAATTTTCATGGCATGCTTTAAAAAAGGTTGTTCAGGCTTGGGTATGGTATAGTGATGCATACCTGTAATCCCAGCACTCTGAGAGGCTGAGGCAGGAGGATCATGAGTTTGAGCTGAGTCTGGACAACCTAGCAAGAATCCTGTCTCTCAAAAAAAAAAAAAAAAAAACAAAGGGCTGAGGATTTACTTCCAGTGCAAAGGCTCTGAGCTCAATCTTTAGTACAGAGAAAGAGAGAGAGAAAGAGAGAGAAAGTTGGTTATTCAGGGTCCTAATATTACTGTTTTTCTACTTGATCTTTGTTCTAAGATAAGTACTTTGTTAAAAGTTTCCTGCAGTTAGATGTGGTGGCCCACACCTGTAATCCCAGCACTTGGGAGGCTGAGGCAGGAGATAACTGCCAGTTCAAGGTCAGCCTGGGCTACATAGCAAGTTCAAAATCAGTCTAGATTACTTAGCAAGCCCCTGTCTCAAAAAAAAAAAGAAAGAAGGGAAGAAAGAAAGAAAAGTCTCCTGCTATTATTGCTGGTTTCTCTGTCTTTCAGTGTTTGATTTTGGTGTTTCAAAGCATGAGTGGAAGGTCACAAAACTTTTTGAAAGCAGAAGTTACTTTCTTGCAGGGGGCTTTTGTGCACTGTCCTACCAAAGGACAGAAGTGTCTGAGGAAAAAACTACTCTCCTGCCCAGGCTGAAAGGTTGGAGTGTATTGGTAGAGAACAGGAGCTTTCTCACTGGGTCATCATCTCCACAAAGCCTGCCACATTTCTCTCAAAACAGCATAACCAAGTCAGAGACAAAGTTTGTTTTGTTTTGTTTTTCTTTCTTTTTTTTTTTTTTTTTTTTTTTGTCTTTCCGAGATAAGGTCTTGTTATGAAGTTCAGGCTGATTTTGAGCTCACTTTGTAGCCCAGGCTGGTCTTGAACTCACAGCGATCCTCCTGCCTCAGCCTCCCCAGGGCTGGGATTATAGGCATGCACCACCATGCCCGTCTTTCTTTTGTTTTTCTTACTGGAGTCAGCAGCTTATAGGAAATGAAAACTGAATCAGGCAAACCTGTCTTCTTGGGAGATTTCCACACAGGTTCCTTGTCCCTTGCAGCTGAGGCCCTCCAAATCTTGCCTCACAGGAGGCCAGGCACACCTGCTGAGCTTCCTTCTCTTGCCTGCCATGTGTCTCTGTGCTGCCATCCTGGCCATGGAAAGCTGTTCATGTGCATTCTTGCCTTTTGCCCCTTCCCCAGACCGAGAAGCAGAACCTTGAGGGCGAGGCCCTGGCAGCAGAAGACAGTGTGAGAGCTGTCAGCATCAGTACCCTCTACCTGGTCAGCACCACAGTGGACAGGATGAGTGATGTGAGTGTACCCTTCAGGCCAAAGCCTCTGCTCTGGCTGGGTTGCCACCCTGCCTAGGAACTGAGTACCCCCATCCTGGGTGACAGATGAACCCTGTGATTGATGGTACAGCCTCTAGTGGCCTGGCAGTGTTCAGAGGCCCCCTTGCTTGAAGCAAGACAAGCAAACAGACTGCCCAACTTGAGCTCCTCGGGAGTTGCCCCCCTACACCTTCACTTGTGGCTCCTCCAGCAGTGCTAACTGCCCTGGAGGCTGCAGCTGCAGACAAGGGTCTTCTGCTTCCCCAGGTCCTCTGGCCCTACCTGCTGGAATTCCTCACCCCTGTGCGCTTCACTGAGGCCTTGACCCCACTCTGTAGGAGCCTCGTGCATTTGGCTCTGAAGAGGCAGGAGGCAGGGGCAGATACCTTGCTGGTCCAGTATGACACCCACAGTACGCAAGTGTGACCCCCCCCTGACCCTGCTGCCCCCTTGCACCTGACCCCAGCCTGCATCTAACCCCAACATAGCTCTCTGCTTTGACCCGACTCCTGCTCCTACCCTTACCCCAGCTGTGCCCCCTGCATTTAACCCCAGTCTTGCCCCTCCTCCTGTCCCCACCCTATGACTGTTTCCCCCATCTTTTATCCAGCAAACCTCCCATCTCCCTATGCCGTGATCACAAGACTGCTGGTAAGCATTGCTCTTTCCAAGCACACTGGATACATCACCGCCTGTAAGTAGGAGACACTCGTCAGGTGGCTGTGGCACCGTCCACAGAGGTTGGGAAGAATGGGCTTTCGCCTGGCCCAAGTCCCTACCTGGGAGTTAGGCTGTGGCCCTGGCTGCCTTCTTATTGGGCAGCATGCACCTGTGTTGGGCACTTTAGTCCTTTGAGCTGTCCTGCTACATCTACACCAGCAGGTGCAGGTGTCAACATGGACCATCTCTGCCTCCCTCAGGTTGTATCTTCCAGCCCCTACCTGGGCAGTGGGCGAGGGGCGGCCTCGCTACGTCTCCTGAAGGTTCTGCAGCAGAACATCCACCCTTTGCTGGCCCAGCGGTGGGAGACAGCCATCACCCTGTTGCTGGAATATCTAGATGGTGAGGCTAGAAGGTTAATGAGGAGCCATGAGCCACCCAGCCCTCACGTTGGCCAGGTGGCATCTAGGGTGGGTGATGTGGACTAGGGCTCTGTAACTTAGAAGAAACAGTCTTTGCTGTGGTCTAAGAAACAACCTGGACAGTGTAGGGGTTAAGTGTGGGGCAGCCCTGCAGATGTTACTTAGCTAGCTGCTTCTGGAGGCTCCAGAAAATGGGGAGGTATATGGTGTGAGGCTCCCACTTGTACATGTTGAGGTGGCTTGCCCAGCGGGACCTAAAACAGTGGGGCCTTTGGTCATTGCAGAGCACACTGAAGAAACACTTTCGCTGAAGGAATGGGAGGAAAAGCTTCTGATGGTGAGAGCTGGGAGAAGAGGCTGGAGCATGGCCTGGCTGGCACTGAAGCATCCTCTAGGCTGGGGTCAGGAGGGTGTGGAAGGTGGATACTGGGGGCCACATGCTGCTAGGGTTGTATCGCCTGCAACCTGGTGGTGTGGCTGGGGCAGGGGCTCAAGAACATGGAGAGTATTAGTGAGGATGGCAGCTGGCCTCAGATTGCTGTGACAAGGTACCCAGCCTCTAGCAGCGACACTAAACTGAGGGGCTTTGGGCCACACTGGCATTGGGAGCCTTCTCTTCTACCCCTGCCTGGCCCAGAGTCATCTGTGCCCGAGCCTGCTGATGGCTGCCCACCCAGGGCTTGCTCTGCTGTCCACTGCTCAGCTCGGAGGTCACCTGCAGACCAGCTGGCCATCCTGAGGCACACCTAGGCTTCGGCCCCTCACTGGTGCCTCATCTGCAGTTCCTGCGTGAAACTCTAGCCGTCATTTCTGACAACGTGTGGATTTGCCAGCTGAGCCTGGAGATGTGCAAGCAGCTGCCATGCTACAACGGGACACCCCAGGAGAAGGTGCAAAGGAAGGGCCAGCGGGGGTGGTGACATGGTCCTCAGGCTACAGACTCCTGTGCCTTGAATCTGCATCATTTGCTGTTTGGGCCTATCTCCTGTGACACTGGTGGCCCTGGTGGAGACAGGAAAAATAGGGCTGTGCCCCTCCTCATGGTATCTGGGAGCTGGGACGTGGGGGAGCCTGCTGCCTGCCTCTTGCTCCTCAGACTTGGCCCAGGGTGTACCACTCCACCTGCAAAGGGGACCCACCCAAGTGGTCGGTGGCATGATGCTGCAGCAGCCAGGAGTCATGCTCACTGTGTTCTGTCTGTTCTAGAACTTCCTGTATAAATGCATAGGAACTACCCTGGTTGCTGCTACAAGTAAGGAAGTGGTGAGGAAGCATCTGCAGGAGCTTCTGGAAACAGCCAGATACCAGGAGGAAGTGGAACATGAGGTGGGGAAGCCCTGGGCACCAAGGGCTGGCTGGCAGGGGTCACACTGTATCCTCTCAACCAGCCAGCCAGCATGTGTGTGTATGCATACTGTATGCACTTAGGAATGTATGCACATGTTAGGAATGGGTCCAGTGTGTTGTCTGCACCCACACGTACGTGTGGGTAGTATGTATGCCCCCACGCTCAGCACATTCTAGGGTGGGGACTCCTTGTTCCGGTGTGAGCACTCCTGTGTGCCTTCCCAGGGCCTCGCCTGCTGCTTTGGGATCTGTGCCATCTCCCACCTTGAAGACACGCTGGCCCAGCTGGAGGACTTTGTAAAGTCTGATGTGCTCAGGAAATCCAGTGGCATCTTTAGCATTTTTAAGGTACAGAAGTCATCACCCAGAGTGGAGGTCAGGACCTGGCAGCTTCCCTACATTTCAGGGTCCTGGGAGGCTGGTCCTGCTCCTCTGAAGTGACACTGGAGAGCAGGTGACCACAGGCGTGGGTAGGTAGGAAGCAGCCTCTGGCCTTTTGGGTTCCCACCTGTGGGTGTGGGCTCCCCTCCCAGCAAAGGGCAGAATGGCCTTCTAGAAGCAAATTTAGCTGTTCATGTGCTTCCTTCTGCCAGTAATAGTCCTGAGACAAGCTCTGGGAGACAGAGTGTATGACCAGACTGTGTGCACAGACCTTTGCTGTGCTCTTAAAACAGAGACAAGGCCTAATACAAGAAAGGATGGACATGCCTATCATCCTCACCCTAGTCATTGTCCCTCAGTTCTGTCTCTGGTGACTGCCCTACCTGCAGAACCTTAGAGCTGGCCAGGTATACAGGGCCTACGCATCTTTTGTTTGTTATTTGTTGGTTTGTTTTTTGAGAGAGGGTATTGCTATGTAGTTCAGGTTGGCCTTGAACTCACTGTGGTGCCCCCAGGGTGGCTTCGAACTCAAGGCAGTCCTCCTGCTTCAGCCTCCTGAGTGCTGGGATCATATGTGTGCGTCATCACACCCTGGCCTTACCCACCTTTCTGTGCCTTCCAGTAGCCAGACTCCCTCAGCTTCTCTGCCTGCCAGTTCCTCTTGCATGGTCCCCCCTCCTCAGACCTCTCCTTCTTTCATTTGGTCCCCGTTGCACCCTTGGGGGCCTCTGTCCCTTGGTGGTGCTCTTAATTATGCCTCTGGTGTTGCTGGTCAGCTTTGGCCCTCCTTCCAAGAGGACTGAGGAAGGTTAGGAACACATGGTATGAGTCTAAGTCTTCCTGCGTGACAGCATAGGTGTTTGTGTAGCTGACAGCTACTGATTTCCTTTGCCTGCCAGGACCGAAGCGAGCATGAGGTAGAGAAGGTCAAGAGTGCACTGATCCTGTGCTATGGGCACGTAGCGGCACGGGCCCCCCGAGAGCTTGTGCTGGCCAAGGTGGAGTCCGACATCCTCCCCAACATGTTCCAGTGCTTCAACAACAAGGTGGGTACCGTGGCTGTCTGTGGGGGCTGGTCCTGGCCATGTGTGCCAGAGTTGCATGTCTTAATTCATTTCACTTTTTGTTGTTCAGGTTCTGGGAATAAAAGTAGAAACCAAGGTACAGTGTGGAGAATTGTATGTGGGTTGTGCTTTCCTCTCTTTCTGCTGGGCTGGGCTGTGGGGACAGAGCTAGACTGGAACACATGGGGCTACCTGGCTAATTCCTGGGGGACTATCCTAGAGTATTGTTCCAGGGCCTTCTGTTCATTTCCCATTGGAGCAGCCTCTCGTTTGAGGCTTGAGTGGCCAAGCTCCTGCTCTAGGGAGGAGCAGAGTTTGTGCCACCTCTGAGCAGTTAGGCTTAGGCCCACATTCCAGGGCCTACCTTCCTTGTGGCTGTAGCCCTCACAGACCAGGTACAGCCCCAAGGCTCTTTTGGCTCCACTCTCTGATGCTCCTGGGGCTGCCTGTCTCTAGGCCCCTGGAGCTTCCAGAGGACAGCAGAGCCCAGGACCAGTGGAGATGGCATTAGAGGCTCCTTTGGCCTCACTAACATGTTTCTCTTCTGGCACTAATCTGACCAGACCCTCACAGGGATAGCTGGCCTCTTTTGAGGAGCAGATCATAGCCTTCACCTTTGTCTTTTGGGCCTGGCTGAGGCTCCCCAACACCATACAACTTTTGTGAGGCCCAACAGGACGGTCTCCTCAGCCAGGCCTTCCTCCCATCTTGAGGGCTGTAACCATACACCCTACTCGGGGACTGCCTGCCCATGGCTGGGAATCCTCTTCAGTTAGGAGGACAGGCTGAAGGGCTCCTAGAGATGCAGAGGGGTCTTGGCTGGTCACGTAGGGAGAGCAGCATGTGTGCTGGCCTGCACTGCTAGGATCAGCCCCAGGGACCTGTAAATGCCCCTTAGGCTGTGCAGCAGAGTGCTGGCAGCCTCTTGTAGCCAGGTGTTTCTCCAGGACCCAACCCTGAAGCTGAGCCTCGTCCAGAGCCTGTGCATGGTTAGCCAGACTGCCCGCAGCAGTACTCAGCCTGGCTCCTTCCACTTCTCAAGGAAAGCAGAACTGGTGGCACAGATGATGGTGCGTGCTGGGCGGACATTGCTTCTGGGGCAGGTTCCTGGGGAAGCAGGTTGGTGGATCATGGTGGTTCTGTAGAACAGTGGAAGCAGGACCTAGGGAGGTGAGAGACAGCCCTGGAGGGGTAAGACAGAGCCCTGTGCCCTGAGAGAGCTCTCAGTTGGGACAAGGGTCAGGCCCAGCAGGGAAAGAGGCTGGTGCCCTCTCTAAAGGCTGAGCCTGTGGCGACCTCACCCAGGAGTTCATCAAGGCAGAGCCCACAGACTCCCTGACCACACCTCTTCGGAAGAAAGCCATGCTCACCTGCACTCATCTGCTGTATCCTTCCCTGCCTCTGTGTATTATGTGTGTGCATGTGTTACGTGGCTGTACCATCTGCAGAGGTCTGAAGGTTTCGGGGGGGCTGGCTAGAGAAGACTTGATGCACAGTCATGGCTGGGGGCCCTTAACTTGCTGCTCAGCTTTTTGGAGCCACCATTAGAAGAGCAGGCACAGGCTGACGTGATCCATGGCTGCCTACATAGTGTCATGGCCCTGCTTCCTGAGCCTCAGGGAGAGGATGGTGGCTGCCAGGAGGTACTGCATGTGTCCCTCACCATGTGTATATGTCTGTGGAGGCCATAGGAAGGCCACATAAGTGATGTGATCGCCTGGGGGGCTGGATGATCTGGCTCTCCTTCTAGCCCCTGTATCTGGACACAATACTTGCCCTTGAAGACTTGCTGACAAGCCTGTTGCAGTGGAACATGACACCCCAGGGCCTGCAGGTCATAATTGAGGTGTGTGGTGGTACACAGTCATGGGCATGGTAGGGGTGGAAGGGCATTGTAGGGGTGGAACGGCATTGCAGGGACAGTTGTATATACTCTGCAACAGGGTGTGTCTTTGAGCAAGCAGGCAACACCCCTCCCTGACACAGAAGGGCAGTGATGACCCAGTGAGGCTATGTAGCCTGCCCCCTCCCCAACTGCATGGTACTAGGAAGAGGAACACATGTCCTGGACACAAGCTCCTGACCATCGGGGGCTGGTGAGGTGGCAGGACTCAGACCCTGCTGGCATGTCCTTCCCACGGCTTTCAGCACCACAGTGGGCTGGGGAAAGATGCAGCTGCTCATCTAGGAGTGTATCCTCCATCCTGCCTGTAGCCCTGGGCAGAGGACAGGGCAGGGCAAACTGTAGTGGGCCTTGAGTTAGAAGTTACACTATATGCCTGTCTGGCCCTCTGGAGACCAAGGGTGACCTGGAAGCGATGCTGAGCCACTTCCAGGTGCATAGGCTCCTGTCCTCCTGGGATGACCCCAAACTGGCACCTATGTGAAGTTCCCCTCTTCCCAGCACCTGAGCCCATGGATCAAGTCCCCACGGGGCCATGAGAGGGCACGGGCACTGGGTGTGAGTGCCCGCCTGTTGCGCTACTTCCTGGAGCACCTGCAAGTCAGCGTGAGTACTGGTTTCCCTGATGTCCCCTGCATCCTCTCCCTAGGCCTCTGGGCTCAGGAACCCTGCATGTAACCCTCACTCCAGGCCTTCCTCTAGCTGCTGCCCTAGCTCTGACATGGACTAGGACCTGCCATGGCCAGCATCATCCTGAGACCCCCGCTCAGAGCTTAGTCATGGCTGGGGCTTACCTGTGCCCAGCTCTTCACTGCTATGCTGCTTGACTTGATCTGCAGTGTTTATTTTTTATCAGTCCAGAAGCATCAGTCTGTGTTAATGAGAACTTCTATCAGGTGCCGATACTGGATCTTTTTTGTTTTTGTTTTTTTCCTTGCAGTTTTGAACTCAAGGCCTTCACACTGAGCTACATCCTCAGCCTATTTTTAATTTTTATTTTTTAAGTTTTATTTTGAAGAAAAAAAAAAAGTTTTATTTTGAGACAGAGTCCCGCTGAATTGTTGAGTTGCCTAGGCTGGGCTTAAACTTGTGATCTTCCTGCTTTAGCCTCCAGAGTGCTGGGACTACAGGCATCTGCCATCATCCTTGGCTAGATATTGGATCTTTTCAAACCTCTCTTTGGTTTTTCTTCTTTTTGTTTGTTTGTTGGTTTGTTATTTTTTGGTTTTGTTGTTGTTGCGTTTGTTTGCAGTGAGAACTGAGACAGGTTCTCACTATGTAGTTGAGGCTGAACTCTGTAGCCCAGGCTTGCTTTGATCCTCACAATCCTCTTGCCTCACCCTCCCAAGTGCTGGGATTACAGGTGTGTGCCACCACACCCAGATCAAACATCTTTCACCTACCAGGACCATTGTGAACTTTTTGTTTTGGTAGTTTTGTTTTTAATACACGAAAACATTCTTTATGTGGCCAGATCTGGAGGTTTCTTGATGACTGTGCTTTCAGCATGCATTTCCATGGGCTTTTTCCGCTTGCCCTCTTTCATGGCCTGTTTTTCATGATGTGTGACTGGAGTTTATCTTGGTCTGGGTTGTGATGAATCTAACCTAAGAACAGCAGCCACCTGTGCTGAGGTCCTACCTAGAAGTCTTTCCCTCCTGACCTGAAATGCTTCCTTCTCATCAGTGGTGGGCTGGGAAAAGGTTTCTACATGTTAGTTTCTACAGTTTCAGGAGGAGTAGTGTCTGGAGCCTGTGTAGTGGTAGGGGCTAAGAGAGGGAGCAAGGGAGGCAGGGACAGGCGTGTGTGGGCAGAGGGTGTTGCAGGGCCCAGGGAGGAGGAAGAGTCAGCACTGGGGGAGAGAGACGAGAGATGGACTGGGACCCCATCAGGACAAAGGGGTGCATGTGTCTCCTCCCCTTGTGCTACTGCTTTAGGGGTTTCTTCTGCATCCCCTGGTCATCCCTTTGCCTCTGCATGTCTGCTTCTGCCCACCCCCATATAGGGACACTTTGGACTAGGAATGGTCAGCTTAGCTGAGCTAAACAGGTCCTAAGTGAGGGGATGGGGAGAAGGAACTCACCAGGGGTCGATTGGCCACAGGGAAGGCCTAGGGCTGTGGGGTGCAGTCTGTAGGACCCTCTTCTGTGTCTTTGGGGTATAAGCTATATTAACCCATCCCCTAGCACTTCTATAGTCCGGCCCCCCGTGTGCTATCTCCCCTAGGCTCTGGTGCCCTTCCACAACCTGGGCCTCCTCGTGGGCCTCTTCTCCCCCCGCTGTGCGGACCTGTGGCCTGCCACCCGCCAGGAGGCTGTGAACTGCATCCACTCCTTGCTCTACCTACAGCTGGGCTATGATGGTGAGCTGTGCTCAGGGTGGGAGGCCAGCTGGGCAGAGTGCTAGGAGGGATCAGGCATGGAGTTTGGTTGTAGAATGCCTAGGGAAGGCCTCAGTCTGATGCTTCCTGCTGCTCAGGCTTCTCCCGAGAACACCGTGATGAAGTGGCCGAGCGACTCCTCCCTCTCAGAGACAGTCTCGTGCATGCTGACCCTGCTGTCCTCTTCCATGCCTGCCACAGCATAGCCCAGGTATTGCCAGGACATGTGCTTGGGAATGAGGGGTTATATCTCTTGGGGCTGAGAACAGCTTCAGAGATGGCAGGTGGATCCTCTGGCTCTGCAGGTGCCACAGGGCCCGTAGGTACAGAGCAGGGGATGTGGGCTTCATTTAGAGAACTCCTCTGTAGCCATGTCTGGTCAACACAGTCTACGTCTCCTATGCCTGCCCTCTGCGGAGCACCATAGTACACACAAGAGAACGATGCAGTGTGTGGCAAGGCTTTGGTGGAGAGTGAAGAGGCAGTGAGGGCTCAAGGCCCAGCTGGCCCAGTGGCTGCTGTCACCTGCACTCCAGCCTGCTCACTCAAGATGTTGGTTTCCAGAAGAGTCAAGCTGTCCTGTGCTAGCATTTGTCTTTGTAGCCTGCCCTCACCCAGTGCTCACTGAGAGCCACAGGAACTGGTCAGCCGTGGCCTCTAGCTTGCCCACATAGGGGCCAGTGGTAGGTCCTTCCTCGGGTTCCAGCTGGCAGAGGCATTTTATCCCACTGCAGTCTGGGGGTGGCTCTGAGGGATGGGGTGCCCCTCCCACTGCATGCCTGTACCTTAGAGTCCACTCAAAGGTGCCCCTCCTTCACAGGACATTTTGTGAGCCCCTACCTGGGCAGCCCTCCCAGACCTGGGTCTCCAGCAGAGGCAAGAGGGAGGGGAAGAGTCACCAGGGCGCTTTTTGGGAGAGCAGGGACCTACCCTGGGCCGGTCAGGGTGCAGTAGGAGCCTAGTGCCCATCTGGCACTGTGACACTGTCTGTCGTCTTCCCAGGCTAAGTTCCCTTGATAAGAGGAGAAGGAAAGGAGCTCTATCCACTGCTGAGCTGGAGGGCAGCCACAGGCCTTCTGTGCCCTTGGCAGGATATTTCCTGATCTACCTGGTCAGGAGCCCTCAGCCCTGTAGCTGCCCAGGGACCACCTTCCAACAGCCGTCCAGGGTTGGAAGGCAAGGAGGAGGGGCAGGAAGAGGGAAGCCTGAGATTTTCCACCTGAAGGATTGGTGTTTGGGGCCAATCCCACCTCTGTTCTTCTGGTACCACTCTTCTCCTAGATTATTGCCAAGCGCCTCCCACCAGACCAGCTCATCAGCCTCTTGCTAACTATGTTTGAGGGCCTGGGAGACCCTGACAAGAACTGTTCTCGAGCAGCTACTGTCATGATCAACTGCCTACTAAAGGAGCGAGGCACCATGCTAAAGGAGAAGGTAGGGGCTGTGGGTCAGCCAAGCCCAGGATCAGGCCTGGGTACTTGAACACCTCTTTTTCTCCCTTCAGACCCGCACAGCTTTGCCCCCTTTCACTGTGGATGTATTACAGCCATATCTTTTTCCTTCTATCTGAAGACAGATTAAAAACAACTCTGCTAAGAAATATAAGAGGAAAAAAAGGAAAATGAAAAGACAAATATAAGTGGGGTATGGTGGTGTGTGCCTGGGATGCTCATTAGGATGAGACAGGAATATTGCTTGAGGTTCTAGACCAGCCAGGGCAACACTAAGCTTATTGAGCTGGTGGGGGGCCCAACTAGATGAGCTCCTTGTTCCCATTACCAACAAAGACACTGGTGCAGGAAGTCTGCCATATCTTCAGGAAGCCATGCACAGAAGGGTACTGCTCTACTCCATTATACCCCTCTGCATCCCTTTTGCCTCTGTGGTAGGGTCTCAGCCCCATACCTGTTCTTTCTCTGAAGTGCATGTCCCTTCATTGAGGCCCCCTGGGACTGTTTGGTTCCATGGGCCTGATAAGTATAGAATGGGTACCTAATAACAGCACTTTATTTATTTATTTTGTCTTTCTGAGACAGGGTCTCACTATGCAGTTCAGGCTGGCCTTGAGCTTACTTTGTAGGCCAGGCTGGTCTCAAACTCACAGTGATCCTCCTGCCTCAGCCTCCCGAGTACTGGGATTACAGGCATGCACCACCACGCCCGGCTAGAATGGGTACCTGAGTGCCCTGGAAGGCAGAGCCTGGGCTCAGGCTGTTGCCCTGGAGGGAACTGGAGCCTCTGTGCTAAAGTGAGCATAGGAGCGAGGCATAGCTAGACATACCCAGCGCTGCCACCACTTGTTGAACACAGCCTGGCTTGCAGATTCTATAGATGACATTAAGGCTTGAGTCATCTGCATTATTCCCTGCCCTTGCCCACTTCTTGTTCTTTATTGTGGCAATCGTATCCATTCACCCGCCACTCTGAGCACCTGTGCAGTCAGCTTTCAGTTGGACTGTCAGGAAAAGAGTTTAGTGTCCCTGGACCTGAGGATATGCTGAGGACGCACCTGGAGACCAGTGGTGTCCTGGGCAGGGACCAGTTGGTGAATATACTCCAGCAGCCAGTCTTGCCAGTGGCTGGGTTTCCTGCCCTTTTCTGGTGAGTGTGTGATGTTGTATGTTAAGGTTTAATTTGCATGTCTCTGTGACTCAGGAAGTTGAGCACTTTGGAATATTACCAGCTACTTAGATGCCTTCTCTTTTTTTTTTTTTTATTTTAAAGAGTAAAAGAAGGATAATGGGGGGGTTACCAAATTACAGATGAAGTGGTAGGAAATTATCAATGGTTATTGTTTTACATATTGTTATCTACAAGATAGTTTCTCAGGAAAACAAATAGACGAATAATAGTGAGTTACAGACAAAAGGGGTAGGAGATTATCAATAGTTGTTGTACTCTACTTAGGTATCTTCGAAAGAAAATAAATAGAACTGTACATGAGTCACCTATTGAATAATCATTAACTATTTTCAATGGTTGTTGTAGGAAACACATAATAAACATGCATCCATTTATGAAATAGGATAGGAACAATACAAATATTACAGAGTTATGGATAGATTAGTAGGAAAATATCAATGGCTGTTGTAATACATGGTGGTATCTTTGAAGTGATTTCTCAGGAAGACAGATATGCAAGAAGGATCTAACAAGTAATTACAGCCTAAGTGTTGTCAAAAATCAAGTGAGCCGTCTTGGGGCGAAAGCCATTTTTTGTAGCGTTTTCTCTCCAGCCTCCCATCGCATTGGGACCCCACAACCAGTTAGTGTCCTCTCCCCAGCTGTCAGCACAGGCAGCAGGAATCCTGCTGCAGACTTCTCCGGAGCTCCACCACAGCCTGTACTGTCAGGGGAAGAATGGCTTCCAGGGAGTCTCTGCAGGTATTGTGCAAGGTCCTTCTGGTTATAGCTTCCGAGTGGCTCTCATGACCCCAGTCCACGGGACCTCTGACTCCTCGGGCTTAGTCTGCATTCTCGTGTTCTGAGTCCTTGTTCAGCAGCTGCTTCTCCACTGACTCTGAACCTTTCTGGTTCTCAATGGCAGGAGCAAGAGTGGCCCATTGTATGGCATGTATTTCCAGGGGTTTCTCCATGTTTGAATGATTAAGACACGTCCGTGGGGGGGCTAGATGCCCTCTCTTGTGAGGACACCAGTCTTGTTTGTTTTTGGTTTTGTTTTCTGGTTTTTTTTGAGACAGGATCTCACTATGTAGCCCAGGCTGGCCTTGAACTCACAGCAGTCTCCTACCTCAGGCTCCCAAGTGCTAGGATCACAGGCAGGTGCACCATCACAACCTGGCAGTACATTAAGATCTTTTAAGTTTGACGAAGTCCTGTGTGTGTTTTTTTTGTTTAGTTGGCTGTGCATTTTGTGTCATGTCTAACAAATCATTGCCAGACCTGTTGTCAGGAAGCTTTTGCTCTGTTTTTCTTCTACAAGTTTTATAGTTTTAGGTTCCTCCCTTTTTTTTGGTAAAGTCAGATGCCCTACACATATCCAGCATAGTAAGCCAGTCATCATGATCCAGCCAGCAACAGTGTTGCTGACCCTAAGTTTAGGCTTTGAGTGGGTCTACCACAACACCCCAGACACACCTGTAACTTGGTGCATCTGTGTCATGGGCCCACTGAGGTGGTGCAAACCTCCCTTTTCTTCCCTATCCTGGGAGATCCTGGCAGTGGGGCCTCATAAAGACAGGCTGACATGCTGAACTTCAAGTTTCTCTGACATGAGATCAGAAAATGTGGTTCCAGCAGGTGACATGTAGTGAGACTGAGCCCCAACCCAACACGATATATCTATGAATGGAGCACATTGTAAAACTAAGTGGGCGGCAGGACTGAAGAACATAGCAGGCTGCAGGCCCAGTGTTACTGTACCAGTGGTAGGGGGGAGATCTACCGTGGCTGAAGAGGGCCTCGGTTAAAGCAGACAGCTTAGGGCAGAGAGAGGGTGCTGTAAGAACTGTCTGGAAAGTTCTCAGTGTGTTAAGGCATAGACTGCCACATGACTTAGCAAATCCACTCCTTGCTACTCACAAGAACTGAAAACACATTCACATAGAAGCTTATACACTTATGTGGATAGCAGCATTGTTCGAATGCCCATCAGTCAGGGAATAAATAAAATGTGGTCCATCCACACAATGCAGTATTCTTTGGGCGAATGAAGAAATGAAGCACAGATAGACTGCAGCATGGAAGAACCTTGAAATCATTGTGCCAAGTGAAAGAAGGCAAACACGAAAGGCCACATACCGTGTGATTCCGTTTTTATGACATAGAGAATGGGCAGGTCCACAGAGACAGAAGGTAGATTATCAGTTTCTAAGGGAAGGGAAGAGTAGTGACTACTCCTGTGGGTAAGCTTTCTTCTGGGATAGTAGAAATGTTTTAAAATTCGCTGTGTGTTGGTTGTACTCCTTAAATATGCTGAAACTGATACAGGAGAAATGTAACTCCCAACCTGATAGATGTCAGGTGTGCCAAGTTCATGATCCCACAGCGAGGACCTTTATTAAAAGAAGGAAAGAATAATAGCTCCTGGATTTCTAGGAGGGGTCCCGAATGGGTGTCCTTTGTCAGGGTAGTTTATACAACAAAGTGGCAATGTGGGTTCAACATGGGTCAAACTATAACCTATAGGGTTACAGGTATACCTTAGCTAATATTGATCCAGTAGGGAAACAAGTCCCATAGTTGTGTTACATGGAAAGAAAGCAGACATTTTTGGGAAGGGCTGGGACCAGATTCTCTGGTCACCCACCTGGGCAACTGATGCGTAGCTGAACCTACTGGACCAGGTGGTGCTAATTACAGTATAATTCCAAGTTGCTGTTTATTGCTTAGGGAGGCATGTAGGCCTGGCCATTGCATCTTTATGTTGAGGCCTGGCCTTCTTCAGATGTGCTTCCCAACCACAATTCTGATGTCTTTATTTTTTCTGCTGACTTCCTTGAGAGCCCAGTCCCCCTCTGACTGTATATTAATTTCTATCTAACATAGCTGCCAGTAATAAACCCACTCACAGTGAGTGGACTGTGTGTGACACCTGAACTGCATCTCCATGAAGCTGTTGTGAACAGCTGGCCCAAGCAGAGCCTGTGTGAGGCTCACAGTGAAGGGGAGAAGCTGCAGCCTAAAGGCATGGTTGGGCCTGGGACAGACCAGGCCTGGAAGGTGAGGGATGCCAACACTACCTGGCGTGGTGGGCAGCTGAAATGCAGCCTCTCATCCCTGACGGGATGGACCCTGCCCATCAGCCCAGGGAAGAGGGCTGTGCAAAACTGGAGTATGTGAGCCAGTACTAGGATTCTAAGCCAGGAAGTCAGTTTGGAAATCATTCTGCCTGCGGGCCTTCTGTACCCAACTGTTGCTCTCACAGTTGAAATGCTTTACAACAAGCTGTGTACAAAAGTCACTGCCCTGAAGGGCTGAGGAGCAAGCTTTGTGCCACAAATCTTTGTTGGAACCCCAACACTTTCTTACTGTTCAAACTTCCTAAAGGGGCTGATGTGTCTCTTAGTGGTACAGCACTTACCTAGCATGCACAAAGCCCTAGTTTCCATCCCTAGCACCACAAACAAACAGCCTTTCAGGAGCCAGAAATACAGAGGGAGCTGCTGCACAGGGCAGCCAGCAGAATCTACAGGCCCATGGCAGTCCTTTTAGTATATAACTGGGCAGGAACAAGGGGCGAGCAGATGGAGCGAGGAAATTTAAAAAAAAAAACAGGTGACTGAAAGGGGGCAGGGGGTGCTGATGCAAATGAGCTCTGAGTTGGGCATGTCAACTTTCTGCACTCAAGGTCCTCAAGTGAGATGGGTCAGTATGCTAAACAGTGCCTTTTTTTTTTTTTTTTTTTTTTTTTTTTTTTTGTCTTTTTGAGACAGGGTCTTGCTATGCAGTTCAGGCTGGTCTTGAGCTCACTTTGTAGCCCAGGCAGGTCTTGAACTCACAACGATCCTTCTGCCTCAGCCTCCTGAGTGCTGGGGTTTCAGGCGTGTGCCACCACGCCTGGCTGAACTGTGCCTCTTAGCATGACAGTGATGAGTGCAGGAGTTGCTCTGTGCCTATACTGCTCTATGTTGGCAAAGGGCCTCCTGCACCCCCAGCCTTGTCTCCCCTACCCTCCAGGCCTGGGGAACAGGCGTGGGCTTGGCCTGGAAAGCTTCCTATTGGAGCTAGATCTTCTTTATGTCTATTCTTCCTTTTTGAACTTCATTGTTTGGTCTCCTAGGCTCTTTTTGCCCTTCTAATGGCACAGATCATCTAGTGGGTCCTTTGGCCACAGACAGGAAGTGACTCCAGCCCTGGGTACAGTGTGCTGACTGATTACTCTGGCACAAGCATGATACCTTCCACCACCACTGCAGCATTTCCAGCTTCAGCAGTGTGGGGTCACCATGGGTGGGGCTGGAGTTGGAGACTTATGGGCCAGCACTCTCAATGGGCACAGGTACCTGTCAGAATGAGACCATGTTGGGAGCCAGGCCAGCATGCTGGGGGGCTGGTCAGGGGCTATGCAGCCAGGCCGTTGGACTTGGTGTGGGTCTGAGGAACGCCAGCACCAGAGTCCTTCCACCCACCTGCCCCTGTTCCCCAGTGCTCCCATTGCCTGCTTTCTGTAGCAACAGGATACCTGCAAACTCAGGTAGGTGTTGCTCCAGCTCTCACCCTTTCCTGCTCCCAGGTTTGGTTCCATTATAAATGGTATCCTGGGGTCCATCGGACCTCTGCCCTTTCTGGGAGGAGGTAGGCAGCCCAGGTAGGTCCTTGCAGGCTGGGTCACAGGTATGGTGTATGAGTTCAAGGAGCTGCAACCCTGTCAGCCCTGAGTTCATTCCCTGGTAACCCATGCTCCATGCCAACTCCCAGGCCCACAGAGACAGAAGGTAGATTAGAGATTTCTCTACATTTCCCCAAGGGCACTTAGCTTCTTTTTTTCTTTTCTTTTTTCTTTCCTTTCCTTTTGTTTCTTTTTTTTCTTTCAATGCTTGAGATCAAATCCAGGTCTTGTGCTTGAGTGTGCTAACACAGCCACACCCCAGCCCACATGTCTCTTCCCGTGTGGAATCTGGGGTCTTATTCTGATACGACACTACTTAGCTGCTCATTCCCAGGTGGTTGGCAGTGCCCAGCAGTCAGGATAGGGAGTTCTTCCACACAGCCAGGCTAAGGGGCTACCCCCTTGTGCCTTATCTGTGTGTTTTCCTTGGGCCACTCTGGCTGTATGGCCTGACCACTGTGTCTTGTCCTTTTCTGTTCCATGTTGTTCTCTCCTGTCCCCAGGTGCCTGAGATTGTGAGCGTGCTACGTTCCAAACTGCAGGAAGTCCATGAGGAGCACATCCTGCCTGCTGTCCAACACAGTGTGTACCTGCTGGCTTCCCAGCACTGTACCACCGTGGTGTCCAGCCTCCTGGGCAGTCCCCTGCCCTTTGACAGGTACCTGCCACCCATGACCAGCTAGGTAGACGCCCCTGTCCAGATCTCAGGCTCAAGGGTTCTCCCTGTCTGGTATGGTGCTTGCTTCCCCAGCCCTCCTCCTGCCTCTGTTCTCCAGCTTTTCTGTGTAAGTCCCCACGGCCCTGGGCTGCACATGACAGTGACTTTCTGGATTCCCCTGCCCTGCTGGGCAAGGCTGTGTGAACCTGCAGTGGGGATGTGCCTGCCCTTAGGATACAGAGTGTCCCTCTCATTTTTGGCCACAAGCTCTGAGGCTGTGCATCAGGAGTGAAGGAGTTACTGTCTCGTTCCCTGGGGACAGGCCTCTTTCCTGACTGGTGACTTCCTGTTGCTCATGATCCTTTTTGTGTGCAAGTGTGTTTGTCTGGTGCCTCCTTTCCATCCTGTAAACATCCACCCTTCTGTGTCTTAGTATTTTGGACTTGTTCCTTTTACACAGTAAAGAGCTGCATTGGGTTTACATCACTATTTTTGTTTGGTTTTTTGGGTTTTTTTTTTTTTCCTTTTTGTCTCACCTCTTCTTCTTGTCTGTTTTAGATTAACAGGGTCCCATATCATTTTGCTTCCTCCACTCAGTTGGAAAGCCATATGCTGTTTCTTTGTTTCCGGTGGTTGCCCTGACAGTGACTCAGGTGCTGTTTCCCAGGCAGTTTGGTGCAAACAGGTACAAACCAGCCTGGTGCAGATTCACACAGCTGAGGCTGGCTATGAGTCCAGTTGTGTGCTGGGTGTCTCTCTTCCACCACTGTGACTCTTATGCTCAAATTTCCCCCATATTTACCTGGTGTGGTCTTTTGCATTTCTGTTTCATCTTCTGTGAGGGTGTGAACTTGACCAGGGATGCCCCAGGTGTGTTCTCTTCACCCGCAGACCTTGGCACTGCCCAGGTGGAGGCAAAGGTCCCAACCCCTAAGGCCCTGGCACCCCTCAGTTGCAGCCCCCCTGACAGCACTGTCTACATTGCACAATCCCTTCTGCTTAATTGCTCAGTCTGTGACATACTATGAGGTGGCTTGTTCTTTATTGCTACGTGGTGTTTACTTGTCTGTTCCCAAGTGGTGGACATTTGGGTTGTTTCCAATCTAAGGCTTTCATGGTGAAAATGCTTGAACATTTTTTTGTGCTTCTTTGGAGGATGGGTACTTACGCCACTCACATGCATGCAGCAGTGGAGTGATAGGGGTCAGGCTGGTCTATGCCTGTCAGCGCCAACGCACAAGACAGGGCTTCCTTTGATAAAGGTTGGAAAGAGATTAAAAGACTTTCCTGACATATGAGAAAGATGGGAAATTCAAATTTCAGTGTCCGTAAATAAGAATCATACTGGAACCCTGACACACACATTCACCTTGTGTCTGTGGCTGCTTTTAAGGTCCCAAACTGTGTAGCAGCAGACATGAGTGGCTATGGCAGAGGACCAAGCCATTTACCATCAGCCCTCTTGGAAGTTTCTGGCCCTGCCCTGGGTGCAGGTGGATGTGCTCTTGTATGTGGCTGAACAGCCATACGGGTGCCTGGGCGCTGGTCACCACATCTGCACCAGCAAAGTGTGTTTGTGCCGCCCTCACAGGTCCACGTCTCCCAGAAGCTCTTTCTTCCCCATTCTTGCATCTCACTTTCTTTTATCTGAAGTATGACTTCCCCATTCTTGCATCTTGCTTTCTTCTATCTGAAGTGTGACTTCCAGAATTTCCTTTAGTGATACATTCTCACTTGTTTATCTGAAGATGTTTTTGGTCATTCTTCTGGAATATGATTTCCGCGGTTTGCAGTTCTAGTTTGGAAAGTGTTTTCAGTGCTGAATGTGAGAAAACTCATCACTGTTCTCCGACTTCTGCCCACTGCTCCTAAGAAGCGAGCACAAGTGTAGCGTGAAGTGTCACTGTGAAGGACACTGCTTCTCCTTGTTGCTGGTCTTACAGGGGGCCAGGAGGTTGCTTGTATTCTGCCAGGCACCTGCTGGACTTCTGAGTCTGTGGGTTAGTGTCTCTCATTAGTCCTCAGCCTTTTTCATATATTATATTTTAAGCATGTGGAACACCAGCCCAACCCTCTGCAACTTCTTGTCATGCCGTATTCTGACCTTCACTTTGTTCTTTCTCTGTGCTGGGTACCAGTTAGTTTATCTCCTTTGTTTTTCAACTCACTGTTTCTTTTTCTTCTTCTTCTTCTTCTTCTTTTTTTTTTTTTTTTTTTTTTCCTCCTCCTCCTCCTCCTTCTCCTTCCTGGACTTGCATTGCGATTCTCCTGTTCCAGCCTTCCAAGTAGCTGTGATTACAAATGTATGCCACCATTGTAGGATATGT
>NW_004955454.1:2874665-2886845 GCF_000276665.1 Chinchilla lanigera
TTTTTTTTTTTTTTTTTTTTTTTTTGAGACTAGGTCTCTATGTTGCCTAGGCTGGACTTGCATTGCGATTCTCCTGTTCCAGCCTTCCAAGTAGCTGTGATTACAAATGTATGCCACCATTGTAGGATATGTACCTCAGTTCTAAAAGGACCCTTTGGTTCTCTTTTACATATTTATTTATTTTTGTCTTTTTGAGACAGGGTCTTGCTATGCAGTTCAGGCCGGCCTTCAGCTCACTTTGTAGCCCAGGCTGGTCTCGAACTCACGATGATCCTCCTGCCCCAGTCTCCCAAGTGCTGGGATTACAGGAGTGCACCACCACACCCGGCTGGTTCACTTTTAAATTTGGTACATTTGTCTTTAGTTTTAGTTCCCATTAGACATTTTCAAGTTCATCTTACATTTCTGTGAACACTAAGCTTAGCTGATTCCCAGGTTGTCTGAGCAACAGTGTAGCAGGCTGCACTTCTCCATGCTGCCTGTGACATCTGAATGATCTTCCTTGTGCTGCCTGGTTTCCTTGTGTCCCTGGTCCTCTTTGGCCATGGGCTGCTTCCTCCAGAGAGGCCTACTGTTTGTTTCACTGTGTTCTGTATTGCAAGCTGTTCACAGACCCTTGGGGCCAGAGGAAGGGGTCAGTTCAGATCTGAAGTCAGGATACAATTTCCCATCAGGTTAGAACTGAATCTAGTGCTTCTGAGCATTAGTGAACTGGGATGGGAAGGGTGGTAGGGAGAGACCACTGGCACAGCAGTGGCCCAAAGTGACCTTCCTGCTACCTGCTTCAGCCACACCTGTGCCCTGTGGCGTGCGCTAGCCATGGAGCCGAGCCTCACTGCGCAGGTCCTGGGGCTGCTCCTGGAGAAGGTGAGCAGGGACATGCCATTCAAGGAGAGCCGCGCCTTCCTTCTGGGCAGCACTCCCGACCGAGTAGCCACACTTCTGCCCCTGGCGGTGAGTAAGGATCCAGCGACCACTGACATGCTGCCCCTGCCCCATGAGGGGTCCACCCCACCTCACCTTGCAGCTGCACTGGGGCTCAGGAGCAGTGTGCTCAGAGCCTAGGCTCATAAAACCCAGCAGGTGTTGGCCCCCAAGGGAGCCCACTTCTCATTTCATCCCCCACCTGGCCATGTTTAAAACAGTAAAGCAGCTGTGAGAATTTCCTCCCCTCCTTTCTGAAGAACCAAGAACAGATACTGCCTGAAGGCCACACTGCCCCTTTGTCTCAGTCTTCTGCTCCAGGGAGCCACGTTAGACAGGATCCTCTGCCCTGTGCCTCCCCGCTATCTGGGAACCCAAAAGCACCTCTTCACATGGGGTGCATGCTGAGCAGCTGGGGCTCATTAAGAGTCCTGATGCGCAGAATGCAGATGCTGCTGTGGCCAACCTTGTGGGTCTCCTCCCCAGGCTACCTGTGCACTGTACGAGGTTGTGTCTGCCCCTGCATCAGGGACTACAGTGCTAGAGCTCTACCCGCAGCTGTTTGTGGCTCTCCTGCTACGTGTGAGCTGCACTGTAGGTGTCCAACTGCCCCGGAACCTGCAAGCCAAGGAAAGGAGGGCCACCAGCACAGCCCTCCATACCAGAAGCCTTGAGCCCTGCAGGTAAAGGGGACCTTAGCCCACCCTGTCCCACTGATGATTTGTGAGCACAGGTGCCTGTGTGGTATGTGTGTTGGAGGGGAGGAGACATGGAAGCCCCAGGACTGTGTGTGTGTGCTTCCAGGGAGTCCCCTACCCCTGGTGCAGGGCTTTGTGGTCATTATGGCATCAACACACACTTGATGCTGGGAGCAAAGGAAGCCCATCTGCAAGCATACCTGGTCTCTTCCTGCTTCATGGGCAGGTAGGGGTGGTTAAAAGTCCATGCAGCATTGCCAGCTGCAGCCACTAGCAGTTTGGGGCCTCTTAGGTAGAGCTAAGGTAGAGGCCCTTCTCAAAGGTGGGGCTGGGTAGGAAGAGTCAAGCTGAGGCCTGCTGTTGGGGGGAAACTGTCCTGGCGGAAGGCCTTGTTGTGTGTTACCCACCAAGTGTAGGAGTTACCAAGATGCCCTGGGGCTCATGAGAGACTTCTCACCCTTTCACTTTGCTGTTGGCTTTAAGGTCTTGTGGTCTGTGCTGAGTGAGCCCTGAGACCTAGATCAGGAGAACTGAAGCAAGTAAGGTAGAGCTGCATGCTGATGTTGGTGGGCTGAGGCTGGGTCAGGCTGCCCCTGACTCTCAGCACTGTGGGTTCCTGTCCTTTGCTTGAGATCCTGGTCTCTGGGGCCCTACCTGGAGCCTAGTCTCTGGGGCGTGGTAGCCTGGGTTCCATACAGCCCCTTGGGGGCCATGGTTTGAGCAGAGGAAGCTAACCTCCTCCACCCAAACCCAGGCAGCCTGACACTGCCACCTGAGCCCCGGGACTGTGAGCCAGAGTGACAACAAGCCCTGTGCCACCTTGGTCCAGGACCCATCGGGGGACAACCCCAGTTCACCTTACCACCACTTCCACCTCTGAAAGCTACTTAGCTGCACAACCAGCTTGTAAACTCCAGCAGAGGCTGGTGCCAAGGCTGGCTTGGCTCTCCCCAGACCTAGTGAAAAACGTGAATGGAACAGAGGAGCTGCTTGGGCTGTTACCAGGCCTGGCCCTGGCATGTTGTGAGTCCACTCCATCTGCCTGTGAGCTTCCCTAGGAACCCCTGAGCTGGGATACTTGCAGAGCCTGGCAGACAGAGGCCATCAGCGAATGGGCTAGACCTTTGCAAATGCCACATTTTTCAATGTTCTATGCAAAGGGAGTACCTCAACTGAGCTATTCCTGAGCTAAACATGCACTTCCTGTTAGATCTCTTGAAGCCACCTAAGAACTTGAGCAGCCATTTTCTGCCTACAGAACAATCGCTGGTCCACAGCTGCCCTTGAGCTGGAACCCACTGTGCCCTTTCTGGCCCACCCTTGGTCTCGCACCCTGGTCTGGTCCCCATTTAGCAGCCTGAATGAGCGGAGGTGCGCTCTGGGCATCTGCCCATTGACCACAGCTACTAGTCAGAGCAGGCTGCCCTTAGCGTCCAGAATCCCAGGCTCAAAGACCAGATCCTGTCCTGGAATTGGGGACAGCCCCAGAGAGGGTGGAGCCTGTGACTGCTCATCAAGGGCTACACTACGAGCTGGTCCAGCTGTTGGCTAACAAGCCACCTAAGGATACCCATGGGAAAGTTTGGGGCAGGGAGGAATCCCCAGCCTCTGCTCCTGGGTTGGAGCCCTCCACTCTCCTATACTCTTGCCCACCCTTCAGGCTATGGTTCTCCAGGTCTGCCCAGGGCCTTGCTTGAAGGATTTAGCTCTGCTGTCCCATATCTAAAGTGCCTAGAAGTCCTGTGTGACCTCTACTGAGATCCCAGATAATCTCGCCACGTAGTTCTGTCCCCACCACACCCGCTCACTGATCCTGTCTGCTAAAGGCCGTAGTCCTGCTCAGCTGAGCCCCTTGGCAATCAACCCCTCACACTCATGCATGCTGCAGCACGTTGCACAGCGGCTCAGCCCTTGCAGGAGGAGGCTACCACTGATGGCTGATAGCCATCAGCCATTGCCATGGTTGTCACCTTACAGCTCTGCACACTGCCCCATGCATGTCCACCTGTGGGGTCACGAGTCTCTGGGTTCAATACAGTAAGTCCTCAACAAATAGTCCAGTTGCAAACTTTCACAGGTGTACTATATAAGACTGTTAGCTTACAGTTTGACTCAACGAACAATTCTCCTGGAATGGAACTGGTTCGTAAGTCAGAGACTTACTGTACCTCATGGACACAGATGTACACAGGACATCATGGGTCTAATGTGAGTGGCCAGTGAACAAGGGAGAGCTGTTTCTCCTAGAAAGGATAGTCCCTCCTCACTGGGGCCACAGGCTTTGGTGTATGTGCCCTGGGGACAGCTGGTGCTGGACTTACCTGCCACCTGCCATTGGGAAGGGCTCATCTATACAGAAAATAGTGGCCAAGTTTTCGCTGGGCATTGGAGGCTGCAGCTTCATATCGGCTGCTGACCCTTGAGCCTGGGGCTTCCTGTAAGATGCTGGAGAGCCAGGTAGTGTCCCATACAGCTAGCTTTGGGGAGCCAGTGAGGTGTGGCAGCAGGGGACAGCACCCTCATCCCACCCCCACCCCCACTTCCTTGCTGGCCGCTGTATCCTCTTGGTCCTTTACTTGGAGGCCCTCTTTGTTCTACCTCTGAGAGTGGGGCAGAAGCGTAGCTGCCATCCCTTCCAACGGGATCTGGGATCTCCCAGAGTAGTTGCAGTACCTCACCTGTGACTGCCTGAGAGGCAAGAGTAAACTGTGTATGGGTCTACACCTGGGATGTGAGCTATGCATGTGGTCTTGTGGCAGGCTGGCTGGGTCTGGGGAGAGCTTAGAAGCCAGATGCAGCCTCTCCTGGTCTCCTGGGGCCAAGATGTATCCCTGTGCAACCAGAAAGGCTGGTGTGGCCAGGTGGCTATGCCTACCTCCGAGGTGGGTAGCAGTGGCCATGGCTGATTTGGCTAGCTTGCCTCTAGGGCAATGGAAGGTTCTTCGGCTTGGGCCCTTCATCAGTCCTGATGGTGCCCACAAGCTTCCCTGTGCCTGTTTCTTCAAGGATGCCACTGGCAGGGACAGAGTTGGGAGCTCCCAAAACTCTCCCAAGTGTGTGTATGCAGGGTGCACATCTGATTGACTTGTTGGCATCTTCTGGCCCTAGAGGGCATAAGGCAGAGCGCTGTGCCACAGGCCCCCAAAGTACTACCCCTTGGCAGCTGAGTGCTCATGTGCCCACAGCTCTGCGGTGGATGCCCTGCAGGCCCTATTGCTCCGAGGCGGCAGTCAGGATGTGGTGCAGTTAATGGAGCTGGAAGGAGGCTGGGAATTGCTCAGGACCTCCACAGGGCATGAGGAGGGGGTTACCCAACTGGCCAGGTAAGTGGCCCAGTCCATTTCAGCGGTTATCTGAAGTCCTGAGACCTTCTAGGGAAACATGACAGGGACTTACATGGCTGGGGAAAGGATGCCCTGAGGGCCTGGGTGGGAATATGCTTGCCCTGGGCTGTGCAGAGCCGAGGTAGAAGTGCCCGTGAAGTTCTGTGAGCATCTGGGGTGACAGTTCCAGCTTTTCACACCTTGGGGTCTTTCTCTAGTGCCATGGCCAAGTGTGCTGGCCCTCGGCTGCCCCTGGTGACGAAGGCACTTCTGTGTACACAGAGCAGTGTATATGAGATCCAGAGGGTCACTTCCACAGCCTTCCTGGCTGAGGTAAGACTTGAAGGTATGGGATTGTGAGCATGAGCTTCTGGTTAGGACTGCACAGGAGGTGCCTTTGTGCCCATGGGACTGGGTACAAGTAGCCTTCCCCCAACAGGAAGTCACAGGCCTCCCCAGCCTAAGCTAGAGCTTGGTTAGGTCAAGCCTGGAAACATCCTTGCTGAGCCCACCCAGTCCTGGCCCACAGCCCTGCTGGGTAGTATGTGGCAGGTCTTGGCCCTAAGCAGGAGTGGGCTGCAGCCAGGGTCCCCCAGGCTCTGTTAGTGGCAGTTGTCTTGGTCTTCCATGACTGCCACCTGAAGGCTTGCCACAGCCACAACCACAACCACAGTAAGCCAGGGTTGGAACGTGTCAAGGTGGGACACGTGGGTGCAGACCTGAGAGGGAAGGAGCAGGTCTCCAGCCTGTCCCAAGGCTTCCTAGTCTGCATGCTGTCTGCTGTAGCACTCTGGGACTTGCATGGCTCCACTCAGTGGAGCAGGCAGTCACACAGCCTCTGCCTCTAGCTGCTCAGCAGCAATGTGGTCAACGACCTAATGCTTCTGGAGTCCCTGGTGGACGACCTGCTGGCCCGACAGAAGGATTCCAGTGCCAGCGTGAGACGGCTGGTGCTCCGTGGGCTGGCTAACATCGCCTCCAGTTCGCCTGACAAGGTGGGCCCCGGCAGTGTGCTCCCTGGTCCCCAGTGGGAGAAGGCTGGGGTTCAGCTGGTTGTGACCAGGTGGGCATGGACAAGGGAATGGGAGGTGAGGTGCATGCAGGTGGCTCTGCTGCTTGGGAAAGCCACACACAGACTTTTAAGTGCAGGGGTCCCTAGGTAAGGACTCACGGCCCCCAGCTCCTAACAGCTATGATCAACGGGCTGGATGACAACGATGACCACAGGCTGGTGGCCCTGGAGGCCATGGTGGGCCTTGCACGACTGCTGAACTTCATGGAGCCCTGGGACCTGCACTCTGTACTGCTGCACATGGCTATCCGCATCCGGCCCTTCTTCGACAGTGTAGGCTGACGGTGGGGTCGTTTCTTGGCCTGGGCCCACTCCTCCTGCTTCCCCTCAGAGCTCCCAGCCTTAGCCTCCAACTGCCATGAGCTGCACTTCCAGTAAGACCAGACAGATCCTTCTAGAACATAGATCCCAGGCCCATAGTACACACCCTGTTGTGTGGCCTGACCCCACCCCCATCAGTGAGTCTTTTAGCGCCAACCTCTGTCCTGGTCCTTGTCCACCCACACCCCCACACCCCTACCCCCAAGGGCCATCTGTGACTCAGGGCAGGGTCTGTGAGATGACATGGCCACACCTCTGGCAGGAGAAGGTGGAGTTCCGGACAGCATCTATTCGCCTCTTTGGCCACCTCAACAAGGCCTGCCATGGGGACTGTGAAGACATCTTCCTGGAGCAGGTTGTGGGTGGGCTGGTGCCCCTCCTGCTACACCTGCAGGACCCTCAGGCCCCTGTGGCCAGTGTGAGTAGCCAGTATGGAAGAAGACTGGTAGCCTGCCAGCACAGTGCCATGTCCCCAGTGTCATTTGGGCAGGGAGAGGTGGCCAGGTGGCTCAGTGCCTTCTCCTGCAGGCCTGCAGATTTGCCCTGTGTATGTGTGTCCCCAATCTGGAATGTGCCGAGTTGGCCACTGCCTTCCAAAAGCACCTGCAAGAAGGCCGAAGCCTGCACTTCGGGGAGTTCCTCAATTCCACCTGCAAGCACCTGGTGAGGTGGTAGGTAGGGAGGGTCCCCCCCACTGCACCAGCCTGGCTGACCACCCTGATCACCTGGCCACTTCTCTCCAGATGCATCACTTCCCTGACCTGCTGGGCCGCCTGGTGAGCACCAACCTGTTCTACTTCAAGAGCAGCTGGGAAGGTGTCCGTGCTGCAGCCCCCATGTTCACAGGTGAGTTGTGCCTGCCCGCACCGCCCCCCAGCTAGGCACACTGTATGCCTAACCCCACCCATTTCAGGGTTCCTGGTGCTGCATGCAGAGCCCGAGCACCGGCCACAGGTAGACCTGGAGCAGCTTCTTGTGGGTAAGAGCCCCACCCCCCGGCCCGACACACACACACACACACACACACACACCTGTTCAGCTCCACTGGGGCCCCTCTGACCCTCTGGGCACCTGGGGGGATTAAGTGATTTTCCTGAATTTCAGGATTTTTTTCCCTGTCACTGGTGACCTCATCGTCTCTAGTAATTCACGGAAACTTCTCAACTGTTCCAAAAGAGCTTTAAAAACACTAAAAAAGGAAAAACTATCTTTCCGTTGGCTGCCGAGCCCTCCCAACAGAGGCCTGTCTGTCAGGAGGTAGTGGGCGGCCCTGCACAGAGTGTATGTACAACCCAACCCTCCCTCTGTCCCCAGCACTGCAGCTCCTGCTGCGGGACCCAGCGCCAAGGGTGCGGGAGAAGGCTGCGGAGACACTGGGCCGCCTGGTGAAGTTCGCCTGAGGCCAACCAGGGCCCCTGCAAGCAATACCCTCTGCCTGTGCCAGGCCAGCCCTCTGAAGGACCCTCTGTTGGCAGGCGGGGGAGAGGGGCAGGGGCAGGTGCCACCTGGACTCCAACCCCCGCCTCTGAAAGGAAGGTGCTGGACGCCAGATGGGGCAGGGACAAGTCAGCCTGCCCTATTTCCCAATAAAGCCATTTGCTCCCAAATGGGTGCCAGGGTGCAATGATGCAGCCCCTCCAGATTCTGGCAGTTCCGCAGGGAACTGATTGAAGAAGTAGGGCAGCAGGCAGCAGGGAGCAAGGCCTCTATTGAAGATCCAGGCGTACACACCCCACCCACTTCGCAGCAGACTAGGTGAAAAGACGGATGGTGCCATCAGCCCCTGATGAGAAGATCCATGGCTGTGTAGGGTGGAAGGCCACATCCAGGACGCCCAGGTCTCGGGTCAGTGTATGTCCCTTCAGCACTTTGACTGGCACCAGCAGTGGGTTCTGTAGCAGGTCACTGTGGGGAAGAGGGGCTCAGGGCACAGTCGCACTTAGTCCCCACAAGGCAGGTTTGGGGGGAGGGTCAACACTTACTTGTACACCATGCCATGGCACACAATGATGGTGCCATCATCTGAGCTGGATGCAAAGAGTGGGTACCGAGGGTGGAAGGCTACAGCCCGAAGGGCCTTCTTGTGATGCCTGGGGGAAGACTGCTGTTAGGTGGGGTTTGTGTCTAGGCAGGAGAGAGCACCTAGGGGGCCACCACCCCCATCCTCACCTCAGCACTTTGTATGGCTTGGTAGAAAGATCCAGGTCGAACCATACCAGCTTGCTGTCATAGCTGCCACAGATGATGTTGTCACCTAGGGCCAGAGCAGAAACAAGAGTCCTCATCCGATCTATAGGACAGCGACTCCTGTCCTTACCCAGAAGTTATATGCTCCCCATGCGCACCTGCAGGGTGCACGGCCATGCTGGATACCCACTTGCAGTTGGGCATCAGTTTCTTGGTGAGCTCCTGGCGCAGCAGGTGGTAGACACGGACACTCCGCTGGGAGGCCACCAGCAGGAAGGGCCGGGTGGGGTGGAAAGCCACACACTGTACCTGCCCGTGGCTGCGGCGGAAAGGACTCTGGCTGCGACGCCGGCTCAGCTGGTGGATCAGCACCTGGGTGTGGCCTGGGGTAGCCAACACCACAGCCAAGTAGTCCCCATGCCTGTGCCAGGTCACCTGTGTCACTGGCTGTGGGAGAGCAGTGTTGGCAGCTTGGTGGAACCAGGCTGCACCTCCCTCCTTCCTCTCCCCCACACACCTTGCCGTGACAGATGCGCAGCCTCAGGCTCCTCTGGCGCTCTTCCTCTGTTGCTTCCAGCCACTGGGCAGGTTGTAAGGCAGGCTCCTCAGGTGGGGTGAAGGCACCTAGCAGCTGGTCTGTGCTGCTCACCAGCAGCCTATCCCCCAGGGCCGGATTCAGCAGCAGCACTGTATCATCCCTACAGAGCAAGGCCAGACATGGCCACTCAGCAGTCATGTCCTCCACCACCACCCTGACCCCTAGGCTCTACACTCACAGGGCTGCAGCTACCAAACAGATGGCGGGGTTGGGGTTCCAGGCAACACTCCTCACCACACCCCCCACAGGCACTGTCTTCATGCATCGGGCAGTGGCCACCTCCCAGAGTCGCAGAGAGCCGTCATCCGAGCCTGGACACAGTAAAGAAGACCCTCAGCACCTGGCCTACCTCCCCGTACCCAGCTAAGGGCTGCCTCCCCTCAGGCTCACCTGAAGCCAGCCACTGGCCCCCAGGGGAGACACTGAGGCAACGGACAAGATCGCTGTGGCCCCTGTAGACCTGTACAGGAGGAGTGGTGAGCAGATAGCCACCAGAGCTTGTGGGCTTGCCCCAGACCCTACTCACCAGGGCTTGGCATGTGGGGAAAGGCTGTAGGTCTCTTGGCCGAGGCAGTTTGGGGATGAGGTCTTCAGGATCCACGTTCACCTTAAGTAGAAGAGGATTCAGTCACCTTCAACACCCGCCTTACCCTTCTCCCTGTCACACCGGCGCTGCCCCCACATACCCTCATCTTGCGCTGCCGTGGGCACAAGTACAAATCAAGGCAGCGCTCAAAGCGTTCTTGGATGAATCGGCTGTATGCAGGTACAGCTCGTAGGCTTGGGAATTTCTGTGGCAGGAAATTGAGTTTCCTTTCACCTGGCTCCTGCTGCCCCCATGCCAAGCGCTGGGGAGATAAGGAGATGATGGGTGAGCAGAGGGTGTTCAGAGAACATGACAGGGCCTTCCCTCCTACCCAGGTGCAAGCCCACCTCTTCCTCACTGAGCAGGTATTCAGGAGGGGGATTGTATGATTCAGCGTGGCCAGGCAAGGCCAGCTTGGGTGCAGGCACATGCATCCTGTGGCGTCCCAAAACAGCATTGGGGTCCTCCTGGGCCCACAGGTCGTAAAAGCTGGGGGTGGAGTCTCGGGGCCGGCGAGGCTGGATCCAGCCCATCTTGATGGCATGCACCATGCGAGACACCTGCAGGGACAGCGTGAGTCAGGAAAGGCAGCACAATGGCCTCGCCCTGGGGATAGTGTGGCTCCCACCTTCTCCTTCTCCACCAGGGAGGGAATGAAGCTGCGCTTGTCAGCTGGGCGGTTGGTCACTGGGTGGATCATGACGTCCCCACTGAAGAAGTCCACAGCTGGCTAGGGAGGCAGCACAGACGTTTAAGATGGGGCCTGCCTGGGGTCCCAGCCCCCCAAGGGCAGCAGTTGCTGTTTACCTCATATGGGTTGAAGCCCATGTCCCCAAACTGGCCCCTCTGCAGCCGCTGCACTAGAGCCACTTGCTCATCAGTCAACCGAAGGTCACGCCCAGTCATCCTGTCTTGCACAGTACGCCTGGGGGGCAGTCGGTCAGAGCTTCCATTCAGACCCCCGCAGCCCGCAGAACGCACCCTGGGGGCCAACTCACCAGAAGTCAGGATCATCCATCTTGTCCAAAAACTGGTCCAGCTCATCCCGGGTCCGAAGGGGTTTGTAGATGCGCCTGCCATCCAGGTCATAGCCCACATGTGGGAAGTCGTCATACCACTCTAGAGGCACGTTGCCCACTGTGTTCCGGATATCCTACAGCCATGGCCTCACATCAGCACCTGTTCCACCATGCCCATCCCTCCATTTAGGCCACTCCGGGGCAAAGAGTAAAGAGACCAGCCTCAAATACCCAGAGGTCAGTGACTCCTGACACATGCCCCTTTCCTAGCCCTGGGGTCTGACGTGGCAAGGCGGCGGCGGGTGCTGCTGCCCCCCCAGGCCCTCTGAGGCGCCGGAGCTGCACCTTCACATTTTCCACTGAAGTGATGCCAACCCTGGCCTCCCCCCTCACTGGATTCCTTGGCCAGGACTCTGGGCAGCCACAGACAGGAATGACCTCATCTCCAGTGGGCTCCCTCCCCTGGCAGGGGCCTGAGGCAGAAGTGGGTAGTTACAAGACGGAGGACAAGGGGAAGATCCCACCTCACCCACTCTGAAAGGAGACAGAAGCCATTACCTTCTCTGCAGGTGGCCTAGGACTCCCCTCCCAACCCTCACTGGTCTTACACCCTCCCCCTTGGGTAACCAGAGCAGCCACATTCCTGGACACACATTCCTGGTTTCAACCCCTGCCAGCCACCACCCTCACTCATTCCCAGCCTGGGGACTGCTGCCCAGGCGGCTGCTTCCTGCAAAGGGGGGGGTCGAGGGGTGTGGCTGAGGACTGGGTGCCGGAGGCTCCTCTGCAGCAGGATAGGACCCTTTGGACTGGCCCCTCCAGGAGGCCCACCGCAGGTACCCCACACACTCTCAAGAATGTCCTTTCCAGGGGAGAGGGGGTCTCCAGCACCTTCCAGCCTATAGAGCCAACCCCAAGAGACTCCAGGGAGAAACTGGTCTTACCCATTTGTGCCCTCCTATTGTGGCCATGTAGGAGGCCCCAGGAGCACACAGCAGGAGAATGGGGGCTCCCCCACCGCCAGAGTGGGGAGCAGGAATGAGCTGGGACCAGGGAGAAGATTCTAGCAGCAGGCATAGAGGCCAAGTGCAGGACAGACGAACTGTGCCACCCCCACAAACCTCTGGCCTGCAGCTGCTGGAGCAACTTCCAGCCCCTCCACACTGCTCTGTGCTGCCCCTTCACAGCGGGCGCAGGACGCCCCAGATTACCAGGAAGGAGCAGCCCGGACAGACAGCCTGCCTATGGGTCTGCTTTACGTTCCTTTTCGCCGTGGGGAGGGGGGACACTCGCTTCCCCTGCGCCCCCACGCCAGAGGAGAGCGATGCTCCGGACCATCCGCAGGGCTCTGTGCTCACTCGGCCCGCGGGCCGGCGGAGGCGGGCGGGGGAGGGGCCGGCCGCTATAAAGGCGCGGCTCGCGGCCCCGCTCCAGCCCGGACGCACGTGTGCG
>NW_004955454.1:2886980-2915056 GCF_000276665.1 Chinchilla lanigera
CGCGGCGGCCGCAGGAGGCAGCATGAGTGGCGCGCGGCGGAGCTGACGCCGGCCCCGGCCATCTCCTTCGCCATGCTGCGCTCAGCGCCGCCGGGCCGCTACCTGTACCCCGAAGTGAGCCCGCTGTCGGAAGACGAGGACCACGGCAGCGAGAGCTCAGGCTCGGACGAAAAGCCCTGCCGCGTGCACGCTGCGCGCTGCGGCCTGCAGGGTGCTAGACGGCGGGCCGGGGGCAGGCGAGCGGGGGCTGGCGGGGGACCCGGGGGTCGGCCAGGCCGCGAACCCCGGCAGCGACACACAGCAAACGCGCGTGAGCGGGACCGAACCAACAGCGTGAACACGGCCTTCACGGCACTGCGCACGCTCATCCCCACGGAGCCGGCTGATCGCAAGCTCTCCAAGATTGAGACGCTCCGCCTGGCCTCCAGCTATATTTCGCACCTGGGCAACGTGCTGCTGGTGGGCGAGGCCTGCGGCGACGGGCAGCCATGCCACGCGGGGCCCGCCTTCTTCCACGCAGCACGCGCGGGCAGCCCCCCACCACCACCCCCAGCACGCGATGGCGAGAACGCCCAACCCAAGCAGATCTGCACCTTCTGCCTCAGCAACCAGAGGAAGCTGGTGAGCGAGGGCCACAAGTGCCCAAAAGGGCCAGGTGCTGGGTGGTTCTCCCCATCAGGCCACGGTGGGGACACCTGCCACCCAAGCTGGGCCCCAGCAAAGAGGGACATGTCAAAGCTGCCCCTGGGGAGGCGAGTGTGGGGCCTTCTTTGGGGGCCACTCCCCATGCAGTGGGTCACTAGGACCTGTATATATGGGGCCAGGGCGCAGGGGTGGCCAGAAAGGGCCGGGCAGGAGCAAAGGGGCCTGGAGGAAGGCAGGAGGCACAACCCTGGCAGAGGTTGGGGGACCGCATCACGGCTGTCTCTAGTTGCTCTGCTCAGTAAGCTGAGAAAGCAGTGAGTTGAGTTCAGGATGTACAAAGTTTGCTGTACAGGTTGTCTAGGGTGGCAGTGAAGCAGATAGGGCCCCTGGGGTCTGCTGCCACCACCCCAAGGCTTTTTGGGCACCTGCTGCCTCTCCCTGGGCCTGCTCAGGCACTACAGTAGGTGAAGCTGTTGGCTGGCTGTGATTTACAGCGTGGGCTGTGCTTGGTGGCACCGGAAAAGAAGGGTGAACAGGGAGAAAATACAACTGCTTTTCCCAATCCCCATTTCCTCTCCAGACAGCACGCGGGAGCTCCTGGGGCCTGAACATCTGGGAAATTTAATTTTACAGTTTTGGCTGTGCAACACTTTACTCCCCTCCCCAAAATGCATAGGGGAGCCTAGAGCCTAAAAGGGGGGTGCCTCAGTGCTGGCCACCTGGGACAGCACCCCAAGTAAGCCAGAGAGGCCAGGGCTGGCACTGGGCGACACCAGATCGCTGCCCAGGACCTGACAACCCTCCTTCCTTCTGCAGAGCAAAGACCGCGACAGAAAGACGGCGATACGAAGTTAGGAGGAGGGCCCAAGCAGCCAAGAGGCGGATGCCGCTGGGAAAGGTGGATGCCACTGGGACCCATGCAGAACCCCACCTTGAACATGACCTGCGCACAGGCCCTCTGAGAGCATGCCCACTGGGCCAGACCCGCCCCTGGCTGTGAGCAGGGCCAAAGGACAGACAGATGAAGAAACAGATGAACAGTCAAGGCAGCGGCTTAACTCTGAATAGCTGAGCACTTGCCTAAGCCCACCGGAACTTTCCATGCTAGCTCCCTAACTGGGCTAAGAGTTGGCATTTTGTGTCTTTGATATAATATAAAGTCTGGAAAATTTGGATAATTAAAAATGGAACAGTATCTTCCAAATACCGGGGGAGACTGTCCTCTCGGAAAGTTGTGAACTTACCACGCAACCTCCAGCCAGGCCTGCACTCTCACCCCACACCCCATCCCTCCTGGCTTGGGGCACCCCAGGTCTCTGAAAAGGACCCGTCCTTCTGGGGCTAGAGCAAGGCCAAAGGAGCAACGGCGGGCCTTGTACCCATCAAGAATCTTCTGTTGGGAAACTGGGGTGAGGACTATAGGGACAGGTAAGGGGCGCACTGCAGGGCAGGAAGACGGGGGCAAAGCCCACTACCCACAGCAGAGGTCTGAGGTGTACAGGCGGCAGAGCAGGCTCACTCCCCACAGTCCCCCGGCCCGGTGTGGACAGGTGGCACCATCCAGCAAAGTCGGCCCCCAGGCCTGGGTGGGTGCAAAGTGGCCCCAGGCCTGGGGTGGGTGCCACCAAGTGCCCCCACTGGTGCCCACCTGGGCCAGAAAGAGCTGAGGGTCTTGGGCTGCCGAGGCCTCCCTATGAGCTGTATCGAGAGGGAGGACCCATCTTGCCCTGACCCAGTTGCACACTGAAAGAAGGTTCCTGGCAATCCACCACTGAGTCCTCCCCCACAGACTCCATGGCCCCAGGGCGGTGGATTTAGTCCCCCACCAGGCGCCATGCACAGCTGGCCGACCGTTAAAATCCTGCAGGTGACAATTAGTTTAATGGTGGAGCTCTGTGGGCACAGCGGAGAAGAAAGGCCAGGCGGCTCCATGCAGAACCCCCACACACAGGGAGGGGGGCTGAGGGCGCCAGGTGTGGGTGGCTGAGTGGCCCCAGGCCTCTCCTTGGACCCTTGGCCCTCCTTGCCCTCAGAACAGGCCATGCTACATCCTGGCCTGCGGGAGACCAGGTGCTGAGGTCCCCTGTGGGCACCCTCACAGGGCAGGGCTAGAGGTGCCCCTCCTCTGCACAAATGGGCCCCAGGGAACTGTGGGGCAGGAAGCGGCAGTGTAATTTTGGAGGAAATTCTCAAAGCCAGAGCCATTAAGGGGGGGGGGGGGTGGCTGTGTCCGATCTGATAGAAATATAACAGGATAAAAAGTCACAGCGGCAGGTTTCGTTCAGAGAAACCCAACCCCAAATTTCCTCCCCTTAATCCTGCAGGAGCCCACAGCTGGCCAGCGGGGGAGGAGTGGGCACAGTTACTGCAGAAATCCCTGCCCAGGAAGCCAGGACTGGGGTGCAGGGTTGCAGCTGGGGGCTGAAGGAGGAACCCCATGGGTCACCTGCCCCTTACCCATAGGCCTCATCTCCAGGCCTGGGCCCAGGCAGGTGTGCAAACTCCCACACAAACCTGGGCACCCACCTCAGTGGTCAGAGTGGCCAGGCCAGTGTCAGGAACAACCCACAGAGGAACCCCTCAAAGAGCAAGGGGTGGACACCCCTGCACGTACAGGTACTACTATGGGACACGGTGGCCAGCACTCGGGGGGCAGTGCATGATCTGAAGCCCAGCTCAAGAGAGGAAAGCCACCTGGGAAAGCAGCAAGAGGACAGGGAAGCTCAGAGGCAGGCACTCGGGCCTGGGCAAGGCTGAACAGGAAGCTGGGGCGTCCAATGGGGCCAGATGAAAGGGAAAGGGCATAGACACAAAGGCCTTGGGGCTACAAGGATCCCCAGGGATCCGGAACAGTCAGGGTGCGGCACGTGCCCAGCCAAGGCCTCTGCCGAGGGGCCTGACTCAACAGCGGCTGCAGCTTGGCCAGCCTCAGGTCCGGGCAGCTGGCCCAGCCACTCCCCAAGCTGCACCGGTAGCAGCAGCCGAGGGCCTGGCCCAACAGCCAGCAGGAGAAAGGGAGGGGCAAGGAGAAACACTCCGTCACCCTCCGCTGCTCCAGATTCAAACCAGACCGGGGGTGGTGTGGGTCGGCCCCAGCCCATGGCCCCACGCGAGTCCATGCAGCTGAGAGCGAACGGCCAAGGGATGGCAGGTGCTCCCTGCCCACCACAGCCCCTGGCTATCTTCCCGGAGTCCAGCCTCACCCACCACCAAGCTGGAGAACTGCGGGACAAAGACCCAGGGCTCCCTCTGCATGTGCCCCACAGAGGCAGCTGGAAGGGAAGGGGGGCCCTGGCCCACACCCTGGGCCAGCAGCCGCCCTTGTGAGCCAAGCTGGGTTGGAAACGCTGGGCTCAGCCTCAGCTGTCAGCTCCCTGTCCCCAGCCTGGGGAATGAGCCGCTGGCGGCACCACATGATTCATCACTAGGCCGCCTGCACCCCAAGCCAGCCACCCCCGCCCTGCTCAACACCTGTGGGCTGCCAGGAAACACATGTGACCCCTCCAGGTCAGGCACTGCACTCTGAGACCCTAGGCTGGACAGGACAAAGACACAGAGACACCTTGGACCTGTGCTTTCCTGGGGGCCACCGAGCCCCAAGACAAGCCTGTGGGATGAGGACAGGCAGGAGTCCCCAGCCCCCAGATTGCACCGGACACAGCAGCAATGCGTCCATGTGCCGGCTGGGACTTTTCCGCTCTCGATGAGCCCTCGCCCCTCCCCCTCCCCAAAGTGGCTGCAGCTGTCAGGACCGCAGATTGGAACTGCAGGTATGGAGCTGGCCCACTGCCCACCTCCCTCCCGTGTCTGTCTGCGAGAGAGGAAGCCGGCCCACCTCTGGAATCCTTCACTCTCTCCTCGTTCTCTTCTCCCACCTGTCCCCCGGGAGCGCGGGGTCAGCCGCTGCTCAGTCTCTCTCCCCAGCCCCTCTCCGATTACAATGCGAGTAGTGTTCAGCATTCACTCAGCTCCCCCTGCACCCCCTGCACTACGGCCCAGCCGCCTGTCTCAGAACTCTTGAGGCCTTCCTGTGCCGCTGCCGCCACCTCCCCTCCTGGGGAGTCTTATCTCTGTCAAAGTGCTCTGAGCCAGTGGCTGCTCTAGGCTCACCTGCTGCCCTGACCCCACAGAAGGTTGCAAGGGATGCTGAGCCCAGAGCCCTCACTAGAGCCAGCCTGGATGACAGACCAGAGGGGAGACAACCTTTCTGCAAGAGTCCAAGCTGGCCAAGGGAAGCCATCACGGGCTGGGGTCCAGGCAGGAGGACCTGTCTTCTGGCTCCCTGGTCAGACTGCCCCAGTCTCCCTCCCTCCTGCAGATCTGTCCCTCTGGACCTGGTAGAACCCACTACTGAGCCCCAGGCACCTGTGGACCCAACCACCCAGTCTCCTGCAGGGTCCACAGGTGTGGAGAGGGTGCCCCTGTCTGAAGGCTTTTTAAGTCCAGCTTGCCCCGCCCTCTCCAGATGGGGGACACAGGCTCAGGCTGGTTTACATCTCTATGAGCTGAGGAGCAAAGACCTATTCTGAGCCCCACTATTCAGAGACACAGCTGCTGCGTCAATTTGGTGGTAGTGGTAGGAGGTAGGTCCAGGGCTCTACACTGAATCAGTCCTGCCTTCCTGATCCCCAACTCAAGCACTTCCAAAATCTAGTTCAAAAGAATTCTCCCAGCTGAGTGCTGCCCTCAGACATGGACTGCCCCCCCGTCAACTGTGACTCCTGTCCCCAGCAAGGCTGCCTAGCCCTCTGCAGCTGATTTCTTGAGGTGTCCATAGTATCCCCCTGCCCTCCAATACCACCCCCTCACGCCACAGACTTGCTCGCCAGTGCCAGACAGACGCCCAGGTGTTTACAGCCAAGCCAACTGCCCCAAGGGCTGGCAGGAAAGTAGGGCTACACCATCCATATGCCCCAGCAAGAGAGGGTGCAGCTCTGAAGAACCCCACCTTTGCCTACCAGCCACTGCCAGGATGCTATTGAGAGTGTTCCAGCTCCTGTAAGGGGCAGCTGGCTCTGCCCCCTCCCACTGGGCCCCATCTGTCCCCACTCAGGGCAATTCTCTACTAGCTAGGATGCTCAATGCAAAGGGCAGCTCTTAGGAACCACAGGCCTACGGTGAGGAACGGTACGGAAGGTTTCCCCGCCCAAGGAGCACACTATCCATTCCCTGTGGCCACTGGAAAGGGCCCTTGGTCAGCAGGTTGTGCACAGCACAGAAAGAGAGGAACCAGACACTAAGGTTCAGTGCAGCCAGATCCCTACTCAGGACAGGCACACAGGCTGGCCTGGGTGGACAGCTGCCAAGCGGTCTGCAGCTTGGGTGCCCTCCACAAACAGAGAGAGGAGGGCCACTGCTTGCTAGATGGAAACCTGAGCCTACTGCTCCGGCTGCCAGCAGCAACGCAAGCGGCAGGCAGTGAGTGCTCACGGGGCGGTGGCCAGGACACGAGCGGGCGGGGGCGGCCCCGGAGGAGTGGAGGCCGCCAGCACTGGAGGCAGCTGCCGGTTCAGTAGCTAGGAGAAGCCATTAATGGTGTTTGGCGAGAGAGCAGAGGGGATCGCAGGCTCTGGATGTAGACAAGCTGAGATATGTCCCTGTGGGATCCTGAGGTACAGCCCAAACAGAGCTGGGGTGCTGAGGAGCTGGCCAAGGGTTATAGCCCAACCCTTACCTCGGCCCACCCTGTACCTGAGGTCTCAAGTCCCCGTGCCCAACGCCCCAGGGACTATTTGGGAGGGCAGTTCTCCCAGCCTCTCTCAGCCAGAGATCACAGCCCCACACTGAGCCCCTCATCCTGGGCTGCAGACCTGCTGGACAGGTGAGGTGAAGGCAGGCAGCAGCTGGTCGGCCTGACCCAGACTGGGCCTCAGTTTCTCCCAGTTGTCTGACAACAGGGGAGGGGCTGAGTGGGTTGATGGCCCACCACTCTCCCCCAGTCCCCTCCCAGGGGTCCCAATAGCTGGATGAGATCACGTCTAAGAAACCCGGGTGCTGTGGGGAGGGGTGTGGTGGCTATGGGGACTCCCTGTACTCCAGGGCAGCCCAGCAGCTCATCCAGGGGGCTCCCTCCCTCCTTGCTCAGCCCACACTGGAAGCCAAGGCTGTGAACCTGGGGGAGGGGACTGGGAGGCCAAGTCAGGATCCGTGCCCCAGCAAAAGGCTGCTCAGTTTAAGAAAGTCCATGTCGCAGGGAGGATAACCCCAAAGCCAGATGTCAGGTATCAGAGGGCCCAGAAGCTTCCGTGTCCCCAGTCTAAGCCCTGGGTCCAGACCCACTGGGGGGCAGGAACAGGTGAAGAGGGTTGGCCCGATGGCACTGTACTCCCAGCAGCAGACAGCTCGGCAGACCTCCCTCCCACCATGTAGCTGCCGCCCTCCTCAGGTCCTGCTAAGGTCACTGTTCCCGACAGGACGCATCCCTCAGGACTCTCCCCGCCCCCTGTCCAGAGCCCTCTAGAGGCCCTGTGATATGGCTGGTTCTGCCAGGCACCCCTGGCTGGACGAGGAGTGTTGGGGTCCTGGCACCAATGCCCCCCCAAAGGATGCTGCCAGTAGAAGGGGTGGGCTCCCGGTATCCAAGCAGGGGCCGGGCACAGCCATGGAGAGACATGCACCTCATACGCGCACCCTCTTCCCCCAGAGATGGCCTGTGCCATGGCAGGCCTCTTGAGCAGCCAGGCGCTGAAGCCCAGGTCCCACTCTGTCCCCAGCCTGTCTCCTAACCCCCGCCCGCGGCCCCCTCAGACACAGACTCTGTTGGAGGGCGTGGATGCCAGATGAAACCTCTGGGTGGGGAAGGAGCCCCACGCACACAGGCTTCTCAGGAGAGGATGCATCTGTCCAGGCCTGGCCTGGCTCCTGAAAACTGAGCTCTGCCGCCCCCTCGAGCTGCTGGCAGACTGTGCTGGCAGAAGCTCAGGTGGGCAGGCATCTCTGCTCCTTCACTGTCACTCAGACTGACACATGTGATAGTCATCACCAGAGGAAGCAGCCCCCGCAGCCCTCTCAGCTTCCTCCTGGCACAGCAGGGGGCTGCCCAACCCTCTCAAGGTGATGCTGGACAGGCGGCCAGGCACGCCTCCCTGTGGACAGGCAGGGTCGGGCCGGCCCAGCCCTAGCCCCTGACCAGCTGAGAGGTCCCCTCCCCCATCTCCGCACTCCATCTACAATCATCATCGATTTCTGAAAATACCCAATCTAAAAAAGTAGCCGACAGGATGTGGCTGCCGACAGCCAGAGCCCCTGGGGGGGAGGGGAGACAGGCGGGGGAGCCGCACTGTGCGGCCCCCCTCGCTGAGCGCGCCCGCTGCTCCGGCCAGGAAACCAATTTATTTTGTTTTGTCTCTGTTCTCTGAACGCACAGCAGAGACGGGATCGGGCGGGCAGCCAAGGCTCCAGCAGACGCTGCCAAGAGAGCTCAAGAATGGGGGAGGAAGCAGGCTGGGGAGGGGGCGCGTGTCTCCCTGTGCCCTGGGGACAGCCCCTGAAAGGCAGGCAGGAAGAGCTCCTGAAATGAGGAGGACTGTCCCCAAAAGCCCCACCACACCAAAGCCCCAGGACCTGGACAGGCTGCAAGCTCACACCCAGCTCCGAGTAGGGGCCTCCACCCTGCCCTGTGGCCAGGCCATACCAGTGAAGGGACAGGCTGCCAGCCCCACAGACTCTAAGCTCAGCTCTTTTCAGGACTTCCAGTCCCTCCTGGACACAGCCCAAGAGAGCCTCCCTATGCCTCAGCTCCCCAGAGGATCCCATGGCGCCCCTCGCCCAGCACATATCCCCCTTACACTGTAAACCTCCTTAAGAGAAACACTAAAAACTCTTAGTGCTCTGAAGTGTTCCTGGAACTCAAACACAGGTCTGAAGGCAGTGGCCCAGCCACCTCCACCGCCACCCAGGACAACAGAGAAGGCGGGACGGAGCCAAGCAGGAGCTACTGCTCTCAACAATGGCCATTCCTGTGGCCCATCCCACAGACAGAGAGCCGGAGTTTGTTGACATCATGCGCTAGCCTGCCACTCCCCACCCCAGGCCCCTCTGAGGTCACTGACATAGGCACAGCCCCTAGGGCACTTGAAGGGCACGTCCAACCACCCTCCCTCACAGGACAAGGACACCCTTGCACTGATGGTCATGTGTCTCAGGCCCCAGCATCCTTCTTCCAGACAGGGCAAGGCTCAATCTGGGACACCCACCCACCTACCCACCCTCCGGATACTCTGGCTCCCAAGCCCACCTCCTCGTCAGAGCTGTCTTCCTGGTACTCATCCCGGCTTGATGATCTCACCATCTCTGTTCCCAGGCCAGGGGAGCCAGTCTGTGGAGAAGGGACAGTGTTAATTCAGGACCAAGGATACCCATGACATAAGGATGAGACCCCAAGCCACAGGCTCTCCCAGGATACTTCACAATACCCAAATCTCTGAGCAGCTCCAACCTCATCCCAGGTCTCAGCCCAGGATGGAGGCCACTCCAGCTCACAGTGAGCCTCCACTGCTGTGCTCACACCAGGGGCTCCAACCAGTCCTCTCCCCTGAGGGCTGCGCCAGCCTCCACCCTCTGGCAGCCCGGACAGGAGGTGACACCTGCTGCTAGACTGGAAAGAAGACTGCACAGTGCAGTCAGTGCTAAGCTGCTCAAGATGAGGGTCAAAGCCCCACTCTCATCTGCCCCACACCGTTTCCCATCAAAAACCAGCAGCTGCCCTGACCTGGGTCAGGGATGACAAGGTAGGGCAGAGGAGGGACAGTCCCATCATGGGGGACAACACCTGGGGGAGGCACAGTGGTACACATCACTGGCTTTTGTCACAGGGCCGACGGGCCCACTCCTCAGAGCAAGACTCCTGTCCCCAGGAGACCGGCCAGAGCCTGGAGGTACTATGAGTCTCGTGCAGCCAAGCCCAGCCACCCAAGGGCTCAGAGGTGTCCAGAATCCCTCCCCGATGACTGCCTAGAGCCTCAGCTCTGTCACTGGCCCCTGGGTCACCCTCCCTATCCACCAGCTCCATGACCCCAGGCTGACCCTGTCCCCTGGGTCAGAGTGTGGGCGCCACAGAGGACTCACACCCCAACCTGGAAAACAGATTCTCCTGACTGGGAAGGCGGAGGGCTCCGACCAGATCGGGTTTACTGGCAGAACCAGGACTGATGGGGAAAACAGGCCCACCTCTCACCCTTGGGGGCAGTAAAGTGCTCCAAGCAGGAACCCCTGTGCGCGGGCGCCCCCCACCCACAGCCTCACTCCCTCCTGCCCGGGCAGGAGCCAAAGGCCTAGCTCTTCCTCTTGCCTGTTTTTTCCCTCAATATAAAGAGGGATGGGAGACTAAGTTTTTTTCCAGGCCAGGAACAAGGCAGGATCCAGTTTCCACATCTCCCCACCCCTAGCTCCTTCTGCTGTCCGCCGAAAGTGGGTCAGCCACCGCGGGCACAGGGCACAGGTTAAGCGAGCCCCAAGCTCCTGCCCCAGCCCAAGAAACACTGCCCCCAACACACACACACAAGCTCAGAACAGAGACCACACACTCAGAGGAGTCCCCACCCCCTGTAACAGCCCACCTGCCGCAGCCCTGGGCCAGGCTGAGCAGGACAGAACGACAGGATGACACCCAGTATTTGTAGTCCTGGCCTCAGGCCAGGCCCCTGACATCTCAAACTCCCTCCCCATGGCCCAGCAGGACGACCTTCCTTGCCAGACCATGAACCAGGAGTTTCACCTACAGTGCCTGCAGGCTTGTGATCCAGCTGTGTTCCCACTGTTCCTGCACCGAGCACAGCTGGGCCACCAGCGCAGCAGTGCAGGGGCACTGACGGAGCCAGACACAGGCAGGCCCTTGATAAGGTGGAGAGGTGTCCCACTGGCAGGGCTTTGTTTCCCTACAAATGTGCTCTCTGTGGGCACTCCGCGTTCCACACAGCAGCATCTCAACGCTCTACTCGATGGCTGCAGGGCAGCCAGCTTCCACGAGAGGGCAGCACCAACACTAAGTGTAGACGGGAGCAGGGGCAGAGGCAAGGGGCCACAGGAACAGGGGCGCTGGTAGACCCAGGAAAAAGCCTCGCCCCTTCCATTTTTGTAGGCATTGAGCATCTCTTTTCATTATTTAAAAATTAAGAAGACTACTAAAACACAGACCGAGAGAATGTGACAAGAGAACTGTGTGACCTGCTCACAGCAGTCTGTCTCTGGGACAAAGGATCCTCACAGCTCGGCTGTTATCCACACCAGGTGGTAAGGTCTGCCCAGAACCAGGCAGCCAGCAGATACAGGCAGCCAGTGCCTGCCTGAGGACAGAGTCACTCCTACCTGGAGCTGCCCTGAAGGAGTCCACAGGCAAGGTGTGAATCCAGGTCTAAGCTAGTCAGAAGGGACACAAAGGGATGTGAATTTTGGTGCCCCTGGTGAGGGACTGCATCTCAGGTCCAGAATCCCACCCAGGCACCACCTAGAGGGTACAGTAGCACATAGCCTCAAAACACAGCTGGTGACTCACAGCCCAACCAGAGGCCAAGCAGCGGGTAGGGGCAGGGTGTGGGTAGGTAGAAGCCCAGAGGGACTGCAGGGCAGCAAGGTATGAAGTCTGCACAGAGGCAGAGCAAAACCGAAGGACTAGCTGGGCATGGTGACACACACCTTTAATCCCAGCACTAGGGAGCTTGAGGCAGGACTGCTGTGAGTTTGAGGCCAGCCTGAACTGCATAGTGAAACCGTGGCTCAAGAAAAAAAAAAAGACTGAATGACTGACGAGCATGGTGGCGCATGCCTGTAATCCCAGCACTTGGGAGGCTGAGGCAGGAGGATCGCTGCGAGTTCAAGACTAGTCTCAGCTACAAAGTGAGCTCAAAGCCAGCCTGAACTGCATAGCAAGACCCTGTCTCAAAAGAAAAAAAAAAAAAGAGTGAAGGACTGACCAGTGAGCAAGGAGCCACCCCAAGTCAGGAGCTGCAGGTGTCTGGCAAAGAGGCCCAGCAGCCAGAGGCAGGGCAAGGAGAGTCCAAAACAACATCCAGGAGCACAGAAAACTGTGCTGACCACCAAGAAGAGGGAGGCTGCACAGATGCTAGAGAAGAGGCACTCACAAAGAAGCTGGTGGCAGAGACTCAAAGGAGTATAGAAGAAGCAGGGCCAGTACCAGTGAGAGCCCAGGGAAGGCAGTTCCCATCCTGGGCACTAGATGGCTGCCAGGCCTCAGCGGAACAAACATATGTCTGAGCAGTACAGTGCTAGCAGGCACTGCACGGAACAAAGCGAGGACTCTGAGGGGACCCTGAAAGAAGAGTGACATCCAAATGAGTAAGTTTCTTACTGCCATAATGACCAACCTACCTCAGCTCTGGCCTAACTCCACAGCCACTGCCAAATGGGAGGCAGACAGTGTCCAGGTCTTGGAAGGCAGGAGAAAGACACTGCCACCACATTCTGAGGTCAGAGGGAAGCCAGGGCAGACCATACAGCTGTCCATAATACCTCAGGGCAAAGATCAAACCTAGAGTGTTGCCATTAACGAAGACCCTATCACAGAGCAACCAAAAGAAAGCAGCCCATACAATGGACAACACAGGCACCCCAGGAACCCCTCCCCGCTACATCAGTGGCCAGGAAGCCACCGCAGAGAAGAGTGGTATCAGAGAGATCTGCACCTATGGCACTCCAAAAGAAGAGGCTGATGATCCGGTGCCACAGCAACCCATATGGTCATTTAAAAACATACTGGCTGGGAATGAAATGGCCAGAAGCAACAGGAAATGAAAAATGCCAAATGCCCCTTGTTTAGGCTTAGGGTAAAGTGACTCAAAAGGGGCCCGACACCACCAGGTCCTTCCCAGAGCGGCGGCTAGCCTACAGAAGCCTGGTCAACCCAGACCACGGGGACAGTGCTGCCTCCCTCCCTACCAATTCTGAACGGAGAAGGTTCCGGTGTGGCCATGAAGAGGAGCTGAGGACCCCACTGCCACCAGGCCTGACTGAGATGAGACCCCAGGGCTGGCCCACAGCAAATGCAGCCAAGGCGTGAGGCCCTGAGGGGTCTGGAAGAGGAGAGTGTGTGCATGTTGGGGGAACGTGACTGTGACCACTTTAAAACAGCTGCACATCTTTATTTTCTTCTCATCAAATGGCAGAGTCTGCATTCTTCCACCCAAATCTGGGAGGGCTTGGGGCAGCTTCACGCACCAAAGAGAGACAGCCCAACCTGACACAACACAGGCACAACGAATGAGGCCACTTGCCTGAAGCTACCCGGAGAAAATGGACTCCTATGAGAAGGGACGGATGCCCAATAGGTACCAGCCATCAGGGCCAGCCAAGACAAGAGTGAAGAGACCCCAGCTGTTCTCACCCAGGGCCCCAAAACACAGGGTAGAATCTGAGTGGCTACCTTCCAGGGGCAAATGTTTCAGAACCCTGTGGAACCCCACACTCACACCCCAGTGCAACATCATGAGCAGGGACGCAATGACCCTACTGTGCCCTGCCTGTACTCTGACCTCGAGAACTAAGGGCCATGCAATAACAGTCACAGGGGTGAGAAGCTCACACAGGCATCTGCAAGAGAAACCAAGGATGAGCCCAAGCAGTGTCGAGGGGCACACCCCCCAGCCTAAGTGCACGGCTCCACCATAACCCTGTGGCACACACCAGGCCACCTAGGCTTTGGGGCTCCATGACTAACTGGGCACATCATAGGTACCTCTCCCCAGCCCAGAGCAATCTACCAGAGGATGGGGACACCTAACCCCCAGAGCCTTCAGAGATCTGGCAGCTCCCACCCACCACTTTCCTAAGCTACACCGACACCCCTGTGGGACCCTCCTGCCTGCAACTGTTTTTTGTCTTTTTGAGACAGGGTCTCACTATATAATTCAGGCTGGCCTTTAGCTCACTTTGTAGCTCAAGCTGGTCTCAAACTTACAACAATCCTTCTGCTTCAACTTCCCAAATGGTAAAATTATAGGCATGCATCACCAAGCCCAGCTTTCTTTTTTTTTTTGAGACAGGTTCTCACTATGCAGTGTAGGTTGTCCTTGAACTCACTATGTAGCCCAGACTGACCTCAAACTCACAGCAATCCTCCTGCCTTAGGTTCCCAAATGCTGGGATTACAGGCATGCACCACCATGCCCAGCATGAGCTGGTATTAAACACCATGCAGGGACAAATGCTTGCAGAGGGCAGGAACTACAGAGATGACAGAATCTATGTAGTTTAGGCTGGCCTTGACCTCACTATGGAGTCCAGACTGACCTCAAACTCATGACTCAGCCTCTCAAGTGCTGGGGTTATAGGCATGCGCCACCAACACAGGCAAGGAAAATGCTTCTTGTACACTGGGATTATTAACTAGGCTTTTTCTGATATTCTTTTTGTTTTGTTTAGTTTTTTTTTGAGACAGGCTCTCACTCTGTAGTGTAGACTGTCCTTGAACTCACTATATTGCCCAGGCTGGCCTTGAACTCATGGCGATCCTCCTAGCTCAGCCTTTTTTTTTTTTTTTGGCAGTACTGGGGATAGAACTTACGACCTTACACTTGCCAGGCAGGCACTTATGCCACTGAGCTATATCCCCAACCTCAGCCTTTTCTTATATTCTTGAATGTGACAAGCAACATAAACAAAAAAAAAGCCAAACACAAGCAGAACAAAAAAAAAGAGGTTGAAATAAGCACAAAAAGGAAGAAAAGGCTGTGAGCTCACAAAAACTCAATACCAGCAATAATAAGGCACAGGTTAGTGTGCTTCAGTGATACAGTGCTTGCTCGGAATTCACAAAGCCCTGGGCTTAAAACAAAAAAAAGAGAGAGAAAAGCACGTTGATATAAGTCATCTTTCCCACGAGCCTCGAAAAGCCTGCTAACCTTCCTACTTGTGCTGCTGTGGAGGGAGCAGACCTAGCCCAGATGGACAAGTAAATGCAATGGCTGGAGGTGGGGGAGTCTTCCACCTGGGAGCACTGGGAACCAAACTGCTGAACAGGGGTCAGTAGACGCATCACACCCCATGCGCAGGCAGCCCACAGCTCCCCCTCAGCTGGGACAGGCTCATCAACAGTCAGGGGCTAAAGGATGGGGCAGGAGAATGCCTTGGGGACCAGGAGACTGACCCGTGAGACAGGAAGCAAGTCCCCAGCATGCTGAGGAACACGTACAAAGGTAGGATTGCTAGGCCTGAGGGGACCTAGAGATAGGAGTGGGTTCCGGGTGGGGAGGCAAAGGGTTTAGCCACTGACAAGGGCCAGGCCTGCACAGGGACGACAGGACCAAGCTAACAGTGAAAGTGACATCACTGTAGCAAGAAGCACAAGGAAAAGGCTCCCTCGCCTGGAAATTGCACATAAACAATATTAACATCCAAATCCACTACTTGCAGGCAGGGTGCCACTTACAGCCACTATCCAGCTGTGAACATAGACCCTGTGATGAGCCCAACTCCTCCAGGGAGGGAGAGGGGAGACCTGCACCTGCCCTCCTCTGGAGGCCAGATACAGTGCCTTCCTCATCTGAATTCCTCTACCAACAGCCAGAAGCAGGGCCTGAAACAGCAAGCCTGAAATCTACTGTACCCCAACTGCACCTCCTAGGTGCCAGGGCACAAGACTCCCAGCAAGAGGTAGGAGTGAAGGCCTGTGGGGTAACACTAAGGTTTGGAGTAACCTGTTACAAGTGGTAGGTAACCAACAAAACCATCAAAAGGCTCCTGGTCCCATGTGACTCAAACCAAAATAGCAACAAGGCTGAGCTGAATTTTCCTGCTAAGCACAGGTCTATATGAGGACAAATGCACAATGAATCCAACCAAGGACAGAAGAGGTGCTTCTGGGATCAAGGCAGCCAACTGAGTTTTGGGAAAGCACTAGGAAAGAGGCAAAGTAGGGCTGCTTCCCCTGTCACAGAAGTCACCTCATTCTGCAGTGGGTTCCCAGGCAGATATTACTTACAAAGGCTCACATGAAACATGTGAAACGTATCAGGTACCCAGGATCCTGAGTTTCCATTAAAGAGCTGGGATTCTTGACAGAGAGCAGCAAAGGCTCTGACTTACATGTATTCCCACAGCTTTCAGGGATGCGGAACAGAAATTCTAGACCCTGCTCAACAGAAATTCTTGGGGTGGAGAAAGCACACCCAGTGGGGACCATGTGGGGCACCGTGTGACATGTAACACACCGTGTGACATGTAACAACTTGCTGCTACAGGGGGTGAAAGCAGGCTAGAAAGCCCGGAGTGTAGCCCAACCCAGTGGAACCCCTCCTGACACGTAGGAAGGGTACAGGAATGAGCACCCTCTGGGGATGCCTGGGAGCCACAGGCTGAGGTACCAATTCGAGGCATGACACCACAGGGGGCACCTAGGATACCTCAAAAGGCCTTGCTCATGGAAAGCCAAGGACACTGTATTGGCAGTGCTGGCCCACAGGTTAAGCCTTTCCCTCCAGGGCTGCTCAAGGAAAAAGGACTCATAGCATACAGACAAAGGCAAAGGGACAGGAAGAGGGAAACAGCGCAGCAAAGTGGAGGTATACAGGAGGCTTTTGTGGAACAGTGAAAAAATGTGAGCAATTTCCAATGTGCTGTCCAATGAGGCATGGACAGCACTCCCCACCTCTTCTATTCACTTTACTGGCCTAAAGGGATTCAAGTCCCGAAGTGAGGGTCAGCACCGAAAATGTTCCAACAGGGCCTGAGTATACCTCAAAACCAGGGCACAGAAAAGATGCACAAGTACCCAGCAGGCCAGGTCACACAGCTGGGTGGCAGCGGAACCCTGAGGGTGGCCTCTCCCCTCGATCTTCACCTGGTCTAAGCCTGGCAACTCCAAACCCAGCAGAGTGGCTGTTGGCTGTCCCTAGTCTGCAACAGTAGATGATAGGCCCAAGGCAGAGAGACAGGGGCACTTTTAGCGGGGAGGGGCACTGCCATACAATGGAGCAGACATCCAGTGTTACAGGAATCCTGGTGGGGTGCTGACATAGGCAGCAGCTTAGAGTGGCTAAGCACTGCTTCTAGTCAGACCCAGAGTTCTGGTGGCACCAGAGTCCCCAGGGACACACCAAGGCCTGAGACAAATATCTATATAAGTTATTTCAAACATTTTATATAAAAAGAAAATGTGAAGTACTTAAATATATGGACCATAAACTTTTTTTGTCTTTTTGAGACAGGGTCTCACTATGCAGTTCAGGCTGGCCGTGAGCTCACTTTGTAGCCCAGGCTGGTCTCAAACTCAGCAACGATCTTCCTGCCTCAGCCTCCAAGCCTCCTGAGAGCTAGGATTACAGGCGTGCGCCACCACACCAGGCTAAGACCATAAATTTTTGAATGGGAGAAAGGTCTAGAAAGAGATCCATTAAACTATTAACTGAACTATTAACTGTTTATCCACTCATAGCAAGACCACTGAATAGCACTGATGCGATATCCGGAAGGTCTATTTTTATAACTTTGAAAACTTAAAGTGGGGTAGATAGTTGCCCATGAGCTTACAAATCATGATCAAAGCTCAGTTAAAAAGTCATTTTCATTCTGTGCACACCAGTGTTAAAATTATAGCTTGAATGAGCAGTGGAGTTAAATCTGATTTCAAATCAGTCCTTTCTAGTAAACAAGCCAACCCAAGGAACCAACGCAAATAGGCCCTGGCTTTTTGGATTCCCTTATGGCAGCGGACTTTAACAGCCTAAATTGTGACTTTCAGAACAAGGCAATTGGATTTTTTTTTTTTTTTTTTTTTTTTGCACCGGAAATTGAACTCAGGACCTTGCGCTTACCAGGCAGGCATGTGTGCCACTGAACTATATCCCTGGCAGCCATTGGAAACAGAAATCATCAGAAACTTTTCAGAATGTTTTAAATAACAATTGTTGTATTTTGGTCGAATCAAGCATTTCTCCCACTTTTCTTAAGATGAGCAGGGAACACCGTTCTCCATCACTACAGCAACCCATGGGCCAGACAGACTGGACCACAGCAGACCCTGCCCAACTACTCAGCATACTCCCGCACAGCCAGAGCCCCAGGCAGAACCCCAGGCAGCATCCCTGTTGGGTTCTGCTCCTAGAAAGCCAGCTGATAGCAAATCCAGGAAAGTCTGCTTGGTGTCCCACAGAGAGATAGCCTGAGAACTATTTGAGGAGGAAAGGCCTCAGCATGTGGATTTTCACAGTTCTCAATAACAGCACAAACAACTGGAACTAAAACCCAGGGGTCCAACCAGGGATTTAGTTCAGTGGCACAGTGCCTGCCTGGCAAGAGTGAAGTCATGAGTTCAATTCCTGGTACAAAAAATACAAATAAGTAAACAAAAAATAAAAACCAGTGGCCCAGAGCTTAAATGTACTCTCAGCGGCAGCAACAGAGGGACAAGACTTGGGCTTCCCCAGTGGAACCATGGAGAAGACAGGGTGGTTACAGCTCTCAGACTGCCTTGGCCCAGCAAGTGCCCTCATCCACAAGGAGAGCCACAGGAACATCTCCATCACCCACCTGTGCCTGCCCCTCTGTCCTGCTGTGGCCCTTGTCACAGCTGATGTCATCCTCTCCCCCATCGTCGTTGTCTTCACTACTATCACTGCCAGAGTCTTCCAGGCCTGAGAACACACTTTCCTCACTGTCAGAGACGCCAGAATCACTGCCATCACCATGGCTGGAAGCAGGGTCGCGGAGGAGAAAGGGCTGCAAGAAAGCATAGAGTTGATAACTGCCAACCTGTAGGCTTACCCAGGCAGGTACCACACACACTATGGAAGGTGCAACTGGCCAGACGCATTGTATAGCCTGCCTCTTTAAGCCTCCACCCCCACCAAAGCCACCTGTCCAACCTGTCTTCTGCCTCTGTTGACAGCAGGGCTGCCTACCCTCAGAACAAACACTTTAAACCCTAGTGTCTCACAAGGGAGTGACTTTTCAGTGACAACATCTCCTTCTCAGGGCTCAGCTCCCACTGCACTGCCAAACCTAACTTTCATCTACTGACAGAAAAACTCCACACTCCACCCCGGCACTCAAGACTCGCAGAGCTGAAAGGGCACTCACTATGTAGGCAAGGGGCTAGGGATGCAGAGAGACCCAAAGTCCCTAAACGGCTTTTACCACCTGAAATGGAAGCTTCCATATCCAAGGAGACTGGATATCCATATCCATATCCACTGTGTCCCACAGTTAGTAAGAAAAATGGAAAGTTGGCTAAGGAGTAATGACACCGTGAACTTTACTTGTAAACAAGCTAAACTCATTTGTTCTCTTCTGGGAGCAGAGCCATCACTGGGCTCCCAGGCGTAATTCTTGTTTTTGTTTTTTGTCTTTTTGAGACAGAGTCTCACTATGCAGTTCAGGCTGGCCTTGGACTCACTTTGTAGCCTAGGCTGGTCTTGAAATCGCAACAATCCTCCTGCCTCAGCCTCCCGAGTGCTGGGATTACAGGCATGCGCCACCACGCCCAGCTTTCAGACCTAATTCTACATGGCACCCAAACTACTATGGATAGGTCTTGTCACCAGCTTCTGAAAAATGGTACAACTTAAGATCCTCAGGAAGCATAAAAGGGCAGAATTGCCGATTTCACTGTTTCCAAGTTTATAAGTTTCACCTTACTGGATGGCCTGCATTACCCACTAATCCAAAGCATTCACCTGAGTTTCCACAGAAGAGACTCAAATACACTCACTCATGATGTATCCCCAATATTCAGCTAGCAACCTCTGCAGTAGTAAGTAAAAACGGTGGGAATGATTGAGGCAGAACTCACTCCCAAGCAGCTTCTACCCAGATCTAGCTGCCTGCTGGTTCTTGGACTACAAACAAGCAGTGGGAAGCAGCTTTGCTACATTTCACAAAACAAACGGCTGGCCAAGAGAGTGGCTGTGAGAGAGTAGGCGGTGTACGCCTTGCACCACTCAGATCTGGTGGAGTCCCAACCAAGTCAAGCCAGCGGGGTAGAAGGGACGAGGCAGTTTGTCACAACTATTACAGTGGGCACTGGGTCTATGCAAAAGTCCACACTCGTATGCCTTTAGCATTCCCGTACATATCTAGCACACTAGCACGATAGCACTGACAAGGGTGTGCCCATGGGGCCGTCACTTAACGGACTGTGCAGGCTGGAACCCTACCCGCTCCTTGGCCTCCCCTGACGCGGTTCTTCAAGGCACAGAACTGTTTGGGCCTGGGAGCCCAGAGCAGACTGCGCTCCCAGTACACCCAGAAGAACGAGCTCGTGGACCTGGCTCCCAAAACACCCGACAAGACTAGCGGCGGCCTGGCTTGCAGGACACCCAGCGCCGCGCTCACCACCCCGCAGGCCTCCCGACCCGTCTGCCACGTGCTCGCCGAACCCGCGGCGGGCGGGCCCACTGCCCACAGTCACCTTCTCTGGCTCTGGCTCTGGCTCAAACGCCGGACGTCGCTTGGCTGACAGACCTCTCGCCACGGGCGCCACGAGACCCAGGTCCCGCGCCCCCGCCATGCTATGCCGCACCGGCCCCCGACTGACTGCTACTTCCGGCAGTGAGCGCGCCGCTAGCACCCGCGGCCCGGCTCTGCCCATCCTGGCCCTGCCCATCCCGAGTCTGATTGGTGAGTTGTGGGGGCGGGGCAGCCCTGCGCAGGCGCGCGGCGCAGGGGCCCACACGGGAGCGAGGACGGCAAAGGCGCGGGCCAAGGCGCCTGCGCAAGCGAGCGCGCGCGGGCGGGGCACCTACGGGAGCGTGCCCGCTCGCAAGATGGCGGCTGCCATGCGAGGCTTAGGGGCCGTGTGTGCGCAACGAGCATCTGCGCGACCCGGGCCGCAATCGCGGCAGCGGCACTAGCCCGATCCTCGGCCCCTCTTCGCGGCCGTCCCCTCTGCCTTCTCGCCCGAGATGGATCTGCCCTTGGGCGCCGGCGCGGCGGGGCCCAGCAACGTTCCAGCCTTCCTGACCAAGCTGTGGACCCTCGTGAGCGATCCAGACACCGACGCGCTCATCTGCTGGAGCCCGGTAAGGGCCGCCACGGGCCGGGCTGCACAAAAGCTGGAGCGCGGGCCGGGGAGGCCTGTCGGGAGGGGCCCCGGGCTGCAGGGAGCCGCGGCCTGCCGGGCCGGCCCTCCGCACCTTGAGCGGTCGCAGTTGTCCCCCGGGAAAGTCGCCCCGCCCCCAGGGCCGCGCAGGCCGAGTCGGTCGGGAAGCACAGGATGAGGCTACAAGTTCTTTGGTCTTTGGGGGCTGTGCCCCCTGCCGACTTGTGGGCAATCGTCCGGAGGAAGATGAGGGCCTTCGGGGATAGGAGGGTGTGTCTAGTGGGCAGGAGGGCAGTGGGAGCTACGGGAAAGTCGCGAAGTCCGAGCTCTTACCAGACTGTCAGTTGTCTAAACGCTTCGTTTCGGTCTAGTGGGGTGGCGTAGGGGCCTCTTCAGTTGCCTGGTAGCGAGGTGTGTACGAAGCAGACCCTGTAGTAGCGGAAAAAAAAAAAAAAAAAAAAAGTGAGACATGGCTTGAAGTTCATGATCTGCAAATGTTAGTCTTGGCAGGCTGATATGTACATTTTAATGGTGTTCTTAACCCGTCTTTGGGGCTTACAGAGGTGACTCCACGTCTGCCTGGAGTTGGAGACCAGTGAGTGTCCTGCTATGACGTCTTGTCCAGTGAGGGCCAGAACCCAGGGCTGGAAAATCGTGGCCTGAAGACAGGCCTTGCTGATTCAGAGGGAGCTTTTAGTGGGACCGTGGCAGGTGCTACCAAACCTGCTTGACCCCAAAACTTGGGGCTTTTCAGGCTCTGCCGAGCACCCCTTCCCACACACCCAGTCTCTTAAGTGTTCAGGAATAAAGGCTGGAGGAGGCCAAGCGTTCTACCTCAATTGTCTGGTCTGTTTACTGAACCCCTTCACTTCTTGGAGAATGTTTGGAAATAAAAAAGGACTAGAAAGTTTTTCTCCTGGTACCTCTTCTTTGTCAGCCTTCTCCTCCCCCGACGAAAAAGTAGCAGTGTCTTTTCCCAAAGGTCGTCTTCAATTTGCTCAAAATTTCCTAGCCAGAGAAAAATGACCCCACTTTTGTGTCCTCTTTTGTTCTTACTTCTACCTCTACCTTGTTCATTATAGCACACAGGGGCAGCCCTTATTCAAGTGGGGGAGGAGCATCAGAGATCCTCTGAAATATTCTGAGTGTAGTTCTACAGGGAAGGGCCATCCTGTCTGATAATATGCCTGCTGTTTCTGCTTCTAGATTGTGAGGTATGGGGATAATGCACCAGTGTGCATGCTTCCAGGACCTACAAGGTGTTCTGCGGAGGGCCATTGAGTGGGAAGAGAATCTTTCCAGGCCTGCACCCAGCCTCATTCACAGGGCGCGCTGCCTTAGCCCTGTTGATGTCTTTTCCCCAGGGAGGGACAGAGAGCTGACTGAACTCAAGCATTTGGTCCTCCCTGGTCTGTATTAAGCAGCTGTGATTTTGTCTGTAGTTGGTGCAGGACACAAGGTTAAGGGACTGGTATTACAATGAGTATAGAAATTAAACTCTGGCCAACAACTGGAAGGAAACTGTTGTCCAGGCTGGGCATGCCCTGTAGAGTTCCATGGACCTGGCTGCCTGGCCCAGAGAAGGGAGAAGCCCTCAGCTTCGAAGGTGCCCACACCAGTCCTATGGCTCTGTCAGCAGAGTCCCAGCATGGATCTTCCCGTAGATTCACTGTCCATGACCCCACCCCTGAGAGGCCTTGGAAGCCTTTAGGGTATGTTCTCCTTGGCGCTGAAGTCTTCGCACCCTCCTGTCAAAAAACACCCTCCTGTTTGAGGAAAAATAATAACTAATTCTCAAGGTTGAATACCTAGGGAAGAACTCCTGAGCCAGAAACCCTTTACTGAGCCTGACTATCTTTGAACTGGCAGTCCTACTACTGGGCTACATAATAGGTCACCACCCAGAGAGCTCATGTGGTAGGGGTTATGGCAGCTATTCTATCCTTATGGTGTTAGTTCCCCAACTCTAAGCTTTCATTCAGTTGCACATGCCTTACCCAAACAGAAAGGGCCTCAAAAGATCCAGACAGATCCTGGAGGATAGTGCAGTTATATTTGCCCTGGGGAGGAAATTTGGTGAGCAAAGGTTAGGGTCCACAAGGTTAGCATATGAGTATGGACATGAATGGCCCTCTCTTAATGAACTTTTCAACACTTTGTCCTGAATGCGCCACTGGATTCTGTACTCAGAGCCATCTCTCTGCCTTGGCTTTCTCTCCTTTATGCAGTATCCCCTCAGTCCACCAAATTAGGTTCTTGCTGGGCCCTTGCTGGACAGAGGACAAATCTGGAGAGTTGCAGGACCCTCAGTGGGTTTTACACAGGAAAAATGCCCAGACACAAGTGAAAAAGTTAGGCTCAGGTCCCAGGGACAGTGAATCCCAATTTGGGGGGCTGGGGCGATATTGTATGTGATAGTATTTTGGTTTGGTTTGTTTTTCTGTCTTGTTTTGGTTTTTTTGATACAGCATCTTGCTGTGTAGTTCAGGCTGACCTTGAACTCATGGGATAGCCCAGGCTGGCTTCGAACTCAGGGCTTTCTCCCGCCTTAGTCTCCCAAGTGTTGAGATTACAGGTGTGCCACCATGCCCAGCCTGGATCCCAATTTGGTACAAGGTCATTCTATTTATTCTTCAGATTGAAAGGAAGAATTGAAAGGATTGAAAGATTGAAAGAATTGAAAGAATTGAAAGATTGAAAGGAAACGTGAAAAATAGTCTTGGTTATCTCTGGTAGGTGAGAGTACAGGTAAATTTTTCAATTTAAATTTTTCTTAAAAAGTGAACTTATGCTTCATAATTGATGTTTTCAAATTTATTCACTATGTCCTGGTGGATCTTCTAAAAGTAGCCAGGCCCAATCCTATGCCTCCCTTCCCCTGTAGGGCCAGCTGTGGTACTCCACTCCCAACAGCCACCTTAGGAACCTGAGAACAAGACACAGGGCCACATGCTTGTGTGAGACAAATGCTGGGGCGATTGAGCCTGCAAGTGATGATGGGCCAGTGGTAGACCAAGTCCTTACGATCAGAACCAAGCCCCTGGGACAAACCCAGGTACAACATTTAAGGAGGCACTGTTATTTTTAAGCCACCCTGCACTGACAATGAAGGCCTCTTTAATTTTGGGCTGGCACTTCTCTGGCTTTTTACTAGTCCTAGCTTGATGATGTAATTGTCTTCTCTTTGAGAACAGAAATATCACTATTGGTTGAGGCCAAGGAATCCCTGAGAATGAAGAGGCTACAGGTGGTCAGGGCACCGATCCCACTGAGGGAGTAGGTCTGTAGTTGGGCAGTCAGGGCATAGCTGGCTCCACCGTAGAGCAAGGGCAGGGCATCCATCCACTTAGGTATTCCTGGGTGAAATCACATGAGGAGTTTTAGAAACAGCCTTCAGCCACAGATGGTATCTAGAACTCCCACACAAGCAATGCCCCTCCTACTCCCCCAGCTCTGACTGCCAGGTGAGCTCATTCTCAGACAGCTAACAGAAATTGACAGGCCTCCTGGCCCTGCCTTTGAAGCCCTGGCAGCAGTCCTGAAATGCTGGAGGTCACACACCGCAGCAGCAGGCTGTGACATGTGTTGTACAATCCTGTTATGACCAGCAAATGGTCCTTATTCAGTGTCTGTATGTTACAGACAAGTTAACCTTCTTGTATTTCATTCTGTTCTGATCACAACTGTTCAATTAGGTGACATAATTTCTATTTTATAAATTTAAAAAAAAAACAGACTCAGCTAGATGCAGTGGTATGCACCTGTTCCAGCACCTCAGAGGCTGGTGTGGGAGGGTCTCCAGTCCATGAATTCAAGTTTGGGCTGGGCAAATAGTGAGACTCCCATCTCAAAGCAAAAGAAAACTGAGGCTCCAAAAACACGAAGAAGGGCTGGGGATATGGCTCAGTGGTAAAGCTCTTGCCTTGCGTGCACAAGGCCCTGAGTTCGATCCCCAGCACCACAGAACAAAACATCAAGAAGCTTTAACAAAGAACTAGAAAATAAAAAAACCAAGCTGAGCATGATGTAATGCCAGCGCTCAGGAGGCTGAAACAGGAGGATTGCTGTGAGTTTGAGGCCAGCCTGAACTACATAGCAAGACCATATCCCCAAAAAAAAAAAAAAAAGCGGGGCATGGTAGCGCATGCCTGTAATCCCAGCACTCAGGAGCTGAAGCAGGAGGATCGTTGCAAGTTTGAGACCATCCTGGGCTACAAAGTGAGCTCAAGACCAGCCTGAACTGCAGAACGAGACCCTGTCTCAAAAAAACAAAAAACTACAAATATATATATATATATATATTTTTTTTTTTTTTTTCTAAGAAAATGAAAGACCAAATCTAAAGTTCCATAGTAATCCAGCTGTTACTCACTGCCTGCCTTTATCACATTTTCTGAGCAGAAGGCAGAAGGAAACCCCTATTTACCTCCTCCTTAGTTAGATCCCAGCTGCCACTGGAGCAATGAGGCAGCTGACCGGTTGAATCATAGTTTGGATTTTTTCCTTTGCAGTACTGGGGATTGAAGTCAGAGCCTCATTCATGTTAGGCAAGTATACTACCACTCAGCTACATCCCTAGTCCTTTTTATTTTATTTTGAGACAGGGTTTTGCTAAATTGCCCAAACTGGCCTTGGACTCATGATTCTCCTGCCTCAGCCTCACAAGTAGCTGGGATTACAGGCATGAGCCACCTTACCCAGCTTTTTCACGGCTCTTTATTGTGGAGCCAGAAAGGGCAGCCTACCCCTGAAAGCCACTCAGTTTTGGAAAAATTGCCTCTGTGCAAGGAGCCCAGCAGGGATGCAGCACCTACCCTGGTGGTGCAGGTAGCTCTGGTCAAGTATAGGAGGGCTGGGCTGTGCACCTGCCTCATCTCAGAGCTTTCCTCAGGCCAGGTAAGGGAGGACGCTGCCCTTACAGGGTGTGGAAGGAGGGGAACTTGGCCCCCAAATGTTTCCTGGTGCCTGGCATTGCTGGCAGATGCTGCCAGTCTCCCACTTGTGACCTTGTGGCCCTTTGGTGAACAGAGTTGATCAAGCTACACGTGTTCGTTGGGCCTGAAGATTGCAGTGTGTGGTGGCTGAGGTTGGGGGGCAATGCGCTGGACATAACGCCTGTGTTACAGATGTGAGCGAAAGCTAACCTGAGAAGAAGCAAGAAGAGTACTTAGGAAAGTCATAGCAGGATTTTCAATGAATGATAAAACTAAGACTAGGGAAGGTGTGGTAGTGGCCACAGAACTGGGCCATCCATGGCTCCCCAGTTTACTGGGTGCAGTTCTAGCTACCTACTCAGACTCTTACTCCTCCTAAAGTCCCAGTTCCTGGGACCCAGAGGCTGGTCAGGCAGCTGAACCAGGGAAACCAGAGCACATCACAAGCCTCATCCTCGAAGGAGGGAAGGGGAAGCTGAAACAGGGAAAACACATTGCTGGGCAGATACGCGGAGCAAAGAAGAAGTGGACAAGGTGGTATACATCTGTAATCCCAGCTACTTAAAGCTAGGACAGCAGGATTAAAAGTTCAAGGCCAGCCTAGGCAACATAGTAAGACCTTGTCCCAAATTAAAATTTGAAAAGGGCTAGGATATAGTGCTAGAACACTTGCCAACATTTGTAAGACCCGGGATTCAGTCTCCAGTGAGGGGATGAGGGTTGAAGCATGTGGGCACTTCACCACATGGAATACATGGCTCTTAACCTTCTGGGATCATGGGGCCTTTGAGAAAATATGCAAACTCATACACTTGCTCTGTATAAAAGTATATACATGCTGCATTTTCTACGCACTTCAAGTTCTCCACCATGCTATAGAAAATAGGCCACAAACTCCAAATTCATGCACTGAATTTGGCGCTGGCAGGCATGCTAGAGTACCACCAGTAGCTCGGAGCCTTATTGCTCCTGTTATGTCCAAATGTAAATGTAACCTCCAAGAATTGTGTGTGCCCAGCAGAGGTGGCCTCCTGATGCACTGAGCAAAGATCTGAGACATTGGGCTCTGTGATTCGCTAGCCAACCCTCTGAAACTCATAGTGACACTTAAGGTAAGGCTTGCTTGACATAGCCCACTTGGACTTAATGTTTACCGCATAAGAACTGCCCTCCATGGTGGTGCACAGCTGTAATCTCAGCCCTGAGACAGGAGAATGAAAGTTCATGCCCACTCTGGGCAATTTAGTAACTTTGTAAGAGAGTCTCAGAATGAAAAGTAAAAGGACTAGGAATGTAACCCAGTGTTAAGGTCTCTAGAACCACAAAAAAAAAAAAAGAGTAAACAGACCTCAAGCATTAGAAGACAGATTAGGATAGGGTGATCCATACAGTTGCTTGTTTTCTGTGCAGAGGTAATTTCAAACTCAAGTGCAGAGAGACCCTGACAGACCAGGCTGTGGGGAAGCAAGGCAGCTAGAGTATGTGAGGCATGGCACCCAAGAGGAGGAAGTTCTGCCAAGAAATGGCTTTTGAATGTGCAGATGAGCTCCGTGGAGTCTTTGCTGAATGCTGATTTGCTCTTGCAGACTATAGACCATTACAGAGGAGGCTGAGGAGCTACTAGGGGAGCAATTCAGGCTCACAAAAGACCACAAATTATTGTATTCTCACTAGCCGGAAAGGAGAAGCCACTGTGCATAAATACAGGGTGAGTTCATCAGAGACCTAAGAGGACCACAGTTGGACATGGTGCTAAAAGCCCAGCCTAGCCAGGCATGGTGGCACACACCTATAATCCCAGCACTTGGGAAGCTGAGGCAGGAGGGTCGTTGTGAGTTCAAGACCAGCCTGGGCTACAAAGTGAGCTCAAGGCCAGCCTGAACTACAAAGCGAGACCCTGTCTCAATCAATCAATCAATCAATCAATCAGTAAAAAAGTCCAGCGTGAAGGGCATCTAAATGCCATGTACGTAGGCTTTGAAACAACCCTGAAAATGATGGGACCAGCCTGCACTAAGTGTAACTGCCCTCAAGTACAGCGCTCCAGAAAGGAAGACCAGCAGAATCCAGACATGCATCATAAAGTACCCATTTCCTAGATCCAGTCAAACTGGGCAAGCCAGTAGGCAAGAAAATGTGATTTGTACAGGAGGGGGAGAGTTTGCAGTAATAGACTCAGGTTTGATGGGATGGCCAACAGGGACATTAAAACAGTTTAACTGTGGTCTGTGTGCTCAAGAAACAAAGGCAAGAAGACTGAGAACTAGAAGATAAAGAAAAAACAAGTTGGAGAAAATGTTAGTGAAGCTCATCTTCCAGGCAGAGGAATTCCATGTTACCTACATAGACCCTACCCTCCCAGGGGGCAGCACACAACCCCCTCCCCTGCCAGTGCATCAAAGTCAATGCCAACAGTGGCAGCTCTTGCTCTTGACTCAGAAGGCTCACTCTCCCAGCAACGTGCATGACCCCAATTAATCATGAGACAGGGGCTTGGGATTTAGCTCAGC
>NW_004955454.1:2915454-2950985 GCF_000276665.1 Chinchilla lanigera
AAAAAAAAAAAAAAAAACATTTGAATAAAGAATAAAGTGTAGACTTTCTTAAGGTGTCCAGTGAACTTTGACGGATACACTATACAAATAAAGTTTCTGTAACAGAGAAACTGGATGTGGGATATATGGACTATCTTCCCAACTTTCTCTAAATTTATAAGTACTCTAGAATTGAAAGATTAGCCAGGTGTGGTAGTGCACACCTGTAATCCCACCACTCAGGAGACCGAGGCAGGAGGATCGTTACGAGTTCAAGGCCACCTGGGCTACAAAGTGAGCTCAAGGCCAAGCTGAACTGCATACTGAGACCCTGTCTCAAAAAAGACAAAAAAAAAAAATACATTTAGAATTGAAATATTGTTTTTTAAGGTCACTGATATGGATTAATCATAGATTAGAAAGTTTAGCAGAAAAGATCACTGAATGAGAAATACAACAGAAAGAACCCACAGTGACACTGAGAGACAAACATTAGCGTAGCCTCAGTGGGATAATCATACATGCAATTTAACAAAACTGAAGTTCCAAGGAAAAGGAGGGAAGAGAATGTTTATATAAATAACAGCTAAACCAGGCGTGGTGGCACACACCTGTCATCCCAGCACTGAAGGGGCTGAAGCAGGAAGCAAGATTTGAGGCCAGCCTGGGCAATATAGTGAGTTCAAGTGCCGCCTAAACTACACAGTGAGACCCTGTTCAGAAAAACACAAAAATAACTAAACTCATCACATCAACAGAGAAAAAGAAAGAAAATTATATGACCATCTCAACAGTGGGAGAAAGAATACTTGACAAAATCCAACATTCCTTGATGAAAACTCAACAAGGTAGGAGAAAGGAGACAAGGATAGCAGTCTTACTAGGTAATGGCCCCACTCCAGAAAGAATTTGGGGGTTTCCAAGTAAGGTCACACTCTGAGGTGGTGAGAGTTAGGACTTGAACATGCATTTTTTTTGGTAGTAGGGGACAGCCTATAACACTAAAATACAGTATCATCCAGCCTACAAACACAACAGGAAAATCTCAGTTCACATGAGAAAAGACCAAAATGCCAACAGCAGAGAAGGCATAGCTATTACAATTACAGACAGTGACACTAAAGCAGCTCTTATAAAAATGCAAGAAGCCAGGCATACATGGTGGTACACACCTGTAATCACAGTACTGTGGAAGGTTGGGGCAGGCAGAGCCCAAGTTTGAGCCCACCTGAACAATTCAGTGATACAGCTAGCAAGACCCTATCTCAAAATAAAACTTAAAAAAATAAAGGCTGGGGATGTAGCTTAGTGTGAAGGCTGTGGGTTCAATCCTCTGTTTAAAAAAAAAAAGCTCCAAGAAGCAAGGTAAATATGAAGAAAATCTTGCTGCATACCACATGCCTGGAACCCCCTATCAGGAGACTGAGGCAGAAAGATCACAAATTTGAACATAGCTTGGGCAACTTAGCAAGACTGTGTCTCAGAATTTGTTTTTGTTTTAAATTAGATTTTAGAGGTACATTTTATGTGTACATTCATATACATAAGATTACATTCATCATAGAGAATTTGTACCTGTGCATATCATAACTTGATTCTTTGTTTTTTCCCATTCCCCTACCCTCCTTTCAACGCTTCATTCCTTCCCCATTTATAAAAGCTTTGTTGTTTATTTTTGAGACAGGGACTCACTATGTAGTTCAGGCTAGTCTTGAACTCACTGGAGCCCAGGCTAACCTTGAACTCTCAGGGATTCTCCTGCTTCAGCTTCCCCAGTGTTAGGATTACAAGCATGCACCACCATGCCTGACTTCAGAATTTGTTAAAAGAGAGTTGGGACTGGAGGTGTAGTGTGGTAGTAAAATGCCTCTTGGTTCAATCCCCCATCCCACCACCAAAGAAAAGAGTCCTAACAAGAAAATATAGCTAACAAATACAGAACACTGGACAGGGTCACCAACAAGATGGAGGTGATAAAGGAAAATCAGAGATAAAGGAAAGTGCCCCCATGTAATGGCTGAGGAGAAACCAGACTGAACCTCAGGGACATGGGTAACAATTCCAGAGGTCTCAGCGTATCATTGGTGGCCTAAAAGAGTGAAAAAATGAAGAAACAATGACCGAAAACCTGCAAAGTAGGCAAACTACACCAAGATACATCATAACCAAATCTCTAGAGACAAACTAAAATGTCTGAAAGCATCCAGAGGACAGAACATAGCCCTGCAAGCCAGGAATGACTCCTGCAACTACACATCTCCCATCCAAAACCAGGGATCCAGAAGGAAAGGTATAAAGAAAAAGGATTGCCCTCAGAATTCTATATCTCTTTTTTTTTTTTTTTAAACTGGGAATTGAACTCAGGACCTCACACTTGCCAGGCAGGTGCTGTGCCGCTGAGCTATATTCCCGGCCCTTTATATTTCAGTGAAAAGGTACTGGCTATAAAGGTGAAATAAACGTATCCTTAAATCAAAGAAAACTAGAAAAATACGTTGCCGGCAGATCTACTTTGAAAGAACGGCAATTTCCTTTCCCTTCTGCTGTCACACTGGGGTACTTTCTGCTGCTCTATCAACAAGTTCTCTGACTTGCCTATCTCAACTCCATCTTGCTGCTGACCTGTCCAGTGTTGTTCTGTATTTGTTAGTTACAGTTTCTCGCTGAGACTCTATTTTTTGATGGTGGTGGTGATGTTACTGGGGATTCAACCAAGAGGAATTCTACCGCTGAGCTTCACGCCCCCAGTCTCCGCCCCATTTTTAAGTTCTTCAGCCAGAAGGTTAATGATACCATATAGAAACTTTAAGAAGGAGAATCAATAGCAGCAGTAACTACCTACATATGAAAGGGAATCTTTTTTTTAGTTGTGTAAGCTAAATATGTATAATATGTAGGAGGTTAAAACTACAATATACAATAGTGTTGAATAGATGTAATATATAAAATAACCACACATAAAGTGGGAGGTAAGGAGTCACCGAAGTATGGCCCATGAGAATAAAGTTTTATTGGAGAACATTGTAGTTGGCTCCAGTGATGGTTCAGCTATCATAGCATCCTGGTGCTTATCTTCAGGTAACCCTTGTGTACTAGCTTTACACTGTGGCACAGTGTCCACACCATTCACTTTAACTCCATTCACTGGTTACGTGGGCCATGCATCATCTCACACCATCTTAGGAAGAAGGGTGGGTATAGCACAATGAGATGATTTAAGAGAGAGCACATTCACATAGCTTTTTTTGTTCTATTTTATTATTGTTAATCTTTTACTGTACCTAGTATATAAATTAAACTATCACAGCTATGTATGTATGTACAGGAAAACATGGTAACTGTGGTTTCAGACATCCACTGCATGGCTTGAGAGGCAACCACTGTACAACCAAATACTAACCAGAAGAAAGGTAGAATGGCTATATTAATGTCAAAGTAGATCTAAGAGCAAAAAAACTTACCATTGTTAAAGAGGGACATTATATTGGGTCTGGGAGTGTAGCTCAGTGGCAGAGTGGGTATTTAACATGTGAGGCCCTGGATTCTATTCCTGGCACTGCAAAGAGAGAGGAGGGGTTATTATGGCTTCTGTCTAGATGTCCCTCTGAGGCCTCATGCAGTGCTAGGTGGGGGTTTTCAGAGGTGGCTGCATCTAGAGTATGTGACGTTGAGATTAAAGGTATGTGGTTACTAAATTAGTCCACTTACAGGTTTGGTGTAGGTCTGGGTGTTAATAAGGGGAAGGCCCATCCTGAGTGTTATTGATAGCTGCCCTAAGAGCATGTGACCTGAATAGAATCTAAGGGACAGAAAGAGGGCTGCTGTTGTCATCGTTTATTGCTTGCTGATTCGCTACTTCACTGCTTTGCTGCCTTCTGCCTGCCATGAACTGTTTCTCCTCTGCAATGCCCTTCTGCCATGCCACTGTGACTTAGAGCCAGCCAACTATTGAACTGAAACTTCTACAAACTGTGAGTTACAATAAACTTTTCCTCTTCTAATTTTGGGTATGAAGTATTTTGTCTCAGCAACTAGAAAAGTAACTAAGACAGAGGTTTTATATAATAAAGAGTGGATACCTCAAGGTGATACAATAATCCTGAATATGTCTATCTAACAACAAAGCATACATGGAGCAAAAAAATGGTTAAAATTGAAAAGGGAAACATCTGCAGTTATAGTCACAATTGTCAACATTGATCTCTTAGTGATCAGTTGCAGTTGAGAGAATTTCAGAGAAGAAATTCTTTTCATAGATGATTTAAATAATACACCAATCAACTTGGCCTGCAGACATCAGTAAATGGTCTACCAGCCAGATCAGAGCCCAGCTTCTCAAGCACTCACAGAACATGTACCAGCTCAGAGTGTCCTGGGCCATGAAGTAAGTATCAGATTTAAAGGAACTGAAATTGCCGGGCATGGTGGTGCACACCTGTAATCCCAGCACTTGGGAGGCTGAGGCAGGAGGATCATTGCAAGTTTGAGACCTACAAAGTGAGCTCCGGGCCAGGCTGAACTGCATAGTGAGATCTCATCTCAAAAAGACCCAAAAAAAGGAACAAATAATACAAAAATCTGTTTTGTGACCATAAAGAAGTTAACTTAGGAATCTGTCATTAACCACCTGACAGCAGGGAAATCTCCAGACATTAAAACAATGCTTAGAGAGAAATTGTTCCATTAAATGACTGTTTTAGAAAAGAAGGATGAGCCAGGCATGCTGGCACACAGCTGTAGTCCCAGCACTCAGGATACTGAGGCAGGAAGATCGCCATGAGTTCAAGGCCAGCCTGGGCTACATAGTGAGTTCAGGGCCAACCTGAACTACACAGCAAAACCCTGTCTCAGGAAAAAAAAGAGTGGCTTACACATCACTGAAAAAGTTTAAAAAGAAAACAAAAAGGTGCAGTGGCACACACCTGTAACCCCAGGTGCCCAGGAGAATGAGCCAGGAGGATCCCTTGAGTCCATAAATTCAGTACCAGTGTGGGCAACACAGTGAAGCCTCATCTCAAAATACAAAAGAAACAAACAGGAAAAAAAAAAAAAAAGTAAATACAAAGCCAGCAGAAAAAGTAAAGACAACAGAAGAAATCAGCGAAATTTAAAACAGTAACAAAGAAGAACCCCACAGTTGATTCTTTAAAAAACTGATGAACTCATAGCATGAATGAGAAGATACAAATTACTATCAGGAAGTAAAGAAGTATCACTATGGACACTGCAGAATGTGAGCCAATGAGGAAGTAACTGAAAACAGTTCTGCTTGTGGATTTTGCAACTTGGATGAAATAGACCTCCTTCAGTTACTTAAAAACCATAAACTAGAGGCTGAGGCAGGAGGATTGTTGCGAGTTTGAGACCAGCCTGGGCTACAAAGTGAGCTCAAGGTCAGCCTGAACTGCATAGCGAGACCTTGTCGCAAAAAAAAACCATAAACTATTGGTCTCCCCCAGGATGAAATAGCAACCTGAAAAGACCTAAAACAATTGGACTCCCAGTTATAAATCTTCCATAAGAGACATGACCAAGCCCAAATGCGTTCACTGGTGAATTCCAACCATTAAAAAATAAATAGCACCAGTTTCTAAAATCTTTCCAGAAATTAGCAGAGAACTATATATTTCACTGTTTATTTTATGAGGCTGGCATTACCCTAAGATCAAAATTAGCAAAAATAGTCCAAAAAAACACAGCTCAATGTCCTTCATAATATTTTCCACACAATGTAAGCAAATCAGCTCAGCATTGTATAAAGAGTAGTGTCACAAAGTTTAACAAAATTAGAAATTTATGGCATAAAAAAAAACTAATAATAGCAAGAAACTTCAACCTGATGTACAAATGTTTACAAAAAGGGGTCTGCATATAGCAACAATGAAAGATTATTTTCTCTCCGATCATGACAAAGCAGTGCATTTTCAGTAGTCCTGTTCAACATTGTCCTGGATTCTTATCAGAGATACTAAGATAAGAAAAAGAAAGAAAAGGCCTATATACTGGATAGGAATAAGCAAAACTATCCATATTTACAAATAACATGATTGACTACAGAGAAAATTCCAAGTTACAAAAGTATTCCTAGAACTAACGAATGAGTTTTGCTAGCTCATTAGATACAAGGTCAACACACAAATCTATTTTATTTCTACATACTAGCAATGAACAATGGGAAATCATGTTTAAAAAAATAACTGTTTACAATTACTCAAACAAAAATCAAATACAGTTGTCTCACTTTTCCTAGGGGATTACTTTCAGGATCCCCTTGAATACCAAAATTCAAGCATGCACAAGTCCTCTGCACAAAAGAGGTGTAATAAGCTGGGTGTGGTGGTGAACACCTTATAATCTCAGCACTCTGGGAGACTGAGACAAGATTGCAGGTTCAAGCCTAGCCTACACAACTTAGTGAGACTGTCTCAAAATTTTAAAAGGTCTGAGGATATAACTTACTATGACGACCCTCCATTCAAATTCCAGGTCCAAAAAGAAGGAAAAAAAGCCAGTATAGTATTTACATATAGCTTCTGCACATCTTCCTGTAGACTTCACATCATCTCTAGATGATTTATGATACATAATACAACGTAAATGCTGTGTAAACAGCGGTACTATATTGTTTAAAGAATGTCAAAAAATCTCTACTTGCTTAGTTCTGATACATTTTTTTTTTAAATCTACAGGTGGTTGAATCTGCAGGTGTGAATTTTTTTAGTATTTTTTTTCCAGCCCTTTCTCTTTCTCCTGTTATGGATCCTGATGCAATTAATGGTTCCCCACATTCTTTTGATACTCCATTCTTTGTTCTGTTTCTGTTGTTTAGATTGTATAATCTTTATCAGTAGATTTTCATGCTTTCTGAGTTTTCTCTGCTGTTCACTTCCATCAAGCTACCAATGAACTATTCATGTCGCTTTTTCTACAAGAATTTCCATAAGAACTGGGCATGGTGGCACACGCCTATAATCTCAGCACATTGGGAGGCTGAGGCAGAAGGATTGCCGTGAGTTCAAGGCCAGTCTGAACTATAAAACAAGACCCTGTCTCACCCACACAAAAAAATTTATCCGTGAGAACCCTCTTTATTTTCTCTATTTGGTGGTACTTTTGGTGTTCCTTTTAAACACAGTTTTCTTCAGTTTTTTGAAAATATTTACAAAGACATTTGATGCCTTTTTTAATCTAATGTCTTGTGTCTGCCTCTCACAGATGATTTCTGCTCCCCGTTCCCCTGTGCATGGGTTACACTTTCCTGTTTTTGTACACACGTTGTGTATTTTATTGAAGACTTGCACATTTTAGCTAGTATATTTGTAGGGCTTCAAATGCCTGTCCCCTTCTCCTGTGCCTGTTTCTGTCCTGTTTCCTGCTGGCTACAGAGGCTCACACCCAGCCCTCAAGCTTCAGTAATTACTGCCCGGTTACTGCGGGGGGTTTTTTATTGTTGCTTTTTGTTTCCATTTTGTTTTTTGTCTTTTTGAGACAGGGTTTCGCTATGCAGTTCAGGCTGGCCTTGAGCTCACTTTGCAGCCCAGGCTGGTCTCAGACTCGCAATGATCCTCCTGCCTCAGCCTCCCGAGTGCTGGGATTACAGGCGTGCACCGCCACACCCTGCCAGTGTTGTTTTTTTTGCAGTACCCTTGAGTACACAGTTGGGACAGTTGAGTCTAGTTAAAGGTGATCCCTGATGAGGGGCTTGGTTACATTTGGTTTGGGGCTGAGGTGGTTGGGCTCCTGGGGGTTTGGGGGGGGTCGCGTAATGGGATTGTTGATTGAGCAGTGGCCATTTCAACTCAGTCTTAGGCTCTGTCCAGCCAAGCAGACTGGTGTAGGATTTGGTGTCTTCTGATTCAGAGCTGTGGTTATGAGCAATGAAAGATCTGAGCTTTCCCACACCTTTCCACAGGAAGCGAGCTCTTTAAGGAAGAACAGAGCACTCCTGCTCCCCTAGGTAAAGGCAGGGAGCCACTAGGCTGGGCACTGTCCTTAGCTTGATGCTCCCAGCAAGGGTATCCCACCCGATATGCCAGTTGGCGTGAGGCAGATGGCAACCCAGTGTTACCAGTTGCTGGGCCTAGAGTGGAGTTTCTCATCTAGGGGCAAGGCTGGAGCTGGGGAAGGACCTGCCCTGGCAGCCACACTTGTCCCAGGGGATGAACCTGGCTGTCTGCCCCCACTAGTGGTATCCCTAAGCCTTAGGGGGAACTGGGGTGGGGGCACTTTACCTGGCCACTGACTTTTGGCCTGGGGCTACAGTGACTGGGAGAGTGGGTGTTGGCTGTCTTACAGTTGCAGTGGACTTCACTGAGTAAACGTTCATTTGTTAGGCACTTTAGAACAATTTCCTGAGCCTCTCAAGTGTTATAATAAGCTCCGTGGAAAGTGCTCCACAGACTTCTCACATTGCATTCCAAAGGTAGAATCAAAGTGTAGCTTTTCTACGTACTAATTCCTGACTGGCACTGTTTTTCCCTCAATGGGCCACTGCCTCTCAGCAGGCCTCTGTGGCTGCTGACACCCTAGGCCAGTGGTGATGAACCTATGGCACATTCCACAAGGGTGTTTATCATTGAAAGCGCTAAGCCAGGCGTGGTGGCACACGCCTGTAATCCCAGCACTTGGGAGGCTGAGGCAGGAGGATCATTGTGAGTTCAAAACACAGCCTGGGGTGCAAAATGAGCTCAATGCCAGCCTGAACTGCATAGTGAGACCCTGTCTCAAGAAAAAAAAAAGGGGGGGGGGAATGTTTGAATAAAGAATAAAGTGTAGACTTTCTTAAGGTGTCCAGTGAACTTTGGCAGATACGCTATACAAATAAAGTTTCTGTAACAGAGAAACTGGATGTGGGATATATGGACTATCTTCCCATCTTTCTTTAAATTTGTAAGTACTCTAGAATTGAAAGATTAGCCAGGCGTGGTGGTCCACACCTATAATCCCAGCACTTGGGAGGCTGAGGCAGGAGGATCCTTGCGAGTTCGAGACCAGCCTGGGCTGCAAAGTGAGCTCAAGGCCAGCCTGAACTGCACAGTGAGACCCTGTCTCAAAAAGAAAAAAAAAAAAAAAGAAAGAAAGCTCTAAAAACATTTGCCATTACTACTCTAGGCCCTGGTTGCTTAAAAGGTTCTCTCTTTGGTTTTTGTGTTTGGCGTTTCCATCATAAAATGTCAAGGTAGCTGGGCATGGTGGTGCACAGCTGAAATACATAGTGTCTCAAAAAAACAAAGTAAAAAAAAAAAAAAAAAGTAAAATGTCAAAGTGTGATCCCTTTTAATTATTCCTACTTGGAGTTTCTTTCATTTTTTGGATATTCTTTGTAAGATTTGAGAAGGGATTGACCTTTTTTTTCAAGACAGGGTCTCACTGTGTAGTTTTTTCTTTTTGTTCTTGTTTTTTTATTGAGACAGGGTTTTGCTGTGCAGTTCACGCTGGTCTTGAACTCATTTTGTAGTCTAGGTTGGCCTTGGACTCTTGGTGATCCTCCTGCCTCACCCTCCTGAGTGCTGGTATTACAGGTGTACGTCACCACATGGCTTTCCTAACTAACTCTCTATTTTTTGTTGGTAGCTCCTGTAATATTCAGTTAACTCAGTTTGGACCAGAAGTTGCTTAAATGCCTAGAGCCAGTGAGTCTCTGCATTTACGGTTCATCTTGAACACTGAGCCTGCTTATACTAGGCCCCAGGATTAGCAGAGGTCAGCACTCAGGACACTTCTGGGTCTCTCCCAGGCATATGTACAACTTTACAAATATATGTGGCCTCTAGGTTCTCAGGAATTCTCAGAGCTTTTCAGGACTCTAGTGATCCCTCTTTCATCAGCTTTTCCTTTTAAATTTTCTGGTTGCCCTCTGTTAACATTGCAGCAGCCACAGCCTTTTAAAATTGCCTCTTGGTCAGGGATGTAGCTCAGTGGCATAAACACTGCCTGGCAAGTGCAAGGTCCTGAGTTTAATTCCCGGTACCAAAAAAAAAAAAAAAAATTAAACTATTAAAAAAATAAAATTGCCTTTTGCTGGGCATGGTGGTGCATGCCTGTAATCCCAGCACTCGGGAGGCTGTGGCAGGAGGGTCGAAATTTAAGGCCCGCCCAGGCTACACAGTAAGTTCAGGGTCAACCTGAATTACACAGACCCTGTCTCAAAAAACCAAACTGAATGAATGCATGCATGCAAGCCAAACATCCTTGCACTTAGAATCTTCTTCCAGGGAGTTGCCTGATACCAAGAGCCCTCTGTAATGGGTCCTGAAGGAGCTGTAGCCATTGGCTTTCATGGCTGCAGGAGAGGAGTGCAGCCAGGGCAGACCACTACCATGCAGCTCTCTTCTGAGAGAGGCAGAGAGATTCACCCTTATTGCAGCTGTTTTTTTGGTGCCTTCTCAGATACCCGGAAGAGTTGACAGCAGTTCTTACTAATTTTCTCCCTGCTGCTTTGAAACCTTCCACTGCTGTTTCCACTCTGCTTTGTGCCTATGCTCATTTTTGGTTTTTTTGTTGACTTTTTTTGGTTTTTCCCAGTACCGGGAATCGAACTCATGACCTTGCGCTTGCCAGGCAGGCGCTGTGCCGCTGAGCTAAATCCCCAGCCCTGTTATGCTTATTTTTGTGCTTGTGTTGGAAAGCAGCTCTGGTGCTAACCCAGCACCGCTAAACTGTCTGTTTTCTTCTGCCCACATCATAGTTCCCGCCCTTAATAGGGAGATCCCTGCTTTACTGTCCCTTACTGATTGATTCCTGGGCTCAGGTACCACCAAAGAGCTGCCATCCCCTCTCACTGTGTGGCCCTGCCCACCCCTCCATCCATGACTCCTCCCTTGAGCCACCATGATTGAGTTCAGGAAAGGCTGCACATGCAGGGCTTGACAGTCTGTAGTCCTGTTTCATGTGCCCGCAGAATGAGGTTGCATTTCTGGGCATTACTGTATCTTCCTCCAGAGTAGCAGAGATTTGGTCCGATTTCCTTGGATATCTTAGTTTGAGATCTTAGCTGTTCTCAAGGAAAATTTGGTGAATAAGCTAAATGCCAGTTCCCTAGAGCATGGGGCCAGAGTGCTGTGGGCTTTTCATGAATGTAATCACAGCACGCAGGAACCACAGGGCAAGAGAATTTGTCTCTGGCTGTGTGGCCTCCATCGCCCAGCCCTGGGCCTCTTGGACAGGAGACAGGCCAGGATCCCAGGGGTAAGTGCTGCCTTATGCCAGCCTCAGGTTAACTGTCTGCTACACACAGCTTCCATGTGTCTCCTGACAGAGTGGGAACAGCTTCCACGTGTTTGACCAGGGCCAGTTTGCCAAGGAAGTGCTGCCCAAGTACTTCAAGCACAACAACATGGCCAGCTTCGTGCGGCAGCTCAACATGTGTGAGTATAGGGTAGGGTGTGCAGCAGAGGCCTGCGTTCAGTTGGCCCTGTTGTGGGAGGTGAGCCCTGGCCTGGCTTGCCTTGGGGCTGGGGTGGAATGCCATTCCTGGGGTGGGAGGGCTCTGAGGGGTAAACCTGGGGGCCTTATGGGGGAGCCTCTCTCCCACACAAGGCGTGGAACTGGAGACCAGGATGCAGCTCAGAGGTGGAGCACTTGTGTAGTATAGGAGGAGCTGTGTGGGGATGGGGTTCCCCTCAGGTCGAGACCACCCAGTCCAATGGGTGTGGACTCTGACCTCTGCCCTCATGTGGACCTTCCCTCCCCTATGTATGCAGACGGCTTCCGGAAAGTGGTCCACATTGAACAGGGTGGACTGGTCAAACCGGAGAGGGATGACACTGAGTTCCAGCACCCATGCTTCTTACGTGGTCAGGAGCAGCTCCTGGAGAACATCAAGAGGAAAGTGACAAGTGTGAGTCCCCAACCTTGGACTCCCTACAGGCTGTGTGTGGAGCAGCGTCCACACAGTATGCCCCTGAACCATACCTTCCTACACCCCCCCACCCACCCACACATACACTTAGCACTCTCCAGCCTTCACATTGACAGGCCCATGGCTCCTCCCACTGCATCCCAGGTCTCCCTCTCCCTGGGATCCACTGCAGCATGGGAGCCACCATGTTCCAGTGCCACCTCAGAGACTCTTGCTCCTCACCCTCAACCCAGGTGTCCACCCTGAAGAGTGAGGACATAAAGATCCGCCAGGACAGTGTCACCAAGCTGTTGACAGATGTGCAGCTGATGAAGGGGAAGCAGGAGTGTATGGACTCCAAGCTCCTAGCCATGAAGCAGTAGGTCCCATGGCTTGGGAGGGATAAGGAGGCCCACCCCTACCCATCCCTGCAGAGGGCTGCTCTCCAACCTTCCCCAGCCCCACTTGCCACGGCCTTTGTGGCAAAAGCTCTTGAACTTGCAAGTCTCTAAGTCTAGAACACTCCTAGGTAATGCCCACTGCCTTTACTTTCCATTCTCCTGCTGAGCCATGCTTCTGTCCTGGGAAGGTCAGTCTTGCCCTGGTTGCTGTGCCCACAGGCAAGCTGGCATTTGGCCCCTCCCTGAGGGCCGGGGCTGTCAGGAGGCTGACTCCAATCGCTAGCATCACCTGGCACAAGGTAGCACCATTCTCAGATGCCTCCTCACGGGCCTATGTGCAGAAGGCAGTTCAGGTTCTTTGTAGAAACCCTGTGGCCACTACGTGACTTGCCTGTGGCCCCTCGGGCAGGACTTGGGTTCTTGGGAATTCCTTGACAGCAGCCTAGCACATGAATGGCGCTAAGAAACAGGCAGGGCCACCCCTAGTAAATCAGGTCTCCTCCCACTGACTTTGGGATCCTGAGAGGTCCCCGCCCTTGGCTCAGTGTGGCAGGTCCTTATGGCCCCTATGTGTTAGAGGAATCCCTGGTGCTCAGACTCCCCACACCAGGGTCTAGCAGAACCCACTGGCTTTGGGTTCGAAGTCAGGCCAGGGGGATAAATGTGGCCATTTCCCAGGGTGTGGGAACAAAGGTTGGTTCAGAGCTTTGTTGGGCTAGCCCACCAGAGTGGCAGGGATGAATTATGGTTACCTGGGTGGTGGCAAAAGTGCTCAGGTAACTCATCCCCGCCAACAAAGCCACCCCAACCCTGGTGAGGGGCCCTGGGCCCCCCATAAGCCATGTATCACTGTGGCCCAAAAGGCCTGGGCTCTTCTAGAGCCCATCTCTTAGGCTCAGTGGGGGCAGGTGGCTGAGGCTGGGACACAGCTCCGGGAAGATCCTGGGAGGGCCAGCCAGCATTGTGCCAGGATCTTGATGTGTACCAGGCAAGGCCTACCCTGGTTATGCCTTACCCTCAGCCTTTCCACCCCACCGTGGTTTTTTGTGTCCCCTAGAAACACAGTGGGGTGGGCTGGGGATGTGGCTCAGTGGTAGAGTTCTTGCCTTGCATGCATAAGGCCCTGGGTTCAAGTCCTAGCATCACAAAAAAAGAAAAAGAAACACAATGGGGCCGAGAGGGGGATTGGTACCAGCAAGACCCCCAGCGGCAGTCTTGTCTCCTATGCCTTTACCTCCCTGGGTTTGAGGGAGGTCTGTGGAGCCCTGCCCAGCTCCTGAAACAGGGCCCCACTGACCCATGTGTCACAGCGAGAATGAGGCCCTATGGCGAGAAGTGGCCAGCCTGCGGCAAAAGCATGCCCAGCAGCAGAAAGTCGTCAACAAGGTAAGGCAGAGCTGGTAGCAGGTGGGTCCCTCCACAACTGGGCCAGAGTGACAGTGTCCTCTCTGCCCCACAGCTCATTCAGTTCCTGATCTCGCTGGTGCAATCAAACCGGATCCTGGGGGTGAAGAGAAAGATGTGAGGCACTGGGGATGTCTGCGCCCTCCTCCCAGGCCTGGGTATCCTTGCCTCTTCCGTTGCATCTGGCAGGCAGCTAACCCTACTCTTCTCCTGCAGCCCCCTGATGTTGAGTGACAGCAGTTCAGCACACTCTGTGCCCAAGTATGCCCGACAGTACTCCCTGGAACGTGTCCATGGCCCAGGCTCGTACCCGGTAAGCATCCAACCAGAGGGCACAGCCACAAGGTGTGCAGGACACTGTGGGACTATGCTGCCACAGGCCACAGACACATCTACATGTGGCCACTGCCTCTGATTGCAGGCTTCATCCCCGGCCTACAGTGGTTCCAGCCTCTATGCGCCAGACTCCGTCACCAGCTCGGGACCCATAATCTCCGATATCACGGAGCTGGCTCCCACCAGCCCTTTGGCCTCCTCAGGCAGGAGCATAGACGAGAGGTGGGCCGTGTCACTAGCCCTCTTGTCCTGTGGGCCCAGGGCAGAGTTGGGAGTGGTGGAGCCAGGAGCCAGCTGGGGCTCTTCCTGACATCCCCACTGTGTCCAGGCCCCTATCCAGCAGCCCTTTGGTGCATGTCAAGGAGGAACCCCCCAGCCCACCTCGCAGCCCCCGGGTGGAGGAGGCCAGTCCCGGGCACCCGTCCTCTGTAGACACTCCCTTGTCCCCGACCGCCCTCATCGACTCCATCCTGCGGGAGACCGAGCCTGCCCCTGCCACCTCAGCCACAGCTGTAGTCACCACTGACGCTAGAGGCCACGCCCCCTCACCCATACCCCCTTCTGCCTCTGAGAAGTGCCTCAGCGTAGCCTGCCTGGACAAGTGAGTACTGCTCCTGTGCATGTAGCTTGGGCCTTTGCTGGGACTGTCCTGGAGGGCTAGCACAGGGTGGCGAGTAAGGCAGGACCTGCAGGGTCCATGGGCACAGTTTGCTGAGGGTGAGTGGGACAGACCCAAGTCCTGCACTCACATAAAAACCTCAGGGTTTGAGGCTGAGGGGAGATGAGTACCACCCAGATTACCACAGTCCCCCTTCCACAGAAGCCAAGGGTACATGGCAGGGCCCCATTTTCCTAGGACCCCCAGCCTTCTGGGCCACCTTGCTGCTGCCATTAGTCCTCTTGCAACAAAGCACAGGGTCCTAGTGTCTGTGATGCTGTACAAACTGGGGCAGGATATGGGGAGTGAAGGCTCATCTTGAGCACCCCTCAGGCCCTGCCCCAGAGGCTGAGTAAGCTAGGGTAGTGGGCACAGTCCCCTCCCCCAGCCTCTGCCTGCAATGGGGCGGGGGCTCTTGTCTTTGTATCTTGCAGTTTGGCTCGCACTCCACAGATGTCTGGGGTCGCCCGCCTCTTCCCCTGCCCCTCTTCCTTTCTGCATGGCCGAGTCCAGCCAGGGTTAGCGCTGCCCCCAATGGGGAGGGAGGAGGGCTCTGCCAGAGCTCGGGCCCCTCCTGTAGCCACGGACCAGATCCCGACCTGGGTATAGCGTGCTCACCATGCTTGGTGGAGGGTGCCCAGGGGACAGCCTCTCAGGCTCTGCATCTTCACCAACTTCCCTTGGCATAGGCCAGGCTGTGACTGAACAATCTTCCATCTGACCTGGCCATCAATGCAGGCAGGATGTAGGGTGGCTTGCTGAGCTTCCCCCTTGGGGTGGGTTGGGCCCTGAGGCACTTCCACAGCAAGCATAGCTGCCGACCTCACGGCCCAGCTGTGCCCAGTGGCCTAGGGCATTCTAAGTCACAGCAGAGCCAGGGGAAGGGGCAGACCCAGCCCCACTGAGCACAGCCCTCCCTCCCTCCTTGCTGTCTTCCAAGTTCAATGGAAAAACCTCTTTGGGCCTGAAAAGCTCCGTCCCCCTCCCATTTCTAGAACTGACCCCCCCACCCCCGCCAGCTGTTCTGACCAGCGCCACATGCGCACGACACACACACACACACACACACACACACACACACACACACACACGGAGTCCCCCATCCCTGAGTCCCATGCTGGCTGTATAGAGAGGCCCACCTGGGGGTGCTGCCAAGGGGAGCCCTTCCCCCAAAGGAGCATGTCTGGGTTGAGGGGCCTAGGCCGCTGGTTTACCTGCCCTCACCTTGGGCCAGGAATGAGCTCAGTGACCACTTGGATGCCATGGACTCCAACCTGGACAACCTGCAGACCATGCTGACCAGCCATGGCTTCAGCGTGGACACTAGTGCCCTGCTGGACGTGAGTCTGCCCCACTCTGCCTGCCCTGCCCTACCTGGCCACTGGCCAGCCCTGACTTCCCTCCCTCCCTCCCTCCCTCCCACAGCTGTTCAGCCCCTCCGTGACCATGCCTGACATGAACCTGCCTGACCTTGACAGCAGCCTGGCCAGCGTGCGTAGGCGGGCAGGGTGGGGGGCAGAGGGGCCTCACATCAGCCTTCATGGTACCCCTTCCAACCCATAGATTCAAGAGCTCCTGTCTCCCCAGGAACCCCCTAGACCTCTTGAGGCAGAGAACAGCAGCCCCGACTCAGGTGAGCAAGCCCTGTGCCAACTCCCCACCCTTTCTCCTCCCTCCTTCCCACCCCACACCTGACCCCTGCCCCACAGGGAAGCAGCTGGTGCACTACACGGCGCAGCCCCTGTTCTTGCTGGACCCAGATGCTGTGGACACAGGGAACAGCGAGCTGCCTGTCCTCTTTGAGCTTGGGGAGGGCTCCTACTTCTCCGAGGGGGATGACTACACGGATGACCCTACAATCTCCCTGCTGACAGGCTCTGAAGCCCCCAAAGCCAAGGACCCCACTGTCTCCTAGAGACCCCAGAAAGAGGCAGGCTGGCTTGTGGCCTGCCCCCCATCCCAGGACAGGCACATAGTCCTGGGGTGCCCTGGATCAGCTTCTAGAGCCCCAATAGGGGCACGGCAAAGGGACTTGGGGCTGGGCAGTGCCTCCGGTCTGGTGAGGGTCCAGAGGCCTGCACACTCACTGCCCTTCCCCAGCCTGGGAGTCCTGGTTTGGTTGGGGCTTCACAGCCACTCTTTGGACTGACCCTGCAGGTTGTTTATAGAATTGTATTTTGGATTTTTTACATGAGGGTCCCCCTTCCCTTTCACAGAGAAATATATAAACACAGACGGACAGAAAAGAGTGATAGTAATCTATAAATGGACAAGCTCTGTGCTGTGGCCTCCTCTGTGTCTCTTCCTGCCCAGCGGTGATGAGAGGTTCAGGTGCAAAGGAGTGGCCCAACGTAGCGAGGTCACTGCAGGCCTGGGTTTTGGTGGCCTCGGAAAAGGCAGATGCCCTAGAGCCAGTTTTTGCTCACAGCTCTGAGGCACCAGGGAAGGGCAGCATGGCTGGGTTGTCAGTGGGCTCCCTTTCCTGAGGTGTGTCTATTGAAGAATGGGGACTTAAGTGGACATACCTGCAGAAGGGTTAAGAGTGAGAGCCCCCTTCTGTACTTGTGAAACGCTGGGCTGGCTTTGGGGCACAGGCAGCCTGCTCTTGCTACCAGGGAAGCACTGTCTACACTCTAGGGTTTGCAGGCCTCCTTGAGGGGCACCAGCTAAGACAAGGCAGCCCCTAGTTAACCTGCTCCCCCCCTTCACCACCATGGCCAGAGAGTTGATATAAACCAGTTTAATGGGCTGAGGCAGCACAGCCCTGAGGTTCACAGGCTTCCCCCATCTTCCTGGGCCACTGCTGTAGGTCAGAGAGCTATGGGCTAGTATAGCCTCATGGTTTTTACCACAAGCCCACCAAGACAAGGCAGGGACACAGGGCCTATGCTGCCCCCCACCTCTTTCTGCCCCTAAGGTAGCCTCTACCCAGCTTCACACACACAAACACACACACACACGCTATTTCAGGAGAACCAAAAGTGGGGAAGTGGAACACAGACAAACCTGACCCTTCTGTAGGGTACCCTAGAGCCACTGGTCCACCTTGGCTTCTTGGGTAGCCCCATCCCAGGAAGCCAAATTAAGAGCCTAGGTCCAGACAGTCCATGCACAGCTGGGGAGGCCTTATCTCCAGAGGTATGAACCAGGTTCCCCTACAGCAGTGATGGCAAACCTTTTAGACCTTTCATTAATAACAGCCCTCTTCAGCACAAGTGTCATAGGCTATCACTGCCCTAGACGCAGTGAGAAGACAGGCCAACATGGACCCTGCTGAGCGGCCACCCCAGGTGAGTGACTCATGAACATACCATATGAGCTCTAAGCCTCTTCCCAGCCTGTCAAACGTGTAAGAAAGGCCCTGAAAACGTCTCTGGCCTGCCCATCTGAAGCCCACTCCCAGGAAGCCTGAGCATCCTTTCCCAGGCTCAGACTGAGTATCAGGGTGTATCTTGATTGGGCAGGCAGTCCCATCCTCCACTTAAGTCCACAGAGCCCTAGCTCTACACCTGGTAAGCAAGGGAAGGGCAGAACAGGAAGTATGACCTCAGCTGGACCTTCTCCCAACCCTGCCTTGCTGCCTGCCTTCAACTAGGCTGTTCCCTCCCCCTCAATGCCTGTGCCCTACTCTGTTGCAGCTGAGCAGGCTTGCCCATAAACCCCAATCACTGACACCCAAGGTGGCTGCTGACTGGAATGAAAGGGGCAGTAGAACCTAAGCACAGTGTCACCGCCTTAGCTGGAAGCCTGAGGACCACTGGACATCACCGGCCCCACTGGGTGTGGGCTGTCCTTCCCACCAATCCCCACGGCCCCAGCAGCCTGAAACAAGTCACTCTAGACAGTACTTTATTGACACCCTTGATCCCTGGTCAGCATACTCGTGACATTCTCCGCCAGCTGGATACCGCTGTCGACATTTGTCATGAGAACAGGAGAGAGCCCCATAGGGACAAAGAGGCCTTCCAGGGCAAGAGAAGGGCGTAAGCAGTCAGGCCACCTAAAGGACTCCAAGCCCAGGCAGAATACAACTGGCGCTGGCTGTGGACAGTGAAGAGAAGCCGGACTCTCAGGAGCAACTCAGGCCTCTGTTGTTGAGGGCTCATAGTTGAGCACATAGTAGTCATGGACATACATGAGCACAGCCATTGGCTGCCCAATGATGAGTGTCACCCACCCAGCTGCATTGCCATAGTTGCCGTGCAAGAAGCGGCCCACAGTCCAAGCCAGTGGAACCTGGGGACAAATGGGGAAAGGTCTGTCAGCCACAGTAACTGCAGGAGATGGGGCTTGGCACAGGGAGGTAGAGGCAGCTGGCACGGCAGTTTACTTACCTGAACCATCATGGCTGTGAAGGCCCAGAGGCGGAACATTCGCAGAGGGATGCTCACCATGTACTGCAGAGAAAGGATAAATGGCATCAGTGTCTCAGCCACTGGCCACCCTCCTGTCCCAAGATAAGGAAGGACACAACAGAGCACTGACCTCATGGAAAAAGGCTGAGATTAGGAACACTCCTGTCGTGGCCAGCCATCTATTGATGCCTCGTCGAACCAGAGGCTTATAGAAGTGCCTACAGAGGAAGTAGCTATGGGACATGGTCCTGGGAGGAGCCCCGTGCCATATCTATACCCTACATACGCACACAACCACCCACCTGAGGCACCACTTGTGCACTGGGATATTCCAGTTCTTCCAGAAGTGGGTGACAGACTCAGAGTTCCTGGGGGGTCAAAAGACAACAGGATAAGCAGAGCACTCTGACCCGTCAAGCCCCCAGGGCCATTCCCAGGGCCACCCACCACCAGTCTCGGTAGAACTCCCGATCTCCAAACCGCATCAGCTCTGCCACAACATTCAAGCCGGAGTGAAAAAACCAGTAGAAGAAGATCAGCCAGATGAGATGGTTGGGGACCTGTAGAGGGAGGGGGTTCCAGGTTGCAGAACACTTCCACCATCACACTCCACCCACCTCCCAGCCAGTGACACTCACCGCCAACTTTAGGAGACGCTCGATAATGCGTGAGTAGTCCATATCCTACAGAGATACACTGCTTCATCCAGTGTGCCCCCTCCCCACCTACCCCAGCTGTAGAACAGTGTGAGATGCTCACCCTGAAGGGCTTCATGGAGTTCTCGATGGTGGGGACCATCCACTGCAAAAAAGGGCACCATGTCAATTTCAGCCATGCTGAGCCCTACCATCCACCCCCTCTCCCACTCACCTGCTGGATCAGGGCCACCTGGAGCTGGGTCAAGAAGAGCTGAGGAAAGACCCATAGAACAGCCACTGAGATCCCAGCCACTACCAGGCAGTGGCCCTGGTGGCTCCTCCAGAACCAAAACTTACCAACTCAAAGAGCCGCCGCAGCAGAAAGCGTTTTCGGATTCGGGGTGAACGGGGAAAGTTGAGTTCATAACACAAAGTAGGGGCAAAAATGAAGTAGTAGAGATCTGGAAGCGAAAGGAAGGGCTGGAACCAGCAGAGATCTGACCCCCACCAACACAGGGCCCAGACCCCCATCACCACAAGTGCTCACCACAGTAGGTCAGGTTGTCTGGGTAGCTCACAGTGCCTTGGGAACTGTCCCCACTGTCTTTCTTTCCTGCAGAGGCTGAAAGCAAATCAGGGCAGAGGGTGGAGTAGAGTGTGCCACGCAGGCACTCCCTTAAGGCAGGCCCAGCCCCCAAAGCCCTCACCAGTCTTGGCCTTAGCCGTGTCCTGTCGGCACCAAAGGTTGACGTCCCGGTAGGAGAAGAGCTTGAGGAAGAGGATGCAGTACACTAACAGGGCCACCAGGGAACCCACTGCAGAAGAGGCATGCTCAGCCATAACCCATCATATACCCCGGGGAACCAAGCCATGAGGCTGAACCAGGGCTGGCCCAGGGGGGAATGGAGGCACACCTGGAGTGATGGACTTGTCCAGCAAGGCCACAGCTGCTGGGAAGCTTAGAATGGTAACAAGGTTGGCCACATGCAGCAGCAGCCCCACTTGCTCTGTCAGGGTGCCCTGTTACGGGGGGAGCACATTCAATCAAGGCCTCATTCTGGGGCAGGCCCCCAAGGACTGTGGTAGGGACAGGACAGACACTGCTTACCACTGCCAAGCACTTCTCAACCTGGAATGCAGCCACAATAAAGACATTGGCCACTGAGAATAGAAGCGTCATAGGGTAGGTTCAGGGCCCCAGTCAGCCTTGTGCCCACCCATGGCCCTCCTTAGAGCCCAGCTCACCAATAACCAAACATGGGGCAGGCCAGCTGTATGGATCCTTCAGGAACATAGACACCACCTGGATAGGGTCCACCAGGATACCATACCTAGGGGTGGGGCAATAGGGCCTGAGTAGTTGTGGGCCCTGGCCTCAGGGCAGGGCCTGAGCAGACAGTGGGCAGAGCCTGCAGAAAGTACTCACTTGATAAGGTTCTCCAAAAATAATCGAGCATTGCTCAGGATCTGCAAGAGACCATCAAGAAGGCTCAGCTCTCAGTGTAGTGACCACAGGGAATCCCACCAGCACCTCCCAGCTCCCTTTAACACCTATGGAGCAAGAGGTCAGGGTGGCAGCCTCTACCTTACAGACCCAATCTCTCTGGTCTCCACACTAAACACTGAGATTCACCACACACTAGTCAGTACAGGGCAGAGAGGTATGTCACTCCCATACAGAGGGGCCAATCCTACTGCCAGGCATCTCCAGCAACAGGCAGATCTGTAGTTCAGTAGCCCTCATCCCTCCCCCCAAGCTGAACCACTGAGAAACCCAAAGCCAAATCTTTAAGCCTGCCACCTGGGTGTCATCCCCAAAGTCATGCCTGCCAGGGGAAGCTGGCCTAAGGCTGAACCCCAAGGACTAGTTCCTACTGGGGTTAGGGGACACTTGCGCTACTCCACAAGCCAGTCAGGTCCCTGCAGTGCCTAACTTGGGAGCAAGAGACTTCAGCAGGGGATGGCAGGCCCTACAAGCAGAGGAAAGATGCCATCATAGCTGAGACAGACAGGAGGAGGTACTTTTTCCCTGCCCAGCCTCAGCTGTTATATAATACTCCAAGGTCTGAGGGTTTGGCCCAATATAGTCTTTAAGGACTGGTATACCCCCCACGCACATCAAAACAGGCTCAGGCCTGGGGATTTAGCTCAGCAGCACAGTGCCTGCCTGGCAAGCGCAAGGTCATGAGTTCGATTCCTGGTACCGGAAGAAAAACAAAAAAAACAGGCTCCTGGCTCTGGCCTGGGACTGGATGGTTAGCCTACTCATCCATCTCACCTGAAAAGCACCTGAAAGCCAGGCAATGATGCCACCACACCGTCCAACTGCCCAGAGCTCAGATCTGAAACAGTGGAGGTGATGGGTGCTGTGGAAAAGCAACACCACCAAGGGAACACTGCAAGGGAGGTTTTCAGAGGAGATGGCAAGCTCAGAGACACTGGAGCCACTGTCCTACCTATCCCACCTCCAAGACTGTCCTGCTAGCCTGCTGTCTCAATACTCACAGTCCCATATTGTCACCCACAATACGGACTCTCCTGAGCATCCACAATACACATACCATATAGAGGGGGCTGACAGAAGCCAGAACAGAAGGCTGTGACCTGTGCCCAAGGGCCAGAAGGCCCAAAGGGTTGCAAGAGAATACACAGTGCTGCCTGGGCTGGATGAGGGCTTCCCCTGGCCAGTAATCTCTTTATAGACCCCAGCCTGGGTCAGGAATGGGACATATCATCTGAGGGTTAGGCTGGCCTTATGCCCATGATCTCACCCTCCAGGCCTCATGATCCCCCACAGGATATGGCAGGAGGTGGTATGCAGAGCCCTTCCACATGGACAGCTACAGAAGCTGTGCTCAAAGCAGAGGCAGACACATGGGTAAGGGTCAAAGGCCTTGGGCCGTATCCACCCTGAGTGACAGACGCTGAGCACAAACAGCACCTTGCTCCTGACCCACCCTTCAAGCTTTGAGCCTTGGACTCCAGTGGCCTCTGGGGTGGGGCTACTGGCCATGCCCCCACAAAGTGCCAGTGGAAACTAGGCCCCAGAGACTGCAGACGTTGGACATACGGCAGGGCTCCATCCACTAGGACCCAAAGCTGAGGATAAGGGGTCAGGGAGCTTGTAGAGCAGTAGGGGCTATAGAGTACTGGGGGGTTCCCATAGTCACAAAGCCACATTCCCAGGGAGGCCTTAACCCACAGAACACCCCCTTCTCTCTGCCCACTCATACAGTCAGGGGGACCTTGCACCCCAGAGACACAGATCATAGCCAAAGTCCTTGAGTCTAGGTATACTGCTAAGCCTCCCCAGTATCCCCATGACCTCCTGGGGTTCAAGACCCCTGTGTGACCACTGCAGGGACCACCTCTGCTTTCCTCACCAGCCCAGGGCTGGCAACCACATGGGCTGTGGACTTCTCGGGGCAGCTTCAATGTGCTCTTATACCCCTGGCACAGAGTCTATGCCCAGGATAATGCCAGCCTGGACAGCTCTGCCACACCTGCCTGCAGGTAGGCCTGCTCTGGTACCCCAGTCTACTTACCAGCATCACCACACACCAATTCAGGATGCCACGGTAGTTGCTGAAGCCACTGTTAGAGCTGAACAAAGAATCTTGCAGGCGATGGCACCTGGCAGAGCAGGGGACAGGCTCTTCGGTAAGCAGATGCCAACAGGGGAGGGCTGGGTCCACCACTATGACCTATCTGTTCTGCTCACACATTCCCACTCCACATTTACGGATAGAAGGAGAAGCCAGGCTAGACCATGGCAGCAGCCACATGGTCTGCAGTGAGCAAAGTTCTCAGGACCACCCAGAGGCCTTCTCCTTCATGCAGTGAGAGGGGGCACATCACAGCAGGCAGGAGCTGGCTGGGCCTACGTGGCTTGAGCTCCCCATGCCAGGAGCTTGCCCTTGCTCCCCAGAGGCCCTGACTACAACCAGACTCTCAAACCACCAGAGAATCCAACCCAGGGATATAAGGGGTATCCAGTGCTGCAGTGCTGGGACAAAAGGGTAGGGGTGGAGTCCACCCAGATCAGTAGGCCTGTCAGCCACCTAAGGAGACCAGGAGTCCCCACTACAGCCCAGAAGAGCCTCTTCCCTACACTTGGCCACATAGGCCTGAGGGAGCACAGGAACTCAGTAAAACTGCTGACCAAACACCCTGCCTAACGTGACCTTTCTGAGGGCAAGGACTCGGTCCTCATGTTCATAAGCACTGTGGTCATGCCTGGGCTGGAAGTGCTGAGAGTCCACCTGAGGGCCAGACACCTGATGGTAAAAGCCTGCAGCAGAAGCAGGTCCCATTTGTGAAAGCACCCACCCAGCAGTGGAGTGGAGGACACACAAATAGACCCTGACTGTGAAGAGAGGTACTGAGCCTGGCAGAGAGGTCACTATGTAGCTGGGCCTCGGCCCTACCCAAGCCAAAGACAACAGAAGCAAGGTCAGAGCCCATGTGCTATGAAGCAGCACTCGTGCTCACTCACCAGCTGCAACCCTGCCTTGCCCTCCAGCAGCAATGCCACCAGGAAGCCCCATACAGTATTGAGCAAGGCCTTTGTTTTGTAAGAGGAGAGGCCACTACCTCCCTTTTCCTTTTACCAACCCATATCTACCTCAGAACATCTGGGCAGTGGGAGCAGGATGAGGGTCCACAGCGGAGGCACCATGGCACAGATGTCCTCTTAGAATTGGTCTTGCCTTGGTGCCCAGAAAAAAGTATGGCTTTGGTCAGAGTCAGCAGTTGAACACTGTCACCCAGGTAAAGAAGGGCCAAGGAGGCTGAGGGGCATTGTTAACAAGCCCAACCTCTGACCCTCAGACCAATGTCTGCTTGGCACCTGGCTTCATCCACATCATCTCCCAGTAGCCCCTAGCTAGTAGGAGGGTGGTCACTACCCCTCTTTCTGCCTATCTCAGACTGGAGCACCATGGTAGACAGCTCTGCACCAACCCTAGTCCCCACCATTGTTCAGCCCCTTCTCCCAGACTCAGGGCTGGGCTTTCTGGATCTACCCAAGTCTATCTTGACTCATACAGTGAGGCTGTGGTCTTACCTGAACCCCTCTTCTCCCTAGTTCTGTCCCTACCTTTATAAACAACAAATTGGGCACCACCCCCGACTAGCTACACTCACTGCCTGTCCTCCCCAGTGCCCTAGCCCCATGACGCAAGGAGATGGCCTCTCTGGACCTGTCTGCTACACTAGGCCTCCCCACTCCCTCTGTCCCCCAGGCTGAATCCCATTCACTCTAACCAGAACTATCCCAGACCCTCTGGCTGGCTTCATTGAGCCACCACCATCAACTGCTATCTTCATACCATGACTATTTCACAACAGTGTGACCTCTATGCCCATCTCCAAAATGAACATAGGAATACGAAAAGAGTCTTTCTTGCCAAAGACAACATTCTAAGTTTCTTTTCTTCTTCTCCTTTTTTTTTTTTTTTTTAATGTGGGTACCAGGAATCAAACTCAGGACCTTGCACTGGCCAGGCAGGTGCTGTACCACTGAGCTAAAACCCCGGACCCCAAAGGCAACATTCTGAGAGCTTTTTCAACTCCTCCCTGTGGGACTCCAAGGCCTTCTTTGACCACACACAACCATGCCCCAGGTCCTCCCATGTCCTATGAACCAGGTCTACCCTCAGGCAGCAGCCATACTGCATACAGACTCAGCCTATGCTGCCCTCTCCCCTTGCAAGTCAGAGGCCCCTGGCCTAGGGGATGAACCCCCACCCCATATACCAGAGCCCACAAAGATATAGGCTTGCCAGTGTGGTCAGCAGCAAGTAGGCTGGAGGGCAGGCCACACAGATGGCAGGAAGGGAGGCCAAGAACTGGCCAGCCATGCCAAGAGCTGACTTTGTCACACTCTCACCCACTGGACAGCCTGCCAGTGCCCTATGCCTTCCAGCTGTCCCACACCCACTCCCCTGAGCCAAAAAGACAAGGAATAGCCTTTCTCTCCTGAAGCTCCAGGCCTAACCAAGTGGACTCAAGGCAGAGTGCCCTCTCCTTCCTGTCTCCCACTCACTCTCACCTGTAAAGTAGGTACACACTCATCCCCACAATGCACCTGCCAAGGTCTGTATCATACCCAGTGCCTCAGCCTCTAATGACTTTCCAATGACCACATGGTCCAGCTCCAGGGCCAAGCAGAATGAGGAGGGGGACAAAGTGCCAATTCTCCTTCCAGCTGCCAGCTCTTTAACACTTCCTTTATGCCACCCTGTGGCCAACCCCTGGGGTGCAAGAGATAAGGAGGACACTGTGAGACAAACACCCTAGGACAGTGGTGACAAACCTACGGCATGTGTGCCAAAGTAGGCTATTTATCATCATTGAAGCCCTAGGGCTGGGGAGATAGCTCAGTAGCACAGTGCCTGCCTGGCAAGTGGAAGGTTCTGAGTTTGATTCCTGACACCAAAAAAAAAAAAAAAAAAGAAAGAAAGAAAGCTCTGAAAGTTTCACCAAGAACCCAAAACCAGAAAGCTCAGCCTAGGTGGTCATAAACTAAGGGCCAGCTAGAGTATACAAAGCCTGGAAATGTGAACAGCAGGCAAAACAGGAATGCCTCCTCTTCCTGCCCACAGCCTCACCTTTCCACAGAGCAGAAGAAATGAGCTCACACCCAGAGTCCAGTTCATCTGCTTAGCCCAAGGTGAGCAAGAAGTATTGGAAGGAGGAGAGAGCTCAGTGAATCAGGAGGAAAGCAGAGAGTGGGCCAAATGCAGGAACTGGTAAGAGAAGGGTGAGCTTTGGCCCAGTCTCAGGAGGGCAGCCAGACTAACGCCTGGCCTACCAGCAGAATGAATGGAGTCTGGTCAGGCAGTGCGGCACATGCCTGTAATCCTAGCTCTCAGAAGGCTGAGGCAGGAGAATCCCTGTGAGTTTGAGATCAGCTGGGGCTACACAGTTCAAAACCAGCCTGAATTACATAGCAAAATGCTGATCTCTCATACCCTGGGTAACTAATTTAAAGATAACAATATGCAATGTATTAACCATTGTTACTCTCTTGTCATATTGTTTTGGAATTTTGTTGTTTTTTTGTTTCTTTTTCTTTTATATACATATATAGATATACATATATAGATAGATAGATATCTATATCTATATCTATATCTATATCTATATCTATATATATATATATTTTTTTTTGTGGTACCAGGGATCAAACTCATGACCTTGCGCTTGCCAGGCAGGTGCTTATGCCACTGAGCTATATCACAGCCCAAAATAATTTTTTTTTTTAAGTAAAAAACAAAAACAAAAATGTCAAAAGCTGGACATGAGACACACACCTGTAATCCCAGCACTTGGGAGGCTGAGGCAAGAGGATTACTGCAAGTTCAAACCCAGCTTGGGCTACAAATTGAGTTCAAGGCCAGCCTGAACTGCATGGCCAGACCCTGTCTGAAACACACACACACACACACACACACACACACACAAAAACAGGCCCAAGCATAGTCTCCCATTCCTGTAATCTCAGCACTTGGGAGCCTGAGGCAGGAGGATCTCCGCAAGCTTGAAGCCACCCTGGACTGCATAGCGAGTTAGAGCCCAGCCCGAACTACATAGCAAGACCTTGTCTTAAAAAAAAAAAAAAAACAAGAATGGAGTCTAGGACCCTTACCAACAGGGCTTGAGCCCTGCTTCATTCACAGGGTTGGGGGACAAATACACAGAACCTGTCCACAAGCAGATTATCAACTGGCTCTCTCCTCCATGGATGTGTCCTCTCTGCCATCTACCGCTGCTCTTCTCAAGGACACAAGACCTCTACTAAACTGGCCTTTCCCACTAGCCTCATAGGAGCCCCAGGCCAGCAATCACAGCAAAGGCTTTCTGGCCAGTGAAAGCCACAACTGCTCCCTCTGCCTATCCCTAGGTGGTGGTCTGGTAAGATCTCCCCCTCAGTCTCATACAAAGAACCCCAATTCTCAACCACTCCAGAAATCCTACTAGCCACTCCCCTTATCTCCTGGAGAGAAGGAAACTTGGGGCAATCAGTAGGGGGCCAACTCCAGGACTTTAAACCTTTCAGGCAGGAGGTACAGGAAGTCAGTGCCCCTCTCAGAAGGGTCAGCCTCCTCCTCCACAGTGCCTTCATGACTCCTCACCTGACCTTTGTTCACACTATGCCGCATATGCCTCACACTAAGATTATCTTATCTGCCAGGTGAACCATGAGAACCCCAAAGGAAGTGACAGAGCCTGCAGCACAGCTGTCCTCTCTTACCCCCACCACCCCACACTGAAGAAAGGCTTGTTTGTTGAGAAAGTAAATCCTTGTTAACCAAGCCACCCATTGCCCACTTCCTCCTAGCCTCTCAGCTGCTCCCTAAACCAGAGCCCGAGGATTCATACGAAGGCCAGAAAGAATGGCTTGGGGGCGGCCTCAGGCTCTGCTTCGAGGAGGAGGCCAATGCCCAGGCAACCAAGTTCTCCCCATCAGCCCTGGTGGACGCCCTCACACTGACACGTCAGTCGGGTCAGCAGGGCCCACCTGTAGGTACCTCCACTTCAAACTCCTCTTCTATACTCAACCAGTGGACGAAACTTCCCACGAGACCTGCTTGGCCTCGCCAGTGGGCACTCCTGCTAGTATCAGCAGGGCCCAGGGGCTGGGGATTTAGCTCAGCAGCACAGCGCCTGCCTGGCAAGCGCAAGGTCGTGAGTTCGATTCCCGGTACCGGAAAAACAAAAAACAAAAAACAAACAAACAAACAAAAGAACAAAAAAAAGCAGGGCTTGAGGCCTCCCCATCCCCTGGGTGAGGGATGAACTCTCAGAAAGCCTCCTGCACTGTCTCCTGCCCTGGGCAGACGCCCACTCTCCTGATTTCGGACGGGGCTGAGGCCAGAGGGGCTCTCCCTGGCAGACCAGCCTCTTCTGGGAGCCTTCTCCACCCCCAGGGCAGCCCCCGAGGCCCTCAGAAGGACCCCCTCCGCGCCTCACCCACCTCGCCCAGGCGCCAGTCTTTGAGGACCTGCCGGAGGGGCGTCCACCCGCCAGGCCGCGCCCCTCCCCCGCGCGCTCGCGCCTCGACCCGCGGGGCGACCTTGGCAGCTGACCCTCTGCACCAGAGCTTCGGCGTCCCCTCAGGGCACAATGGTCCCGGGACTGAAGCCCGAACCGCTGCGGCCGCTCCAGAGAGCAGAGCAGGGTCCGGAGTCAGAGGTAAGAGGTTAGGCGCTCCGCTACCTCAGCTGCGGGAGGCCACGGCCCACTCCGGCGTCTCCGTCTCTGTCGGGGGCCGGGGCCGGCACGTCCCCGCTGGCTCCTACGTCGGAGCCTGCGACGGCGTCCAGCACGTCCTCCTCCGCCGCGGGCCTGCCGCCGCCCTGGCCCGAGGGCCGCGACCCAGTCCTCCTGCGCCGGGAGCCGCCCGCACCGCCGCGGTCGCCCATGGCCTTAGCTACGCCGCCCAAGTGGTGCCCAGCCGGGCTCGCCGCGCGTGAGGCCCGCAACCCCGCAGCCCAGCCTCCGGACTCCGGGCAACGGCCGCCACCGCCCCCTATCGGCCGCCGTAGCTGGCCCGAAACCGCTGACTGGCCGGGAGCCGCTGACTAGCCCGCTGAACTTGTGCGCTCTTATTTGTAGTCCTCGACCCGCGGGGGGGCGGAGCTTCGGCCGCGGCGCGGAGCACCCTGGGAGTCGCGGTCACTGAGCTGCGTGGGCGGCTTTGCGTCCCGTGTGGTCCCGGGTCCCGGGTCCCGGATCCCGGGTCCCTGAGGAAAATTCGGAAACTCGTCCTGGGGCGGCCGAGGAGCCCGCGGACCGCGCCGGCGCCCAGCTCCCTGGCAGCTGGGCACTTTCCCCGACCTCTCGCTGGCCCCTTGTCCCACTTCTGTAAACACAGGGTTTCATCATCCCTCGGCTCGGCGAACCATTTGGGGTGTAGGTCAATTATGAATGGCTTCGTACACTACAGACCGGTTGCTCTGTCCTGGGCCTCGTGTCTGAGCACACACCCGGCAGAAACTAGCCCACAAAAAACAGATCAGGATCAAGCTGGAAAAGAGACCACATCTGTGCAATTGCCTAAATGAAGCAACTGATCAGCCCCCTTGGCTGCTGGGGAGCCCCCTTGGCTGGGCATGCATCCTGCACCGGATGCAAAGTGCAGGCCTTATTTCCCCGGAAACACGTTGAGCAGCGGAAAACATAGCACCTCTCAACAAATCATCTTGGGCCTGAGGCTTGCCCCGACCTCACCCTGCTTCTACCACCTTTGCCCGTGAGGATTCCCACCTATGACCTGTTCTTGTTGCACAGGTCATTTTTAGCTAATTCTAGCCCAGGCATCGGGAGAGCAGGTGCTACCTGGCAGGTATCTGTGTGGCCTGCAGAAGGCCACCCTACCAGCCGGAAAGCCCCTCATGGGTGGCTTTGTTGGATCAGGACCATCTCATTTCCTGCCCAGTCTCCAATAACATATCAACCCAGTCTCTGGCAGTGGGATGTAGCTGGGCTTGGGCCAGGCAGGGGTAGGCCTTTGTGAATACTGACCCCAAAAAGGAAGCCAGAAAAGTGTGTCCCCTTCCGAGCCTGACATGTAGGGGTGAGGCATAGGAGCTCTGCCACTCCCTCCTGACTCCCCAGGTGGTATGCTTTGGTAGTACCACACTCCAACACAGAAAGAAAAACTAGAGCACCAGCCCACTCTGGCCCAGTGCTCACAGAAGGTTGGCAGTCCAGCCTGCCTGTAGGCCCAGAGAGGCACAGCTCACCAGCCCATAAGTGAAGAGTTGCAAAAGAGGCGGCTATCACCAGGCATAGTGGCACACACCTGTGATCCCAGCACGCAGGAGGCTGAGGCAGGAGGATCATTGCAATTTCAAGGCCAGCCTGGGCTACAAAGTGAGTTCAAGACCAGCCTGAACTGCATAGTGAGACTCTGTCTCAAAAAGACAAGGGGCTGGGGATTTAGCTCAGCAGCACAGCGCCTGCCTGGCAAAGTCAAGGTTGTGAGTTTGATTCCCAGTACCGGAAAAAAACAAAAACAAAAACAAAAAGATAGCAAAACAAAAGAAGCAGCTATCTTTTTTTTTTTTTTTTTTTTTGAGACAGAGACTTGCTATGCAATTCAGGCTGGCCTTGAGCTCACTTTGTAGCCCAGGCTGGCCTTGAACTCATAACCATCTTCCTGCCTCAGCCTTCCAAGTGCTGGGATTACAGTCATGTGCCACCACGTCTGGCCTTAGGTGGCTATCTTGACTATGCCTAGCTCAAAGCAATCGTTCAGTAAATGATCTTGGTAGGAAGGTGACCAGAAGATGGAGTAGAGCCACCAGGAAGGAGAGTCTAATCACTGGGTGAAGCTGAGGCCAGTGTTTCCTGGTACAAACTCCATCACCCCAAAAATCCAGAGCAAGGTACAGCCAAGGGCAGCAAGGAGAGGTGAAAGGCCAGGGCAGGTAAGGTTGGTTAAGAACAAGTGTGTATGGCAGCTTAGAAAGGATCTAAGGTTGACCCCAAGGCCTTGGGGCCGTGAGCAGGCACTGCTGGTAGGGAGAGTTCACAGCAGTAGTGTTCCGTGGCCTGTAGCACCCATTCTCTGCAATGGATAGTTGTTCTCATGGTTGACTGAGAGGAGGGCCGTGGATATAGCTCAGTGGCATAAGTGCCAGCCTGGCAAGCACAAAGTCCTGAGTTTGGTTCCAAGAAAAAAAAAATGAGAGGAATAGGGAGGTGTGGTCATACCACCTTGGGGAGAATGCTTCCAAAACTTCCAGTTGCATCACCCTCAGAATCCCAGAGAAAGAGAAATGGCCATTCAAGACACTAACAGTTTGGAGTCCTTTGGCAAGGAATGGGCAGCTAGGAGCTTCCTTGCCTGCCATTGCCATGTGTCAGGGTATAGATTAGGTGTGGTATGGGTGGAGGACTGGGGCAAGTCTGTGTCAAAGGCACCTCTGGGTTTCTCATCCTTAGACATGATGTGCTGTTCATCTTATCTCTTTCCTAATACTCAGATTCCTCATCTACAAATAGAGAACATCTACTTGGCCCAGTCACCATGAAGATCTCTCTATAGGAGGCCCTGGCCACTGACCCCTCCCAGTACCAGGTATATCTTTACTCTTGCTGTTGTTATTGCTGGTAGAGCTCTCTGGAAGGGGAACTCATTCCCCATTAGACCCCCACTAACAGGCCCAGAGGCCATGACCCTCACTGGGGAGACACTGGATAGAGTTCAGATATGCCTGGATCCTTGCCAGGGTGTGGGCAGCTATGCTGGCCCTGGCCTAGGGCTGACCTAATTTGACCACACATGTACAGTCTTTGGGCAGGTGCTCAATTCATTCCTGCCTACCTGGGATCACAGCTGAGCAAGGGGTCCTGGCCCCTGTGCTCTTCTTACCCAGCCCTGCCCCCAATGTCTTCAACTCAGCTCCCCTCGCCTTATCTAGACCCTGAGGGTCCAGGGTGGCTTTAGAAGCTTGTCTACGCCAGGCACCTCCTCCCTGGAACTGGCCCAGCACTGCTTTCCACGGAGGCGTTCATTCTCCAGCAATACAGAAGTACACCCCCAGAGTCTGAGGGTCAGGATGAAGGCAGCAGGCCACAGGGAGAGGCTTGACCTCAAAACCTCTGCCATTCTCATTTCTTCCAACAGCATATCAGAAGGCTTGCAAGGGATGAGAGACCTAACACTGTGCATGTAGCTGCTTGCAGGACAATCCTAAGGGGGTGGCAGAAGCTCATATAGGGAGAAGAGGGGAGAATGGAGGCTTCTCAGACTAGAGGACTGAAACCTTTTCTGTACATATCCTGCCCATTCTAGGTCAGCCTGGGTTGAGCCTGACATTGGGCAAAAGCCCTTTAGTGTCCTCAATTCCTGGTACAGCACAGATTCACCTGCCACAGGGGAAGTGCCAACTATTCTGCCTTCAGACAATACATGTGTTGTGGCTCAGCCAGCCCAGCCAGCCCTATCCAGAAGAAAGGTTGAGCCACAGCTTTATCTGTGACTCTCAGCACTGGGCCTGTAGAATCAGGAAGACACCCCAGCAGTCCCCAGCAAGAACACATCAACCAACACTCCAAATTCTATCAAGAGTGGCATTTATTCTCCTTGTGGAGGTGCGGCGCTCCGGGGAGCTGGTGCTATTGTGCTTAGGAAGGAGGTCTGTCGTCCGTCCGTCCGTCTGTCCGGCCGGCCCGGCCCCAAACGGGGGCGGAAGAAGGGCTCGGCCCGAGTAAAAATCCCGGCCTGTTCCGGGCAGGAATATGTACAAGGCGGCGGGGCGCAGGCGGGGGTGGGGGCGGGGCGGGCCGGCGGCCACAGCCCCCACCCGAGGGCCCCGCACCTCGGGCCCTACTTGTAGAATCAGTACAAAATAGGTGCTACCTAAACGTTCCTTCTACCTGAATTCACTAAGTCGGTTATTGTGCTGCTTAGTTATGGGGGCGGGAGGGGGCCCATGGCTTTCCACGGCAGCAGGGTGTGGGGGAAGCAGGAGAGCCTGGTGGGCCAACGACCTTCTGGCCTTCTCCTTAGGGAGACAGAGGTGCAGAGTGGGGCAACGTGAGGCGCCTGTGTGAGCTTGTGCATGCGGCACAGGCAGGCAGGCCCCGGCTGGAAAACGATGCAGGCACCACACCTGGTGGCTGAGGGGGTTTGGGGCAACCAACCCTGGTGCTGGGGAAGAGGCTGGCCACATCATATACTCCAGCTTGCACCCTGTCCACTGGCAGCAGAACCGTGCTTGCCAGGGAATCAACGGGTGGGCGCCTGTACGGGCTGCCCTGGTAAAGCTGGGCCCTGAGGCCCTGGGTCTGAGCCACCTGAGCTGGAGACGCAAGGCCCAAGTTAAAGGCAGAGCCTGAAGGTACCCAACATGGAGCCGAACTGAGGTGGGGAGAAGGGGCCATGGGCCCAGGGATCAGGCGCTCTGCATCTGCGTCTGCCCCTAGCCCACCCAAGCCCATTGGGCCTCTGCAGTGGACATACACTTCCCCAAAGGTCTCTGTGTTTCTGGCGGACTCAGCAAAGGGCCTGGCACGTAATAAATGCCCAATGGACGATCGGTGAGTGATGGACGACTGACGGAGGAGCCTTGGGTGCAACCACCCTGCCCCCGCCCCTGGAACCACGATGCCCGCCCGCTGGGCTCTGCCGTGGGGAGCGGGAAGGGGGGTTAAGAAAGTCTGCGCGGCCGGCCCCGCGCAGCATCCCTGATCTAGGGTCCTATAGGGTGGGGAGGGCGGGGGATACCTGATTCTCAGTAACTCTAGAGGCTGCGGCAGCTTCGCATGCAGTGCGCATTATTGCTCTATAGTCGGCATCGGACTAACTAAGAGGGAAAGGGAGCGGGCAGCCCCGGGAAGGGTTGGGAGGAGGGATGGGGCTGCATGCAGTGACGTCACAAAGGCGGCGGCCAATGGGGCGGGCCCTTGGGCGGGGTCGCCGCCGAGGCTTTGGCATAGACGGGCGAAAGTTGGCAACCTAGTGGGGCGGGGCCTGGGCCTCGGAGGAGGGGGAGGTGGCCGGCCTTAGGGAGGCGGGATCCGAGGCTCCCAGGAGGCAGAGCCCAGCTAGGGGCGCGGCTCCGGGGCGGAGAAGTGATCCTGGACCTCCCAGGCCCCCGGCGTCGGCGGGAAGGAAGGGTTCGGCGCCCCCTCCCTGACCCGAGTGCAATCCGTTCATAAATAAAACGTACAAATACAGAAAGAAAGAAACCCGACGCGTCCGCACCCCCCCCAGGGGGCTTTACCCGCAAAGCGAATACAGAGGTGTATAGAGGGCAGAGCACGCCTCGCTGCCGGCCCGGGTATCCGTCCTCCAACACCGAAAGCCCGGGGTAAGAGGGAGGGGGCCCCGGGGCCGAAGGAAGAGGGATCTGAGTAGGTCGGATAAGTCCATGCGATTCGATATGCGTCGTTATTATTCGTTATGGAGGACAGAACCTGGGAAGCTGGGCTGGAAGAATTCGGATTTGGCAGAGGATGCGAGGAAGGGTAGGAGGGCGGCTCAGACTGAGGCCCCAGAAAGAACTCGAGGGAGAAGGTGCCGCCGTCCGCCCCTTTCCCCCGTACCCAACGCGTCGAACACAGCTGGGAGGTCTGCGAAGCCGATGGGGCAGGACGCCTCTGTAGCCATTCCCTCTGTGGCTCCTCCCCGACCTGCTGCCGAGGAGGTGTTGACCCCCTGAAAGTGTGGGCCTAAGGCCCAGCCTGGAAGGCTTGGGAAGGGGTGGGGAAGACCTGAGTCTCTGCAGCGCGGTCCAGGGGCGCAAAGGAGGGAGGTGGACCTTCCCTACCTCACCCCACCCCCATCTTCAGAGACCCAACTGAGAGATGAGGTTCGGTTCTGGGTCTGGCCGACCCTATTGCTGGGAGAAAGCCTGGGGCACCCTGGAGGAGAGGGAAGGGGGTTCGGGGTGGGTCCCCCTCGGGACCCTATTGCTTGAAGGGGCTGGCAAGGCCCCTGGCGAGCGGAGCAGGGTGAGGCAGGCTCCCTCCCCCTATTGCTGTGAGGAGGGGCCCGCCCTCCGGCCCCTCCGCCCGGATGCCGGCGGAGACTTCCCTGGGGGCCCGTATTGCTGTGAGCCGACCCGGCTGGCCCGCCGCCCTAGGCCTGCACAGGACTGAGCTGCGGCGGCGCGGGGGGTGCGGGGCCGCCTGCGCCGCCCGCGCCGCCCTTGAAGCAGGCCGACTCATAGTGCTTGTTGAGATAGGACTTGAGGGCGAAGCTCTTCTTGCAGCGCTTGCACTGGAAGTGCTTGAAGGCCGAGTGCGTCTGCATGTGCGCGCGCAGGTTGGAGCGGTCGGCGAAGGCCTTGCCGCAGTGTGCGCAGCCGAAGGGCTTCTCGCCGGTGTGCGAGCGCATGTGCCCCTGTAGCAACCAGGGCCTGGAGAAGGCCTTGCCGCACACGCCGCACTTGTGGCGCAGGT
>NW_004955454.1:2951332-2953979 GCF_000276665.1 Chinchilla lanigera
CCGCTGCTGAAGCAGTGGAGGGGGCGGCGGCCGCGTTGGCTTGGGAGGCCTTGCGCCGCGAGCGCCCGTCGGTGATGAAGAAGGCGTCGGCTGCGTAGCCCTCGCTGACCGCCGCGTCGCCGTTAATGTACCCGCCCGCGGCGGTGGCCAGCTCCGGGCGCGGGGTGGGCGGTGGCGCCGAGCCTGAGGCCGCCGGCCCCAGCTCTCCCCGCACAGCCGCAGCGTACATGGGCTCCGGGGACGGCCCTTTGAGCAGCGCCGCCTCCGCGTCGCCATCGTAGACGGACGCTGGCCCCACGTAGTCGCTGAGGTATCCTGAGGGCCGGGGCGGGACAGACAGACAGCGGGAGGGGCACGGGGAGTCAGGCAGGACACACACGGGACCAGACAGGCGAGGGACAGGTCCGAGAGGAGGCGACCAAGAGGAGGACAAAGGAGACAGGTCCGGGGCAGCGCGGGGCAGGAAGGATGGAGACAGCAGGGAGAGGAAGAGAGAACAGAGCAGAGCAGAGGGTGAGCCCGGGCCGGGCCGGCTCCGCCCCGCCACCCCACTGCCCCGCCCCCGCGGGGGGAGGAGAGAGGCGCATCTTCGGGTGCGGCTGCCCCCCCTTCCACAGAGCCTCAAGGTCAGGGGGGAGGGGCGGCGCTTCCCTCTTCCTCCTCCTCCTCCCCCTCCCCCTCGGGTTCTCCCCACTTCAGCAGTTTTCCCTGATTATGCAACACACTGCAGACCCGCCGCGCACAAAGCCAGGACTGCCAGCACAGGGACCCCGGCAGTCTCATCTCTCCAGGGTCCCGGAGAATCTGCCCTCGGCCTTGATGCTAGTTCCCTAGGTCCTCAACAAGCCCTAGAGACTTCTGCCTCCCAATTTTTCTGGCCCTCAACAGCACCTCCCCCTCATTTCCCACCTCTCCCACCACTCCCTGGACCTCCTTGAGCCCTGCCCATCTCCCTCTATCCACTCTTCCCTGTCACTCACTCCATTCTACACCGCTGAGTCCTACCCTGCTCCACATTGCCCTCTTCTTCCCAACCCCAATCCCTTGCAGGGGCTTTCCCAGACTAGGGAGACTGTAGTGAGCAAACTGCCAGCCAGGACGTTCACCAGGGGACACCTTCAAAGGACAAACTGCAGAAGGGCAGCATCATTCATGCCAGTAACTGCAGCTCGAAGAAACAAGATGGATCTCAATCTCAGGTCACAGACAAACTCTCCTTAAGATGCAGGCTCTGGCTCTTTCAGGGTTACACCAGCCTGTCAGCCACCATCAGTCCTGAGGTCCTCTCCTAGGGTAGGCTGCACACTGACCCTGGCACCCACCACCTACTCATGCAGGGTTACATATGCAGCCATCCTAGACACACTCTTGGTCACATGGTACACAGCGGTCTGAGTCACATGGTCCCATGTAGTGGCACACAGGCAGGCACACACTCACACAGGGTCACACACAAGCTCACACAGTCACATGGCCACACACAGTCACATGGGCCCACACAGGCTCATGCTCCTGCAGGTCACACTTGCTCTGCCACCCCATACTGTTGGCAATCCCAGCCCCCTTGCCTGCATGCTAACAGTTGTCCTTGAACTTAGGCACCCTGATACAAAGAGCCTCTCCTACCTCCAGCACCTTGGATTTAGCTTGCCTACATCCTCCCTCCTGATCCTGACTTCAGAGAAGATACTGCTCTGCCTCTGCTGGTTATTTGGTCCTGACAGGTGGGCAGCCATGCTGGGCCCCATGGCTCCTCCCTGAAGCTCCCATCATTCCCCAGATAACCCTTGCAGGGGTCCTGGAGGTGCACTCAAGACAGAGAAGAGGGTAGTCAGGTGGGCCAAGTTTCTGGGTGTGGGTCTGCATGTCCCTATGTGGCTGGGTCCTGTCATGTCATCAGGTGTCTAAGTAGCTGTGCTGGTCTCTGAAGGGTCAGGGTGTCTCTTCCTGACCCCTCTTCCCAGTCTTCTCTCCTGCATCCACACACTCTGTCCAGCCTTGACAGGGGTCTTGACCTGCCTCTGTGTACCTTCCTCCCTGTACCCACCTCTGCCTCTGTCCCAGGTCCAGCCTCAGCCTTCTGTCAGTCTCCCAAGCCTGTTTCCCTGTCTGTGTCTCTATGCCCACATTCTAGGACCCACCCCTTCTAGAAAGCCCCTGTCCCCCTCGCTCCAGCCCTAGCCCAGCCCAGCTCGAACCTTTATCGTGCAGTCGTGCTCCGAGGTCGCTGCGGGCACGCCCGTAGGAGCTGTCGAGGTCTGCCGAAGAAAACGTGTCAAGTTTGACCTTCTTGACCAGGAAGGACCTGGGCATGATTCCTGCGGGGCTCCGGCGCTGTGGGCCTGCGGAGCCGGGGCTCAAGGGGGCTGCAGCCGCGGCGAGGCCCCGTCACCATCCGAGGAGCGGCGGAGGCAGCACCGGTCCCCACTGTGGCCTGTGGATGCTGTTGCGCGAGTGCGGTCGTCTCCTCCTGTGCCCCTCCAGACCCCTCTTCTCTCCGTCTTCTCCTTCCTTCCTTTCTCCTCCCCTCTCTCCTCTCTTCTCTTCCTTCCTTCCTTCCCTCCTCTGGTCCCGGCTTCCCAGCCCGCAGTGCCGCCCCTGGACAGGCGGGGGAGGAGGGAGGGGGGAGGGGGGCGGAGAGGGGGGG
>NW_004955454.1:2954453-2960354 GCF_000276665.1 Chinchilla lanigera
AGAGAGGAGGAGGGACGGCGGGGCTCCGGGGGCGGGGCTGGCGCTCGGACTCTCCCGGGCCGGCCTCCGAGCCCGCAGCCTCTTCTGCCTGTGGCCGAGCCCAGCCTCCAGCTTTTAAAGCCAGAAGCTGGGGGAGGGGGAGGAAGAGGCCAGCGGAAATGGCTGCGCTGAGTCGGGCCGGGGTCCCTGGGGAGGGGTCCCGGGGAAGCCTAGCTTGGGCGTGCGGGGAGTTCCCTGCACGGCTCAGTAGGGGCGGCCCAGCGGTTGGCGGCATGTTTGGGCGTGTGGCGAGAGGTGGCAACGGGCCTGGCACCCACGCGCCTGGACTCGGGGGTCACTTAGGGGGACGCAAACGAATCGGTTGGTCTGTAGGAGAGCGCGGGCCGTGAGGAGGGGCGGGAGGCGGAGGGCCATGCTGAGGCAGCGAAAGCGCAGCGTGGAAGCACGGCGTGCGCCTGGTGCCGCAGTGTCTCCTGCCACTCGGTCACCCGGGTTGACCCCGTACCCGCCGGAGGGGGCTCCCCGCCCCCGCCTCTCCAGTGGGGTGAATGTTGCAGCGATCGGTTGTGCAAGATGAGAGGGGCTGCCGTGCCCTTACTTCAAAAATGCGGTTTCATTGGTAGTTCCCACCCTTCCTCGCGGCTGCAGCCGCCCCCGAGGACCCGCAACCAGGCGGATAACCCTTCCCGCGGCCGCCCATCCGGAGTTTGCAGCCCCCATGACGTCAGGCCTGGCGGCCAATGGCGAGGAGCGGGTCTCTGGGCCACACAATGGCCGTGCGCGGGTACATATGTCCCCAATTAGGGCCCGGCGCTGCCATTGTCCCCTCACCTGCTCCCCCACCCGGCGTTGGGGTCTCCCTGCGCCGAGCCCGCCCCACGCACCTCGCTATCTCTGGGGACCAAGGTCGCGGGGCGGCTCGGGACTGCGGCCAGAGCTACCGGACGGGGGCGCGCTCGTCGCCGCGCACGGTGACCTTGTGCGGATAGGCCCGGCGGGCGCGCGCACGGGGGCGCGTCCAGAATGCTGAGCTCAGCGCCCGCCTCCCGCCGCCTCCCACATCCGCAGCCCCTGGACCCGCCGTGGTGGGTGAACCGGTGTAGAAGACCAGCCCTGTGGGGCTCGGCCCCGAGCGGAGGCACTGGACATTCATCTTGCTTGGCAGGCGCTCCCGAGAGGTGGGGGCGGGGCGCGGCCGCCCCCTTATCGCCTAGCCCCAGCCGGCTAGGCTCACAGCGGGGCGGAGGCGGGGGTCCCCCTCGGCCGCGCCGCTCGTCCTGGCTTCCTCCCAGGGGGTCCCTGGCAGAGGCGCAGCCGGAGGCGCGGAGCCAATTAGCATTTTGATTGCGGGACTGGGGGGGCCCATCTGGAACCAGGCCTAATTACTCGGCGGACCCTCGCTGCGCCGGCGGGACGTACCAGGCGCGACCCCCTCTCCAGGCACTGGCTGCCTCCTCCCGGACACGCCCCCCCAACTCTGTCCTAGCGACTCTCCCTCTGCACTGGTCCACTGGCCCAATCATCCCGTTGTTCTGTTCCTCTGGCCCCCTCACTCTTGCCCTCCTCTAACCCGTTCTGGCCTCGGTCCTTTAACCCCTCTAATCTATTTCTTGGCCCAATTCTTCTGTTGCCCCACACTGATTTCTCGTTTTCTCATCCTTCTACCCGATCTCTCTGTCCTTGTATCCTCTGCCTCCAACCTCATCCCTGCCTCTCTTTGTCCATTTCCTTGCCCTTTTGGCCTCCAGCCCCCTCCACGGACAAGACATTCGAGCGTGGACACCTGTGTCCCCCTGGCCTGGCGCTCCGGGGAGACCATTTGGAAGGCCCCTGCTTGCCTGGGTGGATGACGCAGCCCTTGGGGGCGCTGGTGGGAAGGAGCAGCTGGGTCCAGGGCTTGGCTATCAGTATGCACCTGCTCGCGTGCGTAATTACTTAGGTCTTCTTGCCCTGCCTCCATGCAGCATTCTGAGCATCTGGAGGTCAAGGCCCTCCAGATGCTCAGGTCCAATTCCAGGTCCAGCCCAAAGAGGCTGGAGGACAGTTGATGACTCTCGGATTCTGGAAAGTAAGTTTCCACCACCTCCACCGGAGGACCCTGGAGCCTCTCCCACTAAAAGCTGAGGCCCTAGGAATCTTTGTTACAGGGAAGAGGGGGTAAAGGCCCCCAGCTGGTGGATGCTAAGGGCCCTGCCTGCACAAGCCTGCTAGCTACTCCCTGCAGAGCCTCCCAGTGAGGACCTCTTCTTGCTGCCCTGGCTCAAGGGCAGCTCTGCTCAGTCTTCATCTCCCCCACAGTTAGACATCCCAGTGTTGGTTTATGACTGTTGCCCTCTGCTTGTGTAAGCACCACTCCCAGTCCTGCCCAGGCCCCATGTTGCAGAAAGACCAGGCCTAAGTGGATGAGGGGAACTGTTGTGTTTCTAGCACCTCCACCCCCAGCCAGCAAAGGCTGAGGCCTTAGCATGCCCAACCTCAAGTGTTGTGGCTCCCTTCTCACTGCTGTGTTCCAGCCAAATACCAACCTAAGAAATCAATGGACAGCCTACGATGGAGGGGCAGAGAGGAGGTGATGGACAGAGAATGGGGAATGGAATTGAGATGACAATATGGGCAGTAACTTCAGTGACGGGATAGAGCACATGGTTGGGAGAGGATAAACTCATAAGCAGGGATAAGAGATCAAGACTGTGAGTATATGTGCTGGCGAAGCGAGCACAATCAAGCCTGTGAGGACCCAGGGAGATTAAAAAAAAAAAAAAATTACCAAGGCCACTAAGTGTGGTGGCCTATAATCCCAGCACTCTGGAGGCTGAGGCAGGAGGGTCACTGAGTTTGAGGCCAGCCTGGGCTACATAGTGAGCTCAAGGCCAGCCTAAACTACATAGTGAGACCCTGACACACACTTTTTTTTTTTTTTTTGGTACCAGGAGTCAAACTCAGGCCCCGGGGACTGGGGATTTAGCTCAGCGGCACAGTGCCCTGCCTGGCAAGTGCAAGGTCATGAGTTCGATTCCTGGTACCAGGAAAAAAAAAAAAGCATCTTAAAGCTCAGCAGCACAGCACCTGCCTGGCAAGCGCAAGGTTATGGGTTCAATTCCTGGTACCGGAAAAAAAAACAAAAAACAAAAAACAAAAAACTCAGGTCCTTATGCTTGCCAGGCAGGCACTTGTGCCACTGGACTATATCCCCAGCCTCTCTCTCTCTCTCTCTCTCTTACACACGCAGACACAAACACTCAACAGAGACCAATAGCAGGAGTTCAGCCACAGCAGTGGGAGTGAGGGTGCCAAAGCAAGAGTGGGTACTGGGTGACTGCTGCAGTAGATGACTTGTGCCCCAACCAGAAGTCAGGGAGTCTGCAGGTCAGTGATGAATCAGAGGGATAGGTACCCCATTTCCAAGTAGGGGGAGAGAAGTAGCACCCAGAGAGGGCTTCTGGATAGAACAGCCAGATTCCCTCAGCTTGGCTGGTGACAGCAGGAGCCCTAGGGGAGGGTTTCAGGATGGGGGTGGGGATTGGAAAGAATGATAGGTGGGGCAGCTTTGGAAGCCAGGAAGAGCCACAATAAGGAGTTTGGGTCACAATACAACCATAGCTATGTCCGCAAAAAAGAAAAGCAAAACCAAAAGAAAGCATGAATCATAGGCTGGGCGTGGTGGCACACACGCATTCGGGAGGCTGAGGCAGGAGGATCTTTACGAGTTTGAGACCAGCCTGGGGGACCGGGGATATAGCTCAGCTGCACAGCACCTGCCTGGCAAGTGCAAGGTTATGAGTTCGATTCCCAGTACCAAAAAAAAGAAAGATTCAATACCAAAAAAATAAAAAAAATTCAAGCACCTGCCTGAGACCAGCCTGGGCTACAAAGTGAGCTCAAGTCCAGCCTAAACTGTGTAGCAAGACCCTGTCTCAAAAAGACAGAAAGAAGAAAAAAAAAAAAGAAGAAGAAAGGAAAGAAATCACAGCCATGGGTCAGGGATATAGCTCAGTGGCACAAGCACCTGCCTCACAAGCACAAGGTCCTGAGTTTGATTCCTGATACCAAAAAAAAAAAAAAAAAATTTAAAAAAAAATAACAGCCAGACATGATGTCACGTGCACCTGTAATCCCAGCACTCCTGGAAGGCTAAGAAGATTGAAAGTCCAAGCATAGCCTGGGCAATTTAGCAGTTTAGTGAGACTTTGTCTCAAAAAATTAAAAAGGCTGGGAATATAGCTAGGGTTACATGTTCAGCAACACACACACACCTTTTTAGGATCCAAAACATCCAAATTAAATGACAAAATGAAACATCATTTCAGGGCTTTAGCTGGGTGTGGTAGCACGTGCCTGTAATCTCAGCAATCAGGAGGCTGAGGCAGGATCCAGACTCTGTCACAAAACAAAACAATTGGGGCTGTTGTTTTGTTATAGGAAATATGAAATATACACAAAAGCAGAAAAAGTCAGATAATGCGGGGGGGCCCCAGTGCACACAACCACCTTTGCCAAAGATCAGCTTACCAACAGTCCATTCCCCATTCCTTTCTCATCCTACATTGGCACAACCACTATGGAAATCAGTATGCCTTCAAAAAAACTACAGGGCAGTTTCTTGGCAGGGCAACCCCCCCCCTTTTTTTTCAGTCTTTTTTGAGACAGGGTCTCACTATGCAGTTCAAGCTGGCCTTGAGCTCACTTTGTAGCCCAGGCTGGTCTCAGACTCACAATGATGCTCCTGCCTCAGCCTCCTGAGTGCTGGGATTACAGGCATGCACCAGCACACCCGGCAGGGCAACCCCGTCTTGGCACGGTGACTCCTAAACCTTCTATATCTCTGGCCTCTAAGTGGGGACAGAAGGGCAGGCCAGTAGTCTCAAAATGGCGCAGTACCTACCTCAATTTATCTAGGAATCTGTCCATTCCTTCTGCTTTTCTTTGAACCAGGAATCAAACTCAAGACCTCGCACTTGCCGGGCAGGCACTGTGCCACCGAGCTATATACCTGGCCCCCCTTCTGCATTTTCTGTCTTATTAGAGTACAAGTTCTCAAAGTAAGTATTGCTGATCTTCTGGATTTCTGCAGGATCTTTTGTGATTTTCACCCTTTACATTACTAATTCCATGGATTTTGGCCTTTCCTTTTCTTTCTTTCTTTCTCTCTTTCTTTCTTCTCCTCCTCCTCCCCACTCCTCCCTCTTCTTCCCTCCTTCTCCTCCTTCTTCTGATAAGCTTGGCTAAGGGTTTGTCAGTTTTATTTAATCTTTCAAAGAACCAACTCTTCAATTAATTAATTCTTTGTTTTGTTTTCTTAGTTTCAATTGCATTAATTTCTGCTCTTTTTTTTTGAGATAGGATCCTTCTAATGCAGTTCAGGCTGGCCTTGAATTTACTGTGTAGCTCATGCTGACCTTCAGCTCATGGCAATCCTCCTGCCTCACCCTTCCAAATTCTAGATTCTAGGCATCCACCACCACACACCTAGCCTTATTTTCTGTTTTGATCTTTATAACTTCCTTTGGATTTAGCTTCCTCTTCTCTTTCTAGAACCTCGAGGTTCAACATTGTTATTTTTTGAGCTTGCTTTGTTTTTTTTTGTTGTTGTTTGTTTTTGAGACAGGGTCTCACTATGCCATTCAGGCTGGCCTTGAACTCGCTTATGTAGCCCACACTGGCTTTGAACTCAAGTCTCCCTAGTGCTGGGATTACAGGCATGCACCACAACACCAGGCTCACTTTGTTTTTCTAATGTAAGAATTCACCACTATGCCGGGTGTGGTGGCGCATGCCTGTAATCCCAGCACTTGGGAGGCTGAGGCAAGAGAATCGTTTCGAGTTCGAGACCAGCCTGGGCTACAGAGTGAGCTCAAGACCGGCCTGAACTGCATAGCAAGACTCTGTCTCAAAAACACCAAA
>NW_004955454.1:2961240-2966502 GCF_000276665.1 Chinchilla lanigera
TTTTTTTTTTTTTTTTTTGAGACAGGGTCTTGCTCTGTAGTCCAGACTGGCCTTGAACTCACTTTGTAATCCAGGATTTCCTTGAACTCATGGCAATCTTCTGCCTGAGCCTCCCAAATGCTAGGATTACAGGCATGTACCACCAAGCCTGGCCAGATTTGTTTCTTTTCTATAATAGCTTTTTTTTTTCTTTTTCTTTGTCTTTCTGAGACAGGGTGTTGCTATGCAGTTCAGGTTGGCCTTAAGCTCATTTTGTAGTTCAGGCTGATCTTGACTTTGCAACAATCCTCCTGCCTCGGCCTCCTGAGTGTGAGCACTGGGATTACAGGTGTGCACCACCACACCTGGCTGTAAGAGCTTTTATTTATTTATTTATTTTTTTGGTACCTGGAATCAAACTCACCACCTCACACTTGCCAGGCAGGCACTTGTGCCACTGAGCTATACCCCTAGCCCAACAGCTTTTAATATTCTGTTCTTATGTTGAATTTCTGGAGTCTTGACTATTATATACCTTGGTGTAGTTTTTTTCTGATCCTGACTATTTGGAGTTCTATATGCCTCATTTACTGTATCTCAAATTGTTTTCTCATGCTTGGAATATTTTCTGCTATTATTTCTGTAAACAGTTTTTTTTTTATGCCCTTTATACTATCTTCTGATTCTCATTAATTCTAATTAATCTTTTTTTTTGTGTGTCTTTTTGAGACAGGGTCTTGTTATGCAATTCAGGCTGGTCTTGAACTCACTTTGTAGCCCCAGCTGGTCTCAAACTTGCAATAATCCTCCTTCTTCAACCTCCCAAATGCTGGAATTACAGGCATGTGCCACCATGCCCAGCTTCAATTAATCTTATATTTGTTTTCTTTTCATCATCTGCCAGCTTGATTTTTCATAGTCCCTTGCTATTTTTTTTTTTTTTTCTGTCTTTTGAGACAAGGTCTCACTATGCAGTTCAGGCTGGCCTTGAGCTCACTTTGTAGCCCAGGCTGGTTTCAAATTTCCAAGGATCCTCCTGCCTCAGCCTCCCAAGTGCTGGGATTACAGGCATAGGCCACCACGCCTGGCTCATTTGCTATTTTTAAGAGGTCTTTCATTTGATTATAGCCACCACAAGCCTGTCTTCCAGATCTGATATTCTGTCTTTACATTGGTTGACTCTACTATGTATATTTTCAGTGGAATTTTTAATCTACTGAATTCCTGCTTTATGGTATCCAGTTCTTTTTTTTGTACCAAGAATTGAACTCAGGACCTTGCACTTGCCAGGCAGGTGCTATGCCACTGAGCTGTATCCCTGGCCCTCCAGTTCTTTTCCATATTGGGCAATCATGGTTCCTATATCTTTCCTAAAATCTTCTGTGTTTCTTTTTTTAATCTGTGTCTACTCTAGATTCACTAAATATTTCCTTTATCTCTTTAATTATTTCTGTTTTGTATTTGTCAAGAGACTTATTAATCTGTTTTGTTACTTCTGCTGCCACCATTTCGTAAAATTTAACTTGGATGTTTTTTATTTCTTCCACCTCAATGCCCCTTTGATTTGCCTTGGGCAAGTTGGGGACTGTGCTGGGTTGACAACTGGTGGTCAGCTTATAACACCCAGTTGAACTGAACCAGCATGGTGCTGGGTGTGGGAGGCCCACCCAAGGATTGTTGCTGGCAGCATAAGAGGCAGAACTGAGGAAGTTAGGTTGGTGGGAGCTGTTGGAAGTGGCTGGGAAGCTGCTGGGAAGCTGTAAGGAGCTGTTGCTTTTCCCAGAGGACCTTGTCATGCTGGGTTTCCTGATTAACTTGGCTGTTCTCTTCATCAAAGGAGCTTGGGAACTTATTGTCATTGAGAATGGCTATAGTTCAGCTAGGCGTAGTAGCACATGCCTGTAATACTAGCACTCAGGAGGCTGAGACAGGAGAATCCTTGCAAGTTCGAGACCAGCCTGGGCTACAAAGTGAGCTCAAGGTCAGCCTGAACTGCATAGCGAGACCCTGTCTCAAAAAGACAAAAAAAAAAAAAAAAAAAGAGAGAGAGAGAATGGCTACAGTTCATTTTGGGGGAGCTCTAGTCCTCACTTTGAGCATCACTTCCTGGCTCCAGAGGGGAAGATAGTACACTGCTCAGTCTCCTGCAGAAGCTTATCATGTTGGCTTTCCTAATGGAGCTCAGCTTTCCTCATTGTCAGAGGCGCTCAGGACCTCACTGGATTTTTTTTGTTGTTGTTGTTGTTGTTTTATTTTTTGTCTTTTTGAGACAAGGTCTTGCTGTGCAGTTCAGGCTGGCCTTGAGCTCACTTTGTAGCCCAGGCTGGTTTCAAACTTGCAGCCATCCTCCTGCCTCAGCTCCCAAGTGCTGGGATTACAGGCATGCACCACCACACCTGGCCTGACCTCACTGTCGCTATGACAACAATGTCACCCACAACAATGTCTCATGCAGGCCTGTTTCATGGATCTATGCTGGGAAGGCCCAAAGGTCAGTGGTGGAAGCTAGAAAGTCTGTGCCAGCAGGACGAAGGATCTGTGCTAGAAGGCTGAGGGATCTGCACTGGAGCCAGGAAGCGACGCACAGAAGAACCAGATCTCCCCCCAAAAGTACCATAGCCGTCCGTCCTCCTTTTTTTGCATTGAGATCTGCCTCTTTCTCTGTGGGCTTCAGTTTTCTGTTCAGATCCTTCCTGGGTCCCAGGGATCAAACTTTTAAAAGCTAGGAGGAGCAGGAGGGTGAGTGGGGGGAGGGGAGGCTGTTTACACCAAGGGGCTACAAGATGCTACTTTAGGCACTCAGGGAAGTCTCAGCAGTGGACAGGGCCCTTCACCTACCTGAATTCCACAAAGCTGTGCAGAGAGGCCTGGCATTCTCTAAACTCCTAATCCAGTGTGGCCCTTCCAACCATCACTTCCCTCCACCTCTCTAAGGGGTTGCACATGCTCTGCATTTGCTTTGGGACATGGCCTCAGGGCATGCTCCTTCCAGCCTACCCTTGGGTTCTCAGCTCCCCACTGAGAGAGGTCCACATTGACCCCATGCCTACCACCTCCCCTCTGGCTGCTCCTCTCCTGTGCTCCTGAGAACCTGCCCTCCCCCAGGGCCCACACTCCTCCCTAGGGAAGCTTCCCACCCCTGTGGACTCTGGATGGCCTCATTCCCATCCCATGTTGCCACTTCATGGTGGATGTGTGACTCATCACCCATATCACCCTCCAAGGAAAGACTTTGACGTAGACAATCAGTGGTCACATGATCCAGGGGCTGCCTTAGCTGAGAGCCCTGGCCCAAGCTCATAGCCTTCAGGGATGACCTCAGTCCAGCAGCTGGCCCACATAGAAGTAAATGGTCTGGCCACTTTGGCCCAACATAGGGTACTTTCAATAGGCTATCCTAACTACAGAGCCCTGCTGGGTGGCTGGGCTAGCATCGTGCTCCTCTCTTCTCGCCTTAGTGTATCACAGTGGCACATGGTGTGCTCTGCATTCTGCCTCAGATGCTGCTTCCCTGAAGATTCACACTGCAGGAGCTGAGTTTAGGGCTGGTCTGAGAAGACAGGCAGAGGGACGGCGGGGCAGGGTCCCTCCCTGTAGAACTTCGCTGCTGGAGGTGAAGTACAAAGGGCTTGGAGTACAAGGCCACTGTCTTGGTCTATTCAGGCCACTATAACAAAATACCAGAAGTAGAGTATCTTATAAACAACAAGAATTTATGAATTCCTTTTTCATAGTCTGGAGACTGAAAAGTTCAAGGTTAAAGCACTACCAGATTCAGTGTCTGGTGAGGGCCTCCTTTCTCACAGGTGGCACCTTCTCCTGTATCCTCATGTGGTGAGGGGCTTTCTGGAGTCTTTTTTTTTTTTTTTTGCCATTTTGAGACAGCAAATCCCACCACTCAGGAGGCTGAGGCGGGAGGATTGTTGCAAATTCGAGGCCAGCCTGGGCTACAAAGTGAGCTTAAGGCCAGCCTGAACTGCTCAGCGAGACCCTGTCTCTAACAACAACAACAATAACAGCAACAAGAAAGGTTAAGAGCCATTGACTGGATGTTGAAGGACAGGGTACAAGGCCAGAGGGTCACTAGCTATCACACACTAAGGGAGACTCTTGGCTTTGTAGCTAGAGGGCAGAGAGAGCTGAAGATCTACCTGCTAATTTAACCATTAGAGTTCTGAGCTTCAAACAAATTTAAACTGATGTCTACTTCCAGCTGAGAAGACAGTTACAGCCAGGCATGGTGGCGCACACCTGTAATCCCAGCACTTGGGAGGCTGAGGCAGGAAGATTGTTGCAAGTTTGAAGCCATCCTGGACTACAAAGTGAACTCAAAGCCAGCCTGAACTGCATAGCAAGACCCTGTCTCAAAAGACAAAAAAAAAAAAAAAGAGAGAAGACAGTTACAGGAACCAAATTTACCTTCCTACCTGCAACAACAGAGAAACTGCACAGTATATATGAAGCAATGGTTCTTTACACACTGGACACCAGGCAAGGAAGGACTATGATCCCTGAGAGGTGGGAAACAACATGAACTCAGCAGTCACCCAGGTCACTAACCAGGGAGTGGCCAGACATAACATGGCATGAGGTAGGCACCCAGGTAAATCCCCTGAGTTTGGGAGATGGAGTTGGCTATCTGGAAAGGCCAGAGCAGCTAAAGCCAGCTCGACAGTGTACCTGAGTGGACAGCAGAGCCCAGAAGAAGCCCAGAGATTGGTGGAGGGTCCTCAAGGGAGCAGCAGAGCACGACCAGCCCACATGCGTAGGGAAAATGCCAGAGTCTGGGAAAGGACTCACAGGCAAAGGGTGAGAAGGAGCAAGCCCTGGAGCCTACCCAGGTCTAGGAGTGGTGGTTGACACCACCGACCAGAGCAGAAACCTTATAACTTATAGACTATCAGGTCAAAGCTCAGAATGATTTTAATAGGAAGAAAAACTAGCACTATTGCTCTAGGCACAGCTACGAAGCTTAAAAGGAAGACAGGTGTGGTGACACACACCTGTAATCTCAGCACTCTGGAAGGCTGAGGCAAGAGGATCACAAGCTTGATACCAACCTGGGCAACATAATGAGTTAGTGAGATCCTGTCTCAAAATAAAAAATAAAAAAGGGCTGGGAAAGTAGCTCAGTGTGAAGGTCCTGGGTTCATTCCCCAGGATTGGGGTAGATGGTGGGAGGAAACCAATCCGCCAGTGACACTAACAATACGGGAGATTAGTGAATTTGAAGACATAGCAGCAGCTGGGAATGGTGGCACACGCCTGTAATCCCAGCACTCG
>NW_004955454.1:2967097-2985821 GCF_000276665.1 Chinchilla lanigera
CGGAAGCGGGAATAGAACTCATGACCTTGCACTTGCTAGGCAGGCGCTGTGCCGCTGAGCTAAATCCCCAGCCCCTCTACATTGTTTTTAATTGTATCATATTTGTGTGGTCTAGGTGGCCTAGTATACATGCAATTGGAGTTTCTGAAAGGAGATTAGAAAAAAATTAGTGGAAATTATGGCCCCAAATTCCCCAAATATGATGCAAATTATAAACCTACCAATCTAAGAATTTCAACAAACTTCAAGCACATAAACCAGGAAAAGTACCAAAGCAGCTGGGTGTGGTGGCACATTCCTGTAATTCCAGCACTTCAGAAGCTAAGGCAAGAGGATCTCTGTGAGTTCAAGGACAACCTGGGCTACATAGTGAGACCCTATCTCAAAAGAGAGAATGAACCAAGGAATACCAAAATTAAATTACTTAAGACCAGTGATAAGGAGAAAATGTTATCTGGATTTGGTGGTTTACACTTGTTATCCCAGCTACTTGGGAGCCTGAGGCCAAAGGATTATAAATTTCAGGCCATCTTGGGCAATTCAGCCAAACCCTGTTTCAAAATAATAAGAGCTGCTGGGCATGGTGGTACACGCTTATAATCCCAGCACTCTGGGAGGCTGAGGCAGGAGGATTGTTGCGAGTTTGAGACCAGCCTGGGCTACAAAGTGAGCTCAAGACCAGCCTGAACTGCATAGTAAGACCCTGTCTCAAAAAAAGACAAAAACAAAAACAAAAACAAAAACAAAATAATAAGAGCTGAGAGGGCTGGGGATTTAGCTCAAAGCACGAGGTCATGAGTTCGATTCCCGGTACTGGAAAAAAACAAAACAAAACAAAAATAATAATCATAATAACAAGAGGTGAGAATATAGCTCAGTGGTAGAACACTAGCATGTGGGAGGCTTTAAATTCAAAGTGGTGGTTAAAAGCAAAGAGGGAGGAAAACACACCATATACACTAGAACAAAGATAAGAATGACAGAGATTTTCTTTTCCTTTTTTTTTTTTTTTGTCTTTCTGAGACAGGGTCTATCTATGCAGTTCAGGCTGACCTTGAACTCACTTTGTAGCCCAAGCTGGTCTGGAATTTGCAACAATCCTCCTGCCTCAGCCTCCCAAGTGCTGGGATTACAGGCGTACGCCACCATGCCCAGCTCAGGAATGACAGATTTCTCGAGAAAACAAGCTAGAAGAGTGGAGCAACATCTTTAAAGTAATGAAAGGAGTTTTTTGGGGAGGGGGCGCTGTTCACCTGAAATTCTATGTCCAGTGAAAATATCTTTCAACAAAGGTTAGAAGCTGGTGGTTGTGAGGCTGATGCAAGAGGATCCCAAGTTCAGGCCCAGCCTGGGCAATTTAGCAATTTAGTGAGACCCTCTCAAAAAAACAAAAAGAGGGGAGGATATAGCTCAGCCACACAACACCTGCCTGGGAAGTGCAAGGTCCTGAGTTTGATTCCTGTACCAACACCAAAAAAACCCAAACAAACAAAACAAATGGCTGGTGATATAGCTCAGTGCAAATACCTTAGATTTGATCCCTAGCACAGCGAGGACAAGGGGAGGGGAGAGGGAGAATGGGGAGGGGACGGAATTACCTGAATTATCTTGGTCATTGTAGCACAATTCACAACAGTCAAGAAACAGATGCTGGGTGTGGTGGCTCACGCCCAGTTTGAGTTTAGAAGTTTAATGAAGTGAACCCAAAACATATATAAGAGTGGAGCAAAGATTAGCAGAGCACCGACGGGTCCCAACTTGTTAGTTGGGGACGGACGGTGGCCGACCTAAAATTCAATAAACTCTTTGCCCTAAAAAAAAAAGAAGAAGAAGCTGTAAATCAGCAGGGGGCCAGGGTCCTCACTTTGTAAACATCCTCATCCTCTGTAAGAGGAGGACAAGGAGATGGTGTGAGTACTACACCCTGCATAGGTGGGAGTAGCCTGCTTACGATATAAGGGAAGAAAAGAGGCTTGTTCCCCTCTTTTGGCTCTTGTTGCTTTATTCTTCTGCCTTTAACGGTTACCCCTGTGCCTGGCTACCCTGCCTCGGAGCCAGCTGATTATGGACTGAAACCTGCACAAACTGTGAGCTAAATAATCCTTTCCTTCTTTAATTTTGGGTGTCTGGTATTTTGTCTCAGCAATGAGAGAAAAGTAATAAACACACCTGTAATCCCAGCACTTGGGAGGCTGAGGCAAGAGGATCGCCATGAGTTTGAGGCCAACGTGGGCTACAAAGTGAGTTCAAGGCAACTTGAACTACATGGTGAGACTCTAGCTAAAAAAAAGAAAAGGAAACAATCTAAGGGTCCATTAGCAAATGAATGGATAAACAGCAACCACCAGAAGCTAGGAGAGACACCTCAATTTTTTTTTTTTTTTTTTTTTTTTGGTCTTTTTGAACAGGGTCTTGCTATGCAATTCAGACTGGTCTCAAACTCAGAATGATCCTCCTGCCTCAGCCTCCTGAGTGCTGGGATTACAGGTATGCCTGTATGCCTGACACCTAGTGACATCTTGATTTTAGACTTCTGGTCTCCAGAACTGTAAGAAAATAAATGACTTCTTTTTTTTTAAGCTACCCAGGCCATGGTATTTTGCTACAGCTGCCCTAGGAAACCCAATACAAATAATGCAAACTAGATTCTGTGGTTTTAAACTTTCCTTGTGTGTGATACTGGGGGTTAAACCGAGGTACACTCTACCACTGAGCTAAATCCCCAGCCCTTTTTATTTTTTGAGACAGGATCTGACTAGATTCCTCAGGCTGGGCAGGGGGGACCAATTCCCCAAGGTGAATGTAATGGTGTGTATATGGACCAATTCCCCAAGGTGAATGTAATCATTATATATTACAAATATATATTAATAAAAATGTGTTTAAATAAATTGACCAGGCTGCTCTTAGACTTGCAATCCTACCTCAGCCTCTTGAGTAGCTGAGAATACAGGCATGTGTCACCATGCCCAGTGGACCTTGGCAGTTTTGAGGAAGCTCAGCTTTGTAGGCTGTAGTGGTGTTATGTAGAACGTCCCTCAGTTGGTGTTTCCAGTTGTCCTCTGGCAATGTGGGTTATGGATTTGAGAAGGAGACTATGAGAATGATGTGGTTTTCTCACTGCTTCATAACAGGGCACATGACATCAGTGTGTTTGCTCCTCAGTGACATTAACCTCAGTGATGCTCGCCGGGCTAAGATTGTATCTTCTAGTTTTGTTCACTGTCCAATTACCATCTTTCCTCTTCTGAGTTCTGTTCTTTGGAAGCCAGTCACAACCTCCAGTCCACATTCCAGGCTCTGAACCTTTTTTTTCTTTTTGTCTTTTTGAGACAGGGTCTTGCTATGCAGTTCAGGCTGAACTTGAGCTCACTTTGTAGCCCAGGCTAGCCTCGAACTCACAGTGATCCTCCTGCCTCAGCCTTCCAAGTGCTGGGATTATAGGGGTGCACCACCACGCCCGGCTCCCCACCAGTTTTTCACAGAAGTCTCTGCATGCCCACTTGTGTTGGGGGGTGGGTGTGCTGAGCTACATCCCCAGCCCTGTAAGTGTCTACTGGAGACATTTAATCACTACTGGAGACATTTCAGTGCCGGGCATAGTGTATGGAGGGGAAGATCTTTTGTTCTAGGTCTCTGCCCTAAAGACCCCCACAAGGGGCTGCACCTGAGGACATTTATCTGCACCTAGACCTGAGTTAGATACCAAGACCAGGGCTTTATGCCCAAGTGGGTTGTTGTAATGAGATGAGGCTTGAGATCTTAGCGGGTTCATGCGTTTTGAAGTGGGAGGGGCTAGAAGGTAGACTGTGATAGGCTGCTTACCTTCCACAGCTGGGCTCAGCCCTGACTCCGTCCTATTATCAACAGTCACATATGCTGCTAAGACAGCATCTGTCTTCTTGTCATACCCCTCTTTGGAATCCAGCAGAGGAAGGGCCTGCTGACCAATGAGAAGCCTGAAGGGTAGGAGGTCATCTTGGACATTCTAGCCCTAATTAAGCTAGCTGGTATAGCCACATGAATGGTACCAACTACACAGGTGGAGGGGAGCTACCCAGCTGAGCCTAGGCAGCCCTCAAAAGCAGGAGAAAAAGATCAGTGATTTGTAAGGCCTTGCTTGCCATTAGAGTGGCTGTTGGTATAGCAGTGAAGAGGTGAAGCCCTGTCCTCAGTTTGGCTGCCTACCCTGGTTTCTTTTTTTTGGTACCAGGAATCGCACTCAGGACTTTGCACTTGCCAGGCAGCTGTTTATGCCACTGAGCTATATCCCTGGCCCCCGACCCTGATTTCTACAGGCCAGACTTAGTCACTCATCATACTGTCGTGGCAAAGTGCCTACCCAGCATCTGAGCAGCAAAGCTCTGCTAAAGAACAACATAGAACCACACTTACTGGCCTTTCACATTTATGACATACAACCCACACGGGCACCCCACACTGCCAGGCAGTCCTACTGTACTTTCTTTGCCCAGTTACTTTCCCATTCCCTGGAAAGACTATTTCACAACTTTTTTTCTTTCTTTAAAACCTAATCCCTTAGGGGCTGGGGATTTAGCTCAGTGGCACAGCGCCTGCCTGGCAAGCACGAGGTCATGATTTCGATTCCCGGTACTGGAAAAAAAACCTACTTCCCTTTACCTTCAAAGCTAATAACCTTACCCATTAGAATCCAGCTTGGCAGCAAGTGTTAGACAATTCTGAATAACAAAAATAAAATAAATTTCTGAATAATAATAGCCACAAGTTAATTGGGAGTGGTAGCTCCCTGTAATTCAAGCACTAAGTTGGCTGGGGCAAGGGGATCACTAGTTTGAGGCCAGCCTGTACTATGTAGCATTTTTAAAAGACCCTATTTAGAAGCCAGGAGTAGTGGCACATGCCTGTAATCCCAGCACTTAGGAGGCTGAGGCAGGAGGATTGCTGTGAGTTTGAGGCCAGCTTAGGTTACAAAGTGAGGTCAAGGCCAGCCTGAACTGCACAGCGAGACCCTGTCTCAGAAAGAAAATAAATAAATATGCCGGGCATGGTGGTGCATGCCTGTAATCCCAGCACCTGGGAGGCTGAGGCAGGAGGATTGTTGGGAGTTTGAGACCAGCCTGGGCTACAAAGTGAGCTCAAGGCCAACCTGAGCTGCATAGCAAGAGCTTGTTTCAAGAAGACTTCACAATTCTATTTTGTTGCTCTGCCATCCTCAACAAATGCACTCTGCCTCGTGGTTCAAGAGGCTGTTTGAGCTCTAGTCATGGGTGCATTCCACACCACATAAAAAAAGAAATGGCAAAGACTGGAAAACCCTCCCTTTAAGGATGTGTCTGAAAATCACACAGATTATTATACTGCACTGGGGAGGAATTATTCTTATAACCACTGATACAGTTCTGCAGCAGAAACTGAAAAGTATAGTCTATTCTGTGTGACCATATGCCAGACTAAGCATGTGGGCTCTTTTAAGGAATAAGTAGAAGATGGCCAGAGAGACCTTACTCCCAATCCCAAATGTGCCCCTGATGTCCTTTCTGCCCAGCCAAGAACTGTGGCCAGGTGTTTTGGTTCTACAGATACCCTATCACCTGCTCCATAGTAAACCTCTATTGGACCTTCTACACAATCACACTAGTATGCCTTGAAAGGTGATCAAAGGAGACCTGTCTTGCAACAGCCATCCTGTTTCTCTCCTTGTTTCACTGACCTCCCTGAGTGATCTTTAGTTTCTTCCCATCCCTCCTCACTTCTGCAGGACCACTAGCCCCCTTTCCTGAGGCTGAGTCCCCTGTCCCTCTCTAGTTTCTGGTCCTCCTCCTCCTGAGGAATTCTCTGTGTGTCAGATGCCAAGGCTCCATCCTTCGCCCATCATTTCTGCTACTGCTACTGTATCACTAGGGATATCTCATGCAGAGCCTTGGTTTTGTGGCCCTTCTGGGGGATGATGGCTCCAGATCTATGCTTCGTGTACCCCCTGCTCCCCGGTGTCTCTGTCTTTTTAAAATCTCTACTGGGCTAAGGACATGGGTCAGAAGTACAGTGTTTGTCTTGAACACTTGAGGCCCTTGGTTCCATTCCCAGCATTGCGAAACAAATGACATTTCCCCTGCAATGTCTCATAAGCTTCTCCAGCCTGGTCTAACTTAGCATTCCATTCCCAACCTGGCCTCCCTACAACCACCAGCCCCAGTGCCCAGGTCATAAGCCCTGGATGCAGGGAACTGCTTTACCCATATCCAGCCACCAACTCCTTTGGCTGTGCTTTCCATCTGGATCTTCTGTTCCCCTTGGCCCTGCCCTGTTCCTTCTCAGCTTCACAATTCTTTTTGTTGTTGTTGTTGTATTTTGAAACAGGGTCTCACTACACAGTTCAGGCTAACCTTGCACTCATTATGTAGCCATGACCGGTCTTGAACTCCTGTTGATCCTCCTACCTCAGCCTCTTGAGTGCTAGGAAAACAGGTGTGCACCACTCCCAGCTACCTGCACAATTCTTAAAGCCCCTAGCCCTTCCTCACTACTCTCTCCTGGATCCTAGGACCTCTCTGCTTACAGCTCCCCAGTGATTTCCCACTGCAAGGACTAAGAGTTTGAAGCTGTGGAACCTTCATGCACCCACCTGCCCTTCTCACTCACCAGGACTCCTTCCTCTTTCCCAGCCCCCTCGTTTTGTTTTTTGTTTGTTTGTTTGTTTGGTTGGTTGGGTTTTGGTGCTGGGATTGAATCTGGGGCCGCCTGTACTGCTGTATGCTAAGCATGTACCCTGCCATTAAGTTATACCTTTAGATCCCATAACAACTTTTTAACAAGGAGCTTTGCATTTTCATTTTGCATGGGCCCTGCAAATTATGTGGCCAGTTCTGGCTCCAGGGACGCAACGCCTGGAGCCCAGGGTCACCAGTGTGCTGAGCCAGGCAGATGGTGGCAGGCACTGCTTCCTCTGGGACTTGTGGCCTACTGCTTTTCTGCTCCCAGAGCAGGTGGGCACTCAAGAGACCTCAGGCACTGAGGTATGAGCTGGAATTCTCTGATGAACGGGGGCGTCCCAGGAGGCACACAGAGCAAGTGCCACGGGAAGCCATGAACGCTGGCCAAAGATTTTTTTTTTTTTTTTTTTTTTTTGGTCTTTTTGAGACAGGGTCTCGCTGTGCAGTTCAGGCCGGCCTTGAACTCACTTTGTAGCCCAGGCTGGTCTTGAACTCACAACGATTCTCCTGCCTCAGCCTCCCAAGTGCTGGGATTACAGGCGTGGGCCACCATGTTCCAGCTGGCCAAAGACTCTTGATGCCTGCTCCCTAGGAGGAGTGCAGTAGCAACTCTGGGGTATCTGTTTCAGGATAAACGTGCAGGCTCAGGGCTTGTCCTCTGGCTCTGCCCCTCTCCCATTGCTGACTGGACTAGGGACAGGCACCTGAGCCAGACTGGATCCATCAGATTTTCAGTCCTTCTGACCTCAGATTGCAGCAGAAAGGCACAGTCTTTTAGGGCCTAGTGAACACCACACTCTTCTTCCAAACCAGGTTCTGGGGTCTGCTCCAAAGCCTGGGAAAGACAATTTCTGAGGCTCTGGGAGGTCTACACTGTGAAAGATCCTGGATGGAAATCTCCACAACACAAAAAGTGACCTAGCTGGAAGCTAGAGGCAGCTCTATTGCGAGGAAGAGCAGTGGATGCCCAGGGTGGGCGTGGAAGGGCTCCCAGAGAATAAGGGCTGAAACAGGACAGGCTCCAGGTCACAAATCCAGGTCGCTGCAGAGCAGCCAGGCTTGTTTCAGATGTTGTCCTTCCGTAGCACGATCCCTGGACTAAAGGCGGCCCCCAGCGGCCAGTGACGGATCTCGTGCCGATAAGACGTGACCAGGTAGTCGAAGTAGTTGATATTGAGTTTCCGGGCAATGTGACGGCCCAGATATTCCATGTGCTGTGGGAAAGGATGACGGTCGCGGGTCTCTGGGCACTGGGTGCGCCTCTTGGGAATCTCCACCCCGGCCCTCCCCGGACGCAATCACAGCGCTGAGATCTAGGCGCTGAACCAACCCTCTCCATGCAAAATGGCCCCACCCAAAGATCCCAAACCCTGACCCCCATCATTTCTCTAGAAGAGGGGCCATGTCTGGAGCTCGACTCACCTCGTAGCGCTCTGACAGCTGAACCAGCACCAGGGGCTCCAGCTTGTGGCCGCAGAGGACCAATCGAAAGAAGCGCCTTCCTTTGGCTGGCGAGGGGCGGGCGGCTCAGCCCTGGCCTCCGGGGCGGAGCCTCAAGGGGGTACTTTTAGGACCGGACCCCGGGCGAGGCGGGGCCTCCAATGGGGACCACGCCTCGAGGGGAAGACTCTGAGACCCGGCCACCACAATCTGTCCTCTCCCTCCCGTCCACCCCCCCACCCACCGACCCGACCCGACCCGCCGCACAAGTCACCGTCGGAGTTGAGCGCCAGGCGCACATAGACCAGGTGCATGGGCCCCTGGTACACGGTGCGGCCCTGGATGGAGAAGTGGTACATGCCGCGCGTGTGGTTCAGCACCAGACGGCGCAGCGGCAGGGATGAGATCAGCAGCCACAGCCCCACACACATGCCATAAGCCGAGACAGCCCAGGTTACCTGCTTCTGCGCCTGTGGGTGATGTTGGTAGGGAGGATCTGATGGTCAGCATTGTTTAGGGACTGGGGTGGAGGAGGGGGGATGGTGGGGTAGGGGAGCGGCTTGGTGCTGGGGTTGGGACCAAAAGAGCAGACCTGCCTCAGGATGTCTAAGCTGACCAGGACCAGGCAGACGACGAAGAGCAGAGCCCCCTTCCAGAGAGTGTCCAGGTAGTACTCTAGCACAAAGACTGCCGGGGTACACTTGAGGACAACTTCCATCACTCCCCCGCACACCCCTGCCGCTGCCTGTCAGTGCCCTGGGCACAGCCTGGGCCCACCGGCCAGCCCTGCCCAGTGCCCTTCCAGGTCCTCTCCTCCTGGTCCTCAGCCCTCTCACCATCAGGCTGCTGCTGGGTGAATGGGTAAAAGCTGTTATTCTTGAGGCGTCTGGCGAGATGCCGCTCCGTGCGGAAGAGGCTCAGGGACCAGAGCTGGAAGCGGCTGCCAGTGGAGGATGTGGGCAGGCCACTGGCCCAGCCCTTGGGATTCTGGGTTGGACAGAGGTGGTCAGCCTGGCAGTTTGCCACTGCCACTGCCCACTATCCACAGTTACACCCCTACCCGGAACAATAACTCCAGGACGGTAGCCTGAGAAGGAGCAGGAATTCACAGGGGAATGAAGCCAGGCAGCAGCTCAGGCTGGGCCTCACACAGGTTCTAGAAGTTCTGGGAGGCAGGTTCTAGAAGGGGGCCTCTGTTGACTACCCCTTCTTCATGGACATGCATTTTCTGACTCTCCATTCCATCTGCAACCTGTTGCAGTCTGGTTCACAGTCTTCATTTAAGGGGGGTACCTGGACACTCTAGGCCTATGTTGCCGAGAAAGCTCTAAGAAGGCACCCCTCAGAGAACCCTGTGGCTGAACAGGGTCCCTTCCTCTCCACAGTCGTTCTGTTCCCACTTCCTCCCTGACACCTCACTCAGGATCCTGAGATGGGACACACAATACAAGGGCGGAACCCAGCATAAGCATGCAAAGGCAAAGACAGCCGCTGGCTGTCCTTCGGGCCTCCCCAACAGCACAGCACACATTAGGTGTAACCCACTCCTCACCCAAGGGCCTATTCCAAGGACCACACAAAATTCCTAGAAACGTTTTATTGTGACAAAAATGTTCAAACATCCCAAAGTAGGAAAAAATACAGGGCAAGGCTAGCCAGGCTTGGTCAGGGGCCACCTAGCTGGGGGAAGCATGGCTGGTGAGCAGCTGTTCCAAACACCACTGGACTTCCTCCACACCCCGGTAGGCTCGCTTCAGGCCCCTGGGGAGGCAACGGCAGGACTCCAGGTTGAGATACAGCAGGCCAGGGCAGCTACTGATCACAGAACTGTGGATAGGGCAAACAAGAGGGAAGTGAGTAGCTGCCCAGGAAAATCCAGGCTCTGATGGGGTGCAGACAACTCCCTGGGCTCTACCCCTGGCCTGCCACCCACAGTAATCCAGGTCCAAGCCCAGTACATTGGCATCCCCAAAGCCAATGCCAAGAAGGAACTTGGTCAGTATGCACTCCCTTCTCAAGCCCTGGAAGCATCAAGCCAAGCAGCATACCTGGGCCTCATACTAGTTACAAGGGAAAGGGATGCTGACCTGACAGTGTTCGGTGTGACCCGGGTAGCCCTGAGGTTGAGAGAGCACAGGGCTGGGTGTGAGCCCCCAGGGATGCATGAGAAGGCAGCCAGTGCCTGCTCCAGGTCCTTCTCACTGAAGCCCTGGCCACTCAAGTCCAGTTCTCTCAGTGTGTGGTACCACTTCTGGGTCAACAGGGAGCTGCCCTCCTTGACTAGAGTCAGCCGGTCCGATACCCCATACAAGCCCAGGTGCAGCTGCTCCAGTTCTGAGATGAGAGAAGCAGGCATGAGCCACAGGGTAGGAAAGCACCACAACCCACCTGCCTAGTCATCACCTTACAAGAGCTGACCTTGACATGGCAGATCATGCAGGCCAGCAGGTGTGATGCGGGTACAGCCACGAAGATCCAGCAACCGCAGGTTGGGGGAACCATGTAGCAGGCGGCCCAAGACCTCGTTGCTCACAAAGTTGCAGGTAGAGCTGGCCAGGCAGAGCTCCTCGAGGCTGGGGAAGCCTGGTCCCAGGGCTACCCCTCGCCCAGAAGGCTTGGGCAACCACATGAGATTCAGCAGCCGCAGCACCTGGAGGCAAGGCTCAGGCTGCAGGGAGGGAGGGGGGTGACAGGTGGGACAAGCAGGACATCAGGTACCTGCAGCCGGGGACATCCTTTCTGCAGAGCCTCAACAGGCAGCTGCAGTGGAGTGCTGCTGTGGTTGATGCCAGTGCTCACCTCCAGGACCTGTAGCTGAGGGCAGCAGCTGCTCTGCAGAGGTGGAATATAGTGGAATATATAGAGGTGGAATATAGCCACCTGGAAGTTGCCAGCTCAGTCTTTGGCTCTGCTCCTGCCCAATGCCAACCTACCAGCAGTGCACCCAAGATGGCTGTTGTCTGGGAGGTGTAAGTCAGCCATAGCTTGCGCATTCGGGACCCTGCCTCCTCCAGAAAGCTCACCACAGCTGTGGACTCCACCTGGGGACCCAGGACAGAGACGCCTGTCATGTGGGCTCAGTCTTCTTCTGGGCCCTTTGGGACACAGGGCTCACCATGGAGTGCTGTAGGTTCAGGCTGTGCAGCTGGCCACAGGCTTTAGCTAGCATGACCAGAGTGTCAGCAGTTACGCCATGGCAGTCTGAAAGCTTGAGGAAGGTGAGCCGAGGACAGGACTCGCTAACCAGCTGTGGAAAGACACAGGCCACATGGGACTGGGAGAAGGCAGGCAAAGGTCCACAGGGAAAGAGACTGATGGCCATGCCAACCCCACTGTACGGCCCCAGCTATGACCTGTGTTCTGCCCATTCCAGGCACACCTGGGCGTCCGTACAGCTGGCCCCATCCCACTGGAGAGTGACAAAAGGAAAGGCAGGCATCCTTGTGGAGAAGTATTGAACCACCCCCTGGGAGTACTGACAACCTCAAGTGTCACAACTGGTGTGTAGGACAGCCCTGAGTGCTCACCTTCAATACAGGGTGTACCTGAGACTTCCAGTGGATGAGGGTCAGCCTCTGGAGCTGTGAGAACCTGGGTGACAGCAGAGGCCCAGCTGCACTAGCGTTCCCACGCTGCCCCTGCAGCCAGTGCCCTCCCTGCCAACACAGGCAGCGCAAGGGGTAAGAACAGGGGCCCCTCACCGATTGGGCATGAGCCACTCCAGGGAAGCAAGAAGCTTCTTCTCCGCCTTGACATTGCCCTTGACAGCGCGGCCAGCCATTGGGGGCGAGAGAGTCACGGTATGCCAGAGCGCGGGCTGGGAGGCGGCCTCGTGCCAGCGGCGGCACACGCGTGCAGCCCTGGGAGAACAGTTGGTTGAAGGTGCCCTGCCTTTCGTGGGCGATGCCTGCGATGGGACTTGATGGGGCTTACTAAAGGGGAACCGATGTGCTCCCACAACCTGCAGCCCAGCAGGCGCCTCTGCTCAAAGCCCAGTTCCTGGGGTTCCAAGTAGATTCCCGATACACGCTAGAGCACAAGTGTATGTACACTAACACACTTTCACCCTCTGCTGTGCCCAGCCACCCAAGCTGTAGGCTACCGCCGTAAATGCACCTGCAGTGTACGCCAAGTGGGGTAGTGTACCTGCCGAGGAATGGCATGGGCCCATCGGCTGCCACTAGCAGCCCGAAAATTTGCACCAGGACCTCCAAAGGAATGCGGTCTCCCCAGCCCGCGTCGGGCCCCTGCTCCGGCGGCGTGGGCGCTGGCTCAGGTCGGGGTCGGGGCTTGGGCTTGGCCGCTCCGGCAGAGCCCGAGGGCGGCCGCTGAGCGCGGCGAGAGGCGCGCCTATGCGCGCGGGAGCGGGAGGGCCCCGGACCAGGCAGCACGAGCAGCATGCTGTCTGCCTGCAACAGGTGGTACTCGGAGCCGCTGGGCGCCAGCCGGTCCCACCACCAGTCCTCGGCCGAGCGGTCCCGCGCCCCGGCCAGAGGCGAGCTCCGGGCTCTGCGGCTGGCTTTACGCCGAGGTCGCCTCGCAGCCGCGGGAGCCATAGCCACCAACGCCGCCGCGGGCGGAGCGGAAGTAGGACTCGGCGGAAGGGGCGGAGCCACCAATTCCTGGCTTCCCCTCCAGCTCCCGGAGAGCCCCGCCCTAAACCCCGCTTCCGGGGAGGGCGGGCCGCTGCGGCGGCCTAAGTCCGGCTGGGGCAGGAGAGTGCGCAGCCATCCTGCAGGGCTGCGCCCGGGGCCGGGATTGTGCGCTCGCTGGCCGGAAGGCCGGCCGCGGAGCCGGCAGCGCGGGGCCACGCCCCCTCGCCACCGGCAGCGCTGGGTTCGTAGAAACCCACCAACTGCTCGCGGATCCCCGGTCGTTGGGAGAGGGCTTCGCTGTTTTCCCAGTACAAAAGGCTGGTCCTCTGTGGCTAACAGGGTCCGCTGAGCTCCTCCCTCGATCGGTCCCCGTGCCGACACCCTACCGTGTCCCCTCCAGGTGCCCCGCGACCTCCTCTGTCTCCGGTCCTGTCCCGCAAGCTTGTTTGTTTTCTTCCAGCTGGAAGAGGTCTTTCAAGCCCAGAAGAGCCGGAGCGTCTTAGAACTTAGGTGGGGAGACAGCGGTCTGTGACCTTCCGCCCTCCTCCTCCTTTGGCCTCATGGCAGCACCGCCGCTGGGCCGTCTGGTGCTGACCCACCTGCTGGTGGCCCTCTTCGGCATGGGGTCTTGGGCTGCAGTGAATGGCATCTGGGTGGAACTGCCCGTGGTGGTGAAAGACCTCCCTGAGAGTGAGTGAAGAAGTGTGTATGGGGGGGGGGTGCGGCTTTTGTGTCTCCTCAGGGTGCCCTGACGCAGCCTCCTCCCCCTCTACAGGTTGGAGCCTCCCGGCGTACCTCTCTGTGCTTGTGGCACTGGGGAACCTGGGTCTGCTGGTGGTGACCCTGTGGAGGCGGCTGGCCCCGGGCAAAGGGGAGCGGGTCCCCATCCAGGTGGTGCAGGGGCTGGGCATAGTAGGCACAGCCCTGCTGGCCCCTCTGTGGCACCACGTGGCCCCAGTGGCAGGGCAGCCCCACTCTGTGGCCTTTCTAACGTTGGCATTTGTGCTGGCGCTAGCCTGCTGTGCTTCTAATGTCACTTTCCTGCCCTTCCTCAGCCACCTTCCACCTCCCTTCTTACGGTCTTTCTTCCTGGGTCAAGGCCTCAGTGCCCTGCTGCCCTGTACGCTGGCCCTCATTCAAGGTGTGGGCCGCCTTGAGTGCCTGCCTGCTCCTGCCAATGGCACCTCTGGTCCCAGCTACTTCCCTGAGCGTTTTCGTGCCAGCACCTTCTTCTGGGCACTGACTGCCCTCCTGGTCACTTCAGCTGCGGCCTTCCAGGGTCTCCTGCTGTTGCTGCCATCACCACCATCTGTACCCACAGGCAGTCCAGGGCAGGGCCTGCGAGTGGGAGAACCAGGAGTAGAGGAAGATGAAGAGGAAGAAGCTTCACCATTGCAGGAGCCACCCAACCAGGCAGCAGGCACCACTGTCAGCCCAGACCCTAAGGCCCATCAGCTGTTCTCAGCCCGTGGTGCCTGCTTGCTGGGCCTGCTGGCCATCACCAATGCACTGACCAATGGTGTGCTCCCTGCTGTGCAGAGCTTTTCCTGCTTACCCTATGGGCGCCTGACTTACCACCTGGCAGTGGTGCTGGGCAGCTCTGCCAACCCCCTTGCCTGCTTCTTGGCCATGGGCATCCTGTGCAGGTGCGTGTGAGCCCCAGTCCCTGGTGGGAGGAACTCAGGGTGGGACTGGGTCCTGCACAGTCAGTCCTGAATTAGCCCATCCCTGGCAGGTCTCTGACAGGACTTGGTGGCCTCTTTCTGCTGGGGATGCTCTTTGGGGCCTACTTGATAACATTGGCAGTCCTGAGCCCCTGCCCTCCCCTAGTGGGCACCTCTACAGGCGTGGTCCTTGTGGTAAGTACAGAAGAGATGAGAGGTGGGGAAGGCTTGCCTTGGGACAGGGGCATCACACACCCAGCCTGCTGTGACTTTCTCCAGGTGCTGTCATGGGTGCTGTGCATGGGCCTCTTCTCATATGTCAAGGTGGCAATCAGCTCCGTGCTACATGGTGGTGGCCAGCCCGCATTGCTAGCGGCTGGCGTAACTATCCAGGTGGGCTCCCTGCTTGGTGCTGTTGCTATGTTCCCTCCTACTAGTATCTACCACGTATTCCACAGTGGACAGGATTGTGTGGACTCGTGTGGCCGCTGAACCTGAGCAGGTGGGAACTCACACCACCCTACTACTCTCCACCTGGAACTCCGACAAGTCCCTGAGTACCTGCGGGCAGCCCACGGAGGCTGCTCACGCTGACCCACTCAGGACACTGGCACACTCCACAGGAGACTCTGGCACTTGAGGGGATACCAGACATCAGGAACAGGTTGAGGCCTGGGGTCTTTGTGTAATTTGGAGAATAAAGTGTTTTTATTAAGTGGGCAGTGATTAATACCATGAACACTTATCCCTGTGGAGGCCAACTGCCCTCCCAGGAGCTTGCTCTGGCCTATTCAGCGGGGACTGTCTGTCTCTTTCTAGGTCATGGCTGCTCTTTCAGGTTCTGGGATCGCCCCTTGGTTCTTGGAACTGCCCTTCAGGGAAAGGCCAGTTCCCACGGCCTTTGTGGGCTTAGAGGTCCTGTGTGGAGCCTGCCTAATAAGTAGTAGCCACTGGTCCATAGCATATCTTGGTGTGAGGGTCAGGCAGGGTTGGGTTGTGACCTGCTGAGGTTCCTCTCATGCCCTCTCATGACCTGACAATGGCCATACTTGCCCATTGGCTTCCCAGAGGTGTCCTGCTAGGGAATTTACACCTGCCTTTGGTACAGGGTTTAGGCACAGAGAGGTTACAGTGAGGAGGCTTAGAAGAGCCAGGACCTTGCAGTCCCAACAGCATTATCTACCTATTGATAAGCCGCCAGCTTCTAGTTTCTAGCTCTTTCTGGCATTACAGCCCCCACATGCTCTGTTGAGGCAGACATGCTCCAGCCTGGGCTGCTGGTAGGTAGCTGGTCCTAAGGAAGCTGGGTCTTTGCTTATTTATTTACTTAGGTTTTTTTTTTTTTTTTTTTTTGAGGTAGGGTGTCTTCATTGTCCAGGTGGGACTTGAACTTGTGATCCTCCTGCCTCACATTTCCAAGTGCTGGGATTATAGACATGTGCCCATGTTCCTGGCTGGGTCTTTGTTTCTTGTCATCTGCAAGGAGCACTTCTTCCCCGGGCCTATCCTGGGCTTGGTGGTACTCAGTTTTGGCACAAAGGGCTCAGAGCTGAAGCCACCTGCTGGGAGGGGCACTGGAAAGCATCTGACCCAGCTGAGGACTGCAGTATTCCCAGGAGGGTACGTGGGTTTCTTTCTGCCTCCTTGTTTTGTGGGTGGACAGAAGAGACCTGTGGGGAACACATCCTCCCCAAGTAGCAGGACCCTGAGCTGTGGCCCAGTGTGACTGGCCCAGTGTGAGTCCTCATTCTCACAAGCGAAGTTCCTGCTGTTGTAAGACAGAAGGCCTAGAAGAATGCTTCTTACTTCTGCTGACTGTGTTCCTTCCTGCCATTGTTCTAGTCTCTGAACCTGAGAACCTCTTGTCCTTGGCTTGGCCTCATAGCTTTGGCAGGACCAGCTGAGCAGGGGACTCCCAGGTGGCTCAGCCCAGTCCTGAGGAGGGGCAGGGCAGCTCAAAAGAGTTGCTTTCCTCTGGAGGGTGGCCAGGTACTGAGGAGGGTGAAGGTTGAGGTGCACTTCAGGTGTTGCCCGAGGTGGTTAGTAGAGAGAAACCCAGAAGGATGGGGCTGAGGTGAGTGGAGTCAGTAGGACTGCTAAGGTCAGCAGGACTTAGACCCCATGCCCCCGTCCCTTCTAGTATTCTGCCTCCGTCCACCTGGTCTGGCGGCTGATAGGGCCCCTCCCAGCTCTTCTCTGACCTCCTTATCATAGTAGATGATCAGAGGTTCCTGTAGCCTCCACCCTGGAGCCACAAGTGCTGTATTCAACGTGGGCCACAGAGGAGTGAGAGGGTTGCCCAACCCTGCAAACACACGGGGTCTCCTGGGAAGAAGGGGCCTGGACGGAAGGGAGACAGTGTGAGGAATCCATTGCTGTTTCGAAGTCTCCAAGGGCTTTTTTGTCCTGCTCCTTATCCCCAGGAAGTGGGACAAGGGTCAAAATAACAAGGGGAGGGAGATAACAAGCCCAGAGCTGAGGTGGTTCCATCAGGCACATGACCCTTCACATACCACACGGACCAGCTTGGAGGAAACCACCGGGAGGGCAGCATCTGAGGCCCGGAGGGCAGGAGTGGGAGCAAGGCAGCCCCAGGCCCACTGTTCCCTTCCAAGCACCAAAAAAAGTCCCCTTGGTTCCTTGAAACCAGAGAAGGGCCGGCTTCCTTACCCAGCCCCTGAGTGCTAGGACAAGGCTACATGGCTCTGATTGAATGACAAGGTGGGAGTTGTCACTCTTGGCTCACTGAGGTCCTAGACAGCTGTGAGTTCTGCCGTGGCAGGTGTGAACCAGGAGGCTAGCCCCACCCTTGGATGTGCATCTGCTTAGACTTCCCCCTTCTCCTGGCTTGGGGACATAATACAGTGGGATAACAACAATCCCTGGAATTCACAGGAAATTCCCCAGCTTCCTCTGGCCAAAAAGTTAGGATGTGCTGGCCAGGTGTTGTGGCACATGCCTGTAATTCCAGCACTTGAAGAAACTGAGGCAGGGGGATCACTGTGAGTTGAAGATCAACCTGAACTACATAGCAAGACCTTGTCTTTGAAAAAAAAAGTCAGCCGGGCGTAGTGGCGCACACCTGTAATCCCAGGACTCGGGAGGCTAAGGCAGGAGGATCGTTGCAAGTTCGAGACCAGCCTGGGCTACAAAGTGAGCTCACAACTGGCCTGAACTGCACAGTGAGACCCTGTCTCAAAAAGAAAAAAAAAATGTGAGCTTGGCAAGTGCAGGGTCTTGAGTTTGATTCCTGGTACCAAAAAAAAAAAAAAAAAAAAAAGTGAGTGGTCAGGGATGGATGTGGGAATCTACATTTGGGAATCAACTTCTCCATGCACTGCTCCCAGGAGGGAGATTCTGCTGCCCATCTCCAGTGGATCTGGGCTTTGTCTGCTTCAATTCACTGCAGCTTCTGAGGGCTGAGGCCACCTGAGTGTTAATCACAACACTCCCTTCTCTCCCCCAGCCACCCTGTGGCTGCACATGTGACCCACTTTCTTGGAAGGGGTCACAGTGACCTCTGGAATAAATCAGCCCACTATGAGATCTGTCTTGGAGGTATCAGTCATCTTAAGAACTATTAAAATTACTCAAAAGTATTGAAGGAGTTTGCCTGAGAATGAAGGCACCCAGAGACAGACACAGCTAAGAGGCAGAGAAACAGAATAACATTATGGAGTCCCTGGGATCCAGCTGTGCCTAATGCTACCTGCCCCCTTGACTTGGAAACCCAGTCCTCTAAATCTTCCCACTGAAGTTCCCAGAGATCCCCAGATTTCTGAAGTATTGCAGTCAGCCTAATGCCAGACCACGTCCCAGACTATCATCTCAACCACTTGACACCTGGTGCATCTGTGTTCCCATCCCAGGCCCTAATTCCTCCAGTTGCCTGCATTTCCTTCAGACCACCTTTACCCTAGTTCCTCCAGTTTGCTTAAGCACCAGCCCTAATGGTAACTCCCAGGCTGAAGAAGAGACCACCACTCATCTCACTAGGCCAGGAAGTTCCACAGTTCTGGTACATCTAGTGGGGAGGGCAGGCCCCCTGGTGTCTGAGCATGGCTTGGTAGGGAAGGAGTTGGTGGCTCTTTATTCAGGAATAAAGAACTATGATCTTCAATCTGAGAGCTCTGGAGCCAGGCCCCATGACACCAGTTTGGGCAGGGAGCCACCTGCTCAGGAGAGTACCCTGGCAGGAGTGTCTGCACTCAGCCCAGCCTTGTTTAGAGCCCTAAACAATGTGTGATGGGGGCTGGGGATTTAGCTCACTGGCACAGCGCCTGCCTGGCAAGTGCAAGGTTGTGAGTTCGATTCCCAGTACTGGAAAAAGAAA
>NW_004955454.1:2986032-2993993 GCF_000276665.1 Chinchilla lanigera
CCGTACCAGAAATCAAACTCATGACCTTGCACTTGCCAGGCAGGTGCTGTGCTGCTGAGCTAAATCCCCAGCCCCCATCTCCTTTATCTCTGTCTGCTTCCCGGCCACCATGGGTTGAACAGCCTTCCTTCCCAGGACTTATTACCATGCTGTTTCTTCCTTTTTTTTTGTTTTTGTTTTTGTTTTTTTTTCCGGTACCCGGAATCGAACTCATGACCTTGCGCTTGCCAGACAGGTGCTGTGCTGCTGAGCTAAATCCCCAGCCCCTCTTCCTTGAAGCCAAACATGGACTGAACCTGCTGAAACTGTAAGCCAAAACAAACCTCTGCTCTAAATTGAGGCTGTTGTGTATTTTGTCCTGCCTGTATATTAGGAAAATGACTAATATACAAGGCCAAACTGACAAGTGTGTTCCTGACTTCCCTTCTGAGGACACCTTGGGCTCTGTTGAGATGGTCCAGCTGAGGAAGGTCCTCCCAGCTTCAGGCCAGAGGCCAGGGAGCCTGGCTAGAAGGCAATCAGGGACACACTCCAAAGGAGCTGGCGGTGGGGGTCTGGGAGAGGGGCCAGGAGAATGGTTAACAACCCTGGGCAGGGACAGGTTGACCAGATCTACGTGTCCAAAGTCCTGAGCATTCTGTTATGTCAAGGAAGCTCAGGCAGAGTGCTTTCTCCAAAGTCTCTATAGTTCAAGGAAATTAAAATGTTCATGGGATGGGAACCAACGAGTAAAGAAAATAGAAGCTGAGCTGGGTATGGAGGCACATGCCTATAGTCCCAGCACATGTGAGGCTGAGGCAGGATTGCTGAGAGTTCCAGGCCAGGTTGGGATCATAGTGAGCTCAAGGCCAGCCTAAACTACATAGCGAGACCCTGTCTCAAACAAAACAAGTTGAGATGTAGCTCAGTAGCAGAATATCTGCTTAGCACATTCTATCCCTAGCATTGCAAAAATAAATTAAGATACCAGCTGGACATGGTGGAGCACTCCTTAATTCCAGCACTCACCTGTAATCTCAGCACTTGGGAGGCTGACACAGGAGGATTGTTGTGAGTTCGAGACCAGGCTGGGGTACAAAGTGAGATGAAGGCCAGCCTGAATTGCATAGCAAGACTCTGTCTCAAAAAGAACCCCCCCAAAAAAACAAAAAACCCCCAAGATTTCAAATAAATAGCCGGACATGGTGATATAAGCCAATAATCAGGAAGCTGAGGCAGGAGAATTGCTGGGAGTTTCAGACCAGTTTGGACCACATAATGAGTTCAAGTTCAGCCTGTGCTACAAAATGAGACCCTGTCTCAAAAAACCAAAACCAAATTGGTCATGGTGGCACATGCCTGTAACCCCAGCATTCAGGAGGCTGAAGTAGGAGGATCACTGCAAGTTCAAGGCCAACCTGAGCTACAAAGTGAGTTCAAGGCCAGCCTGAACTGCAGAGGAAGACCCTGTCTCAAAAACAGAAAAAGAAGGGGCTGGGGATTTAGCTCAGCGGGGCAGCGCCTGCCTGGCAAGTACAAGGTTGTGAGTTCGATTCCTGGTACCGGAAAAAAAACAGAAAAAGAAAAAAAAATTTTTTGAATAAATAAAGCACATTATTGGAGTCTTTGGTAGAAAACTGTTATTTAGAGTACACCCTCTCACTGGACGTGGTGACGCATACCTGTAATCCCAGCACTTGGGAGACTGAGGCAGGAGAATCATTGAGAGTTCGGGACCAGCCTGGGCTACAAAGTGAACTCAAGACTAGCCTGCACTGCATAGCGAGACCCTGTCTCAAAAAGTGTTATGGTTTGTGTCTGTGTGTCCCCGCAAAGCCTCATGTGGTCATGGGGCAGGCTTTTAGAGTTTGATTGATTATGGGTGTGAGAGCTGCACCCGCCCTGGGGTGGATAGTTTGCATATGTAAGGCAGAGGAAGAGGCTGCTTGTGGCCATTCCTCCCTTTTGGTTTTGTTGCTTTTGCTGTGTTCTGCCGCCATGAGCTGTAGCCCTCTGCCATGTGCCACTCTGCCTTGTCACCTGCCAAGTATGGACTGAAACCTCCACAAACTGTAAGCAAAATAAACTTTTCCTTCCTTAAACTGGGGCGCCAGGTATTTTGTCCAAGCAACAAGAGGAAAGTGACCAAGACAAAAAGACAGAAAAAAGAAAAGAAATAGAGTACACTCCCTCAAGATTTTGATTGTTCAGGTTGGTGCCTGTCACGTCTTTGAGCTATTTTACTATGTGTTCATAGATAACCAAAAAAACAGTACAAACAATTCTTTTTTGTAGACCTGAGAATAAATTCAGTCTCCGGAAGGTTTGATTCCCTTGGCTAGTGGTGGAAAAAGCCACTGCTAAGTTATTTTCAAAAGGCTTAATTGTGATTCTTTGACTTCTTTAAACATCCCTGGTCTCCCATTATAATGCGGTGTCTGGGAGAGGAGTGCCACTCAGATGGGGGGACAGCATTTGGCCCCGCTGCAGGAGGGCAACTCTCTGGGGTGTGTAAAGGTCATACCAATAAAAAAATCAGAGATATAAGTTTAAGGAAGGAAGACATTTGACACTTCATTGAGAAGGGGGACAAAACAGTAAAGGTAGCTATCGTGATAAATCAGAGTAGGAGGCTCCAGACAGATGAATGACCCGAGGGCCCTTTGTTCTCAGCTGCTTTTTTATTGGCTGTTAGGGCCCTTTCCTTACCTAGAATTTGTCATATTTGATTGGCTATTTTAGGTCTTTGGATCCCTCCCCAGGTACCATGGTCTACATGCAAATTCCATGTGAACTTGTTTTGGTTTCCCTTATCCTGTCAGAAGAATTTATTGGTTTGTTAAGAGGACTTTAAATACAAGGTTGAGCTAGCAATTAAGTAAAGGGAAACATAGTGAGAAAAAATATATATATATATGAACTGTCTCTTAAGTAGCCAGTCCAGTCTTCTTTGTAAGGTGGAGAGAGAGGAGAGACAGCTGGGCTGATTTGGTTGGGGCGCTGCCTGGCGTATCAGCTTTCTTCTTTTCTGGTTTTGTTTTGTTTTGTTTGTTTGTTTGGTTGGTTTTCGTTTTTTAAGGCAGGGTCTTGCTGTATAGTCCAGGCTGCCCTTGAACTCACTATGTAGCCCAGGCTGGCCTCAAACTTGTAGCAATCCTCCTGCCTCAGCCTCCCAGTGCTGGGATTATAGGCCTATGCCATCACATCAGGCTCAGTTTTTTTCTTGTTAATTGCTTTCTCCAGTGAGGATTTTTTTTTTCTCCAGTGAAGCTTTAACTCTTTCTAGTCAGAATTATCCCAAAAGCTTACTGTGGCCTTTATCCTATTATTTCCCTCCCTGTTTGTCCCCTTTATCCTACCATGACTAATAAAATCTAAGGTATGCACATGTGTGTTGGTCTAAGGATGATAGTTTTACCTTTTTTCTGGACAGTTTTGGAGGTTTTACCCCTAAAGCACAGTGGCTCCCCTCCTAGGGATGATGGCATGTCCTTAGTGCTGTGCTATACCTCACAGGCTGCCTAAACCCAGGCAGGTGTTTTGTTTTGTGAGTTTTGTTTTAGTTTTTATTTTATACTCAAGATTGAGTACCCAGGACCTTCACACCAAGCTACATCCCCAGCCCCCCCCCTTTTTTTTTGTACTGGGAATCGAACTCACGACCTCGTGCTTGCTGGGCAGGCGCTGTGCCACTGAGCTACCTCCCTGGCCCCATCCCCAGCCCTTTAAACTTTAAATATTTTAAAATTTTGGGACAGGGTTTTGCCAAGTTGCCCAGGCTAACTTCAAACTTGCACCTCCTGTCTCCGCCTCCCAGTTAATGCTGGTATTACAGGTGTGTGACACCACACCTAGCTAGGGATGTATTTTCTTGGTTCCTGGCGGGAGATGGGGGAGTCTGAAATAGCAATAGAATTATGATATTTCTCATTGTAATTTTTGTAATCTCTAATCACTAGTGAGCTCTGATAAATGCATCATGACTCATGGGCAGCTGGTGTCCACTGGACAGGAGATGGTAGAGAATCTGGTTGTCAGTCTCTGTTTGCTGTCATCTGGGGACTGCATAGTAGATCTGTGCTAGTATAAGAAACAAAACCCAGCCGGGTGTGGTGGCTCATGCCTGTAATCCCAGCACTCAGGAGGCTGAGGCAGGAGGATCGTTGTGAGTTCAAGTCCAGCCTGGGCTACAAAATGTGCTCAAGGCCAGTCTGAACTGCATAGTGAGACCCTGTCTCAAAAAGACCAAAAAAAAAAGGAGAAAGAATGAAGAAAATGGACAAAGCTTCAAAAACTTGTGGGCCAGACATACATGTGATAGGAAGTCAGCAGGAAAAGAAAGAAAGTGATGGGAAGAATATTTACTGAAGCAATAGTTGAAACATTGCAGATTTGATGGAAGAGTTCGTTTACACATCTAAAAATCTGAACACACCCGAAGTAGGACAAAGAAAGAGATCTGCCTCCAAATACAGTAGTGCCTCGGTTCATGAACTTAGTCTGTTCCATGGTTTTGGAAGAGATGGCCACATTCGTGTTTGTGTGGGAAAGATGGCCATGGTTGTATTTATCACCCGATGCAAAGTTTGGAAATCAAAACAAAATTTTACCAAATGCTTCTCTTTGTGAAGCAAATTGCAAACAAAAGCATTGGGGAAGCCAGGTGTGATGGTGCACGCCTGTAATCCCAGCACTTAGGAGGCTGAGGCAGGAGGATTGCCGTGAGTTTGAGGCCAGCCTGGGCTACATAGTGAGTTCAAGACAAGCCTAGATTACATAGCAAGATCCTATCTCAAAAAATTAAAAACAAGAGAAAGTGAGCAACTGTTGGTGAACGGAGATACCGCTGTATTTCCTTCTACTTCTTTCTTTCTTTTTTGGTACCGGGAATCGAACTCACAACCTTGCACTTGCCAGGCAGGCACTGTCCCGCTGAGGTATATCACTGGCACCACTGTATTTCCTAATCAGACTGTCAAAAGGCAAAGATAATCTGGAGCATTAAAGGAAGGGATATGCCTGTGTAAGGAATCCTCAACAAAGCGGGCACTAATTTCTCATCAGAAGCCCTGGAGACTGACATTTCCAGATAAACAAACACTGAGAGAATATGTTTGTTTTTGTTGGTTTTTTTCCGGTACTGGGAATGGAACTCCCCAGCCACCTGAGAGAATTTGTTGTTAGTGGACTTAACTTTCCAAAAAAGCAGTTTTCAGGCTGGGGATATAGCTCACTGGCATAAGCGCCTGCCTGACAAGCACAAGGTCCTGAGTTTGATTCCCAGTACCAAAAAAAAAAAAAAAAAAAAAAAAAAAGGCCATTTTCCAGGAGGACATGAATGGCATGACACAGTAAACTGAGTCTACATGAAGGAATAAAGGGGGGAAAACAAGGAATAAGGGGGAATGGCAAAGGTAACAACATAGGTTAATTTAAAATTCAGTGTTCATGTGTTTCTTTCTTAGCAACTCTTTATATTCTTCTATCTGACTTAAAATACAGCTGTAGGAATGCGGTGTAGATCAGTGGCACAGAATTTGCGTGCCATAGACAAAGCCCTAAGTTTGATCCCAGCACCCCCTCACAACACCCCCTACACAAAAGATACAGTGATGGTTCCTTTGTAGATGCTAGGGGTGGAGAGGTTTTTTTGTTTTGTTTTGTTTTGTTTTTTGTCTTTTTGAGACAGGGTCTCGCTAAGCAGTTCAGGCTGAACCTGAGCTCACTTTGTAGCCCAGGCTGGCCGGGGTAGAGAGTTTTTAATGGGTGCAAAGTTTCATGGTTTTGAGGTTTTTTTTAATAAATAGTTTAATGTAGCAAACTTACAGGAATAGCACAGAAGTGAGACAACATTAAAAACACTGCTGGGGATGGTGGCGCACGCCTGTAATCCCAGAACTCTGGAGGCTGAGGCAGGAGGATCATTGTGAATTTGAGGCCAGACTGGGCTACATAAGTGAGTTCAAGGCCAGCCTGAACTGCATAGTGAGACCCTGTCTCAAAAAGACAAAAGCAAACACAAACACAGCAACAACAAAAAACATACATTGCTGGATGTGGTAGCACACACCTGTACTCCCAGCACTCAGGAGGCTGAGACAGGAGGACTGTTGCAAGTTCTAGACCAGCTGGGGCTACAAAGTGAGCTCAAGTCCAGCCTAAACTGCATAGTGAGACCACGTCTTAAAAAGAAAAAAAAAAGTTTGAGACCAGTCTCAACAATTTAGTGAGATCTTGTCTCAATATAATAAAAAACAAAACAAACTCTCTAATGTTGAAAAAAAAAGTAGAAGAAATGACAAGGGAATCAAAATAATACATCGAAGATACCACCATGTATTACAGCAGCCATTGATATTTTCCTACTAATCTATCCATAACTCTGCAATGTTTGTATTGTTCCTATCCTATTTCATACATCGATGCATGTCTATCGTTATGTGTTCCCTACAACAACCATTGAGAATAGTTAATGATTATTCAATAGGTCACTCATGTATAGCTCTATTTATTTTCTTTAGAAGCCACTTTGAAGATACCAAAGTATAGTACAACAACTATTGATAATCTCCTACCTCTTCTGTCTGTAACTCACTATTATTTGTCTATTTGTTTTCCTGAGAAACTATCTTGTAGATAACAATATGTGAAACAATAACCATTGATAATTTCCTACCACTTTGTCTGTAATTTGGTAAGCCTCCCTATTCATATGTTATCCTTCTTTTACTCTTTAAAATAAAAATAAATAAATAAATAAAAATTTAAAAAATACACTAGGGAACAGGTATATAGCATACACAACAAAGGCAATAGTACAACAGAGGAATGAAAAGATGTGAGACACACAGAAAACAAATAGCAAAATAGCTGACATAAATATTTTCTAGTCAGCTGGGCATGGTGGCACACACCTGTAATCCCAAGCACTCAGGAGGCTGAGGCAGGACGATCATTGCGAGTTCAATACCAGCCTGGGCTACAAAGTGGGCTCAAGGCTAGCCTTAACTGCATAGTGAGACCCTGTCTCAAAAAGAAAAAAAAAAAAACAAAAAACAAAGAACCAACTTTCCTAGTCATTAATTAAATTAAGGTTAGATGGACACCATGGACCAGCTAGACATAACAAATATACATCTGTCCAGTGAAAGCAAAATGTACTCTCATGAGCACATGGGACACCTCTAGGGACAACTGTGTGTCAGGCTGTGTTACAAGTCTCAATAAATTTAGGAGAATTGTGTTCCTGGAAAACTTGGTATAAAGGAATCAATTGTGCCAGGTGAGGTGGTTGTTGGTACAGGTTTGTAATGCCAGCATTTGAGAGGCTGAGGTAGGAAGATAGCAGCAGAGTTCAAGGCCAGCCTGGTCTAGTGTGAGTTCAAAGCCAGCCTAAAATACATAGCGAGACCTTCTTTCAAAACAAAAACCAAAAAACCAAAAAAGCCAGGTGTGGTGGTGCAGGCCTGTAATCCCAGCACTTGGGACACTCAGGTGGGAGGATCACTGTGAGTCTGAAGCCAGCCTGAGCTACATAGTGAGTTCAAGGCCAGCCTGGACTACAAAGTGATGCCCTGTCTCAGAAAAATAAAATAAAATTTTAAGAAAGGTCAATAAAGGTAAGTCAGGAGGCATCATGATCCCTTACTTTAAATCATGCAACAATTTAGCTCAGCGGCACAGCACCTGCCTGGCAAGCACAAGGTTGTGACTTTGATTCCCGGTACGGGAGAAAAACCAAAAAAACAAACAAACAAACAAACAATAAAAAAAAAAAAAAAAAAAAAAAAAACATGCAACAAAGCAACTGTGATAGAATCAGCATGATGCTGGCAAAAAACCACAAAAACCAAAAAATGAAAAAACCCCCAACAGACCCAAAGATCAGTGGAGTGGATTAGACGATGCAGCAACAACTCTAAACACACTCAGGCACCTTATCTTTGACAAAGGGGCCAAGTACCCTCACTGGAAGGAAGATA
>NW_004955454.1:2994328-2996087 GCF_000276665.1 Chinchilla lanigera
AAACAAACAAATAAATAAATAGTATTGTGAAATAGGAAGAAATTGTTCAAAAGAAAGGGGAACTCAGGAGGGGAGAGGGGAAAGGAAGGAAAGGAAAAGGAAAACATAAAAAAAGGGTAAAATAGAAATGAAAGTTTGTAAATAAGGAGAAGAAGGGTTGAAGGGAGGGGAGGAGATTGGGGAAAAAAGAGGAATCAAGATATATACAGGTATGAATTCCCTAAGATAAGTATCATCATTATGTATATCTAAACTGTACCAATAAACTTAACTTTAAAAATGAAGTTTGAACTGTTAAAAAAAAAAAAAAAAAGGAATCAGTTGCTCTTGGGCATGGTAATGCGTGCCTATAATCCCAGTTCTCTGGGAGGCTGAGGCAGGAGGACTACAAATTTGAGTTTTGTTTTGTTTTGTTTGTCTTTTTGAGAAAGGGTCTCACTATGCAGTTCAGGCTGGCCTTGAGCTCACTTTGTAGCCCAAGCTGGTCTCGAACTTGCAACGGTTTCGGCATCCTCCTTCCTCAGCCTCCCGAGTGCTGAGATTACAGGCATGCACCACCATGCCCAGTGTGGTGAACACATAATTGGTAAACACATAAAGGCTAAAAATTACTGAGCTATTGGGTGGAGGGAAAAATGTCAGTTTGACTCAAGAAAGAGAAACTATGCTTGATTGTTACTTTAGTTTGAAAACAATGTATGCGTCTAAGAAGGTTTTGAACTTTGCAACACCTGCTTGCTGGAACCGATAGGTTCCGCTTTTCTGCCCTTGCAAAAAATCTTTTCACCTGCGCCAACCAGGATGTGGTTTTCAAGCTTAAAAGCTTAAACTTTCTTCGGTTTGGGGCTGCTCAGCTTCTCCCTGCCTGGAGAACAGACTGACAGCCGCCGGCCCGGCTAATAAAGGCTCTTAAAATTCCAATTTGGATTCTGGTCTTGGTTCTTTATTCAGGGTAACCCATTACACCCAGCACAAGTTTGAGTTTAACTTGGGCAACTCAGTGATTTAGCAAGGTACTGTTTCAAATAATCAAAAGAGACTTGAAAAAAAAGAGAGCGACCTGATCTAATCCAGAATATTTATCTCAAGCCAATATCAAAGCGTCAGGTACATTCCTGCTGCTGATGGTGCCAGGGTCCAGTCATAAAGTTCCATAAACCATTCTAATGGTTTTGTTTATTTACAACGTGTTGGGAAACCGACCGAGGCTGGTCAAGGACAGTCACAGCAGCTGTAACTCAAAAGAAAAGGAAACTAGGCAAGGGAAGGGGGAGGGAAGGGGGAAAAGGAAGGAAAGGAAAAGAAAAAAAATAAAAGAAAGGTAAACTAAAAATGAAGGTTTTTAAATAAGAAGAAGAAGGGTTGAAGGGACGGGAGGAGATTGGGGGAAAAAGAGGAATCAAGATATATATATATATTAAAAAAGATATATATAGGTACAAATTCCCTTTGATGAGTATCATCATTATGTATATCTAAACTCAGAGTGGCTGCAGTCAGGTCAAATTCAATCCCTTGGTTAAAGTCATGCAAAACATGTTCTCTGACCACAAGTTAGAAATTAATTTTATTTTATTTTTTAAAATTTATTTTTTTATTTTTGTCTCTTTGAGACAGGGTCTCACTATGCAGTTCAGGCTGAGCTTAAGCTCACTTTGTAGCACAGGCTGGCCTCGAACTCACAAGGATCCTCCTGCTTCAGCCTCCTGAGTGCTAGGATTACAGGTGTGCGCCACCACGCCCAGCTTAGAAATTAATT
>NW_004955454.1:2996902-3017329 GCF_000276665.1 Chinchilla lanigera
TTTATAACAATAAACTTCTAAGGGGCTGGGGATTTAGCTCAGCGGCAAAGCACCTGCCTGGCAAGCGCAAGGTCGTGAGTTCGGTTCCTGGTACTAAAAAAAAAAAAAAAAAAAAAAGGAAAAACAATAAACTTCTATATTTAAAAATTAGCATTTTTGTCTAGCTGAACCCCAGGTTGGAGTCACCTCTAAAACAAAGATAGGGCCTGGTGGTATAGCTCAGTGGTAGAACAATTGGCCGGCATGTACAAGTCCCTGAGTTCAATCCCTCTCACCAAGCCAATCAACAAACAACAGCAAGGACACCGTAGTTCCCAAAAAGGTGCTGGCTGGGATTCCAAAGAAAGAAGCAGCAACACCAGGTGATCAGTCCATGGTACTCTTCTGTGTGGAAAGCAGGCCAAATAATGTCTATTTCAACTCCTTTTCACTGGAGCACAGTGCTCCGGTCTGTGTGCGTTGCTGTTTAACAGTTTACGGAACACAGCACATCTTGTTTACCCATTTACTAATTCACACACATTTGGGCTTTTCTACTATTTGGCTGCTCTAAAGCATGCTGCCATGAACATTCATGCATAACAGAGTTTTGTGCAGTTGTGCGTTTTCATTTCACACAAAGTAGAATTGCTGTGCCTTATGACTGCCCTGTATTTAATAATCTAGTCTGTTCAGGAGCAGCTAGACTGTTTTCCACATGGTTGCCCTATTTCCTTCCTTTTATCCTTCCTTCTTATGTTATTATTTTTTTCCTTTCCTTTCCTTTTTTTCTTTTTCTTTTTTTCTTTTTTTGACAGGGTCTCACTATGTAGTCACGACTGGTCTTGCACTCAGATAGATCTTCCTGCCTCGGCCTCCCAAGTTCTGGGATTACAGGTGCACCCCACCACACCCAGCTAGGTTGATGCATTTTCAGTCTCACCATCAATGAATGAGGATTTCAGTTCTTCCCAGGATGCCAGGTGTGATGGCACATACCTGCAACCCCAGAACTTGGGAGGCTGGTAGGAGGATTGGGAGTTCAAGTTCAGCCTGGGCTACATATTGATGCCCTATATCAAAAAACAAAGCAAAAAGCCTCTTTTCCCCCAGGATTATTTTTTTTGAATATATAAAACTACCTTGGGAAGCTGAGCATGGTGGTGCACACCTGTAATTCTAGCACTCAGGAGGCTGAGGCAAGAGGATTGTTGTGAGTTCGAGACCAGCCTGGGCTACAAAGAGAGCTCAAGGCCAACCTGAACTGCATAGCGAGACCCTGTCTCAAAAAGACAAAAAAACAAAAAAAACCCAAAAAAACAAAAAACAAAAAAAAACTGCCTCTGGAAAAATAAACATATAGGACTGCCTTGGAGATTTCCCAGAGGTATGTCCTCTTACCCCATGCCCTGATACTCAGAGACTCTTACCCAGGCCTCTTACACTTCTTGGTAATATAAATATTTGCAGAGGGTGCTGGTGTGTTCCAAGCTGCTATGGCAGGATTATGGACTGGGTGATTCATAATGCACAGAAATGTATTTGCTCTGTAGTGGATTGATGCTGGTGGTCAATTTGTAACCCCCAGCTGAACTGAGTAAGCGTGGTGCTGGGAGGCGCACCTGGGCATTGTTGCCAGCAGCATAACAGGCAGAACTGGAGAAGGAGAAGGAGGCTGCGGGGAGCTGAGAGAGGCTGTTGGGAGCTGGTAGAAACTGTAAGGAGCTCTTGGTTGCTTTGGAGGAGCTTGTCATGCTGGCTTTCCTGATGAACTTGGCTGTTTTCATCCTCCGAGGAGCTCGGTACCTCGTTAGCACTGAGAATAGCTTCAGTTCATTTTGGGGGAGCTCTGGTCCTCACTTTGAGCATCGCTTCCTGGCTCTGGAGGGGAAGTTGGTGCACTGCCGGTCTCCTGGAGAAGCTTGCTGCTTTGGCTTCCCTGATGGGAGCTTGGCCATCTTGATCATCGCAGGAGTTCGGGACCTCACTGTTGCTGAGGATGGCTGTGGTACTTTCTGGTACTTTCTGTGGGGAGCTCTGGTTCTTACTTTGAGCATTGCTTCCTGGCTCCAGTGCAGATCCCTCAGTCTGCTAGCACAGATCCTTCAACCCGCTGGCACAGACTTCCTAGATTCCACCACTGACCTTTGGGCCTTCACAGCACAGATCCATAAAACAGGCCTGCATGAGATATTGATATGGGCTCTGGGCCTCCAGTTGGACTCATGGGAGGCATTGTTATGAGCTCTAGGTCTTAAGCTGGACTCACGTGACATTATCACAGAATCCAGGCTCTCAGCTGGATTCTTGGTCTACAGTGTGTGGACAGATTTCCTGCACTCTTTTGTATATCGTTCTTTGGGTGACTATTATAAACAATCATATAAAATATGTGTCCTGTATTATATTGTTCCCCTTACAAAATACCCCCAAAACCATACAGGCTCTGAAAATACAAGGCTACATCTGAGAAAGGCCTTCTAGCTGCACCATAGCACGGCAGAAGGCATCATGGGGGGTGAGCTGAGAAAGAGGCTGACTTACCCTCATAGAGTGAAAACACTCCCTCCACGGTGATACTGAGAGCCTTCTGTGAAGGTCCCAGCTGTGAACACCGCCACTGTGGGGATCAAGTGTCAACACGTGAGCACTGGGGGGACACAGACCACGGCACACAGGTTCACAGGGAGTGAATCTTCCTTTAGACACTCTGGCCATGCAGCAAAGGTTTGTCCACACTGTCACACTGAGTGTTACCCACTGGCTGGCGTGACAGTGGCCAGGGTGCCAGGTGCAGCTGATGATGCCGCCATTAAGAGGACTACCCACCATTGCTCCTGAGGTGGAGGATCCCAGGCCTTGTGCACAATTGGGATGATACCAGGAACCACGTACCAAGGAACTTAGAAACTCACCCAGGTTATAGGTCTTGTGTTTCTACTGCTGTTTAGCAAATAAGAAAGGTTTTGGGTGGTCCAATCCAGTTTTCTTTTTCAGGCAGGATCTCCCTTTGTGGTTTACGATGACCTTGAACTCACTGTGTAGCCCACGCTGGCCTCAAACTCAAAACAGTCCTCCTATCTCAGCCTCCCAAGTGCTGGGATTACAGGCATGCGCCACCATGTCTGACCATATTTTGTTTTTTTGAGACAAGATCTTGCTAGGTAGTTCAAGCTGTTGAACTCACCATGTAGCCCAGGCTGGCCTCCAATTCATGGTGATCCTCCTGCTTCAGCTTCCCAAGTACTGTGATTACAGGTATGTGCCACCACACCTGGCTTTCAATCCAGACTTCTTACAGAAACCTCCAGCAAGATAGATTTAAGGAAACCTCTATCATGCATCACCCCCACCATACCTGTGTAAATAACTGGCCTCACTTACTGAGACCAGCCTCATCTTGTGGGATACAGTGATCTTTTTTCGAGACTTTCTTTTTTTGGGTACTGGGAATCGAACTCAGGGATTCACTTGCCAGGCAGGTACTGTGCCACTGAGCTATATCCCCGGCCTGAGACATTTTTTTTAATATAACTTTTTTGGTACTAGAAATTGAACCCAGGGCCTTCACATTGCATGTCTCAGCCTTTTTATTAAATTTCTTAAATGTTTATTAATACATGTTTGGGGTACATGATTACATAGTTGGAAGTTGGAACATGTATGTAACACATGTTAATTCTCTTTACTTCCCCTTCCCCTCCCCAAGCCCTTTTTATGTTTTATTTTGACACAAGGTCTCATTGAATTGGTCAAGCAAGCCTTGAACTTGTGATCCTCCTTTTTCAGAATCTCTGTGGTGGGATTACAGGTGTGTGCCACGATCCCTGTTTGAGATTTTTTTTTTTTAAAATCAAAAGTAGAAGTACAAAAAAAAAAGACCTTTGTTATAAAAGGGCTGGAGATATGGTGCAGGGGTACAGTACCTGCTTGGCAAGTGTGAAGTCCTGAGTTCGATTCCTGGTGCAAAAAAAAAAAAAACAAAAAAAAAAGAGAAGTAGGGAGTCAGTAATGATAATTTAAGATTTTATTTTGAGACAAGGTCTTACTATGTAGTTTAGGCTGCCTTGAACTTACTATGTAGCCCAGACTGGCCTCAAAGTCACAGCAATCCTCCTGCCACAGTCTCCCTGAGGACTGGGATTACAGGGGTGTGCCACCATGCCTGGCTTTGTTTTTATTTTTATTTTTAAAGTTTTTATTAATACATGCTTGTAATTGATAATTTAAACTTTGAAATAAGCAGAACAAGCCAGGCATGATGGCTCATGCCTATAATCCCAGCACTCGGGAAGCTGAGACAGGAGGATCACTGCAAGTTTGAGGCCAGCCTAAACTATATAGTAGATTCAAGGCCAACCTGAACTACATGGCTATATCTTGTCTCTAAAAAATAAAAAGAAAAGAAAAGAAAATAGCAGAATATATCACTGCTGTTTGGGGGTAATGGGCAGTGACCTTGTTCTCTGATTCTGACACCATCTGACAGCTCACAGCAGGCAGAACACTTCTGGTTTATCAACATCAGGCGATTTCAGTCCTTGGGAAGCCTCTTGTTTTTCCTGTGGCATCTCTCTCACATCTGTAAATTCTTTCCAGCATTCCTTTACTCCTGTAAACGTGTGGTTCTTGAGCTTTTCTTCTGGTTTGGTTATAACAACTTTCCTGGACCTTCTATTCCCCAATGAGTTAAGTAAGTATCCTCCACATACCTTCCTGGCTTTCTGGGGCTGGAGGGACAAATTACTGTAGCATACTTTTAGTGAAATAAACTGAACACATACGCTTTTTTTTGTCTTTTTTTGGGTCAGGGTCTCACTATGCAGTTCAGGCTGACCTTGAACTCACTTCTGTAGCCCAGACTGGTCTCAAACTCAAAATGATCCTCCTGTCTCAGCCTCCCAAGTGGTGGGATTACAGGTGTGTACCACCACATCCAGCTCACATGTATAAATATTGCATTGTTTCCCTTGTGTGAGAAACCAGGAGGGTAAATAAGTACCAAAATGGATGACAGATATTAGGAAGCAGGAAGAAAATGTTCAAATGGGAAGGGGAGCAAGGGAAAGGAGAGGAGGAAAGAAAGGAAAAGAAAAGGAAAAAAAGAGAATAGAAGGAGAAAAATGGAAACAACTTCTAGGAGGGGAAGAAGAATTGAAGGTAAGGGAGGAGATGGGAAAAAAAGAAGAAACAAGATATATCCTGTACAGGTACAAATTCCCTATGATGAATGTGATCATTATGTATAGAAAAAAGTACCAATAAAATTAATTTTAAAAAAACAGTTGGGAAAAAAAAAAAACAAAAAACAGTTGGGCATGGTGGCACACACCTATAATCCTAGCACTGGAGAGGCTGAGACAGGAGGATCATTGCGCGTTCGAGACCAGCCTGGGCTACAAAGTGAGCTCAAGGCCAGCCTGAACTGCATGGTGAGACCTTGTCTCAAGAGGACAAAAGAAAAAAAAATTACTGTATCACAAACATGGTGTTTTAGAGTGACAGAAATGTTTTCCCTCCTAGTTCTAGAGGCCAGGAGTCCCTAATCAAAGTGTGGACAGGGCAGGTTCCTCTGAAGGCTGTGGGGAGAATGTTCCTGGACCTTCCCAGGCTTCAGGCACTGCTTCGAAGTCTGGCCTTCCTTGACTTGTGAAGATTACTCAGCTCTGCTTCCGTCTTCACATGGACTTCTCACTTTCTTTTCTTCTCACCACCCCTGGCTGGAACAAGCGCTTTGGTGGAGCATGCAGTGCTAAAGATTAGGGAGATGAGCTGGGTGTGGTGGCACACACCTGTAGTACTACCACGTGGGAGGCTGAGGCAGAAGGATTGCCATGAGTTCAAGGCCAGCCTGGGCTACATAGTGAGTCCAAGGCCAGCCAGAGCTATATAGTGAAATCCTGTGTTTTAAAAAAAAAAAATTAGGGAGATAGGGACTTGGGGAGGTTTTCTTAGTGCCCTGGGACCCAATGGTCTCAGTTTTAAGAAAGCGGCTCTCCATAGCACCACCAGAGTGCAGGGTGCAGGACACGTGCTGTGCAACCAGAACAACACTCTGTGCCTGGTATAGGATCCCAGATTGAATAGGCTCTTTTGATGTGAAAATAGAATAAAATTCATTCCTGTGTTCTTCTAGGGGCAGGGAACCCTATCCTGTACCTTGTTTCCCAAGAGTGGAAAGGTTGGTGGTACATACCTATAATCCCAACACTTAGGAGGCTGAGGCAGGAAGATCGTGAGTTTGAGGCCAGCCTGAGCTACACAGTCAGAACCTGCCTCAAATAAACAAAGACGTGGACAGGAGCATCCTCATGCTGCCCCTTCCCAGCCTCAGGGGCAGTGGTAGCAGTCGGTAGGCTAGGATTCCAGCAGAGTTTGTGTTCCAGATACTGCATGGTTATCTGGCCTGCAACTCACCTTGGTCCTGCCCATGTCCTGCAGGCTTACATACTGGCCCATACAGATCTCCCTGTCCTGATTCATTCCACTACATAGGGGTACATAGGAGGTCAAATGCTCAGCAGGGAGAATTTCTCAAATCCAGCCATGGGAGGAACCTTCGAGATCTAGTCTGCAGGTCAGGGATATAGCTCAGCGGCATAAGAGCTTGCCTGGCAAGCCTGAGGTCATGCGTTTGATCCCAGGTACCAAAAAAAAAAAAAAAAAAAAAAGATCTAGCCTGGATCCAGGAATGAGGCCATACAAATAAGAGGCCAAGTCCTTGTCTTCCTGGCAAGGTGCGCAAAAGATGAGTGAGGACAACTGCCTGCCTTCAACCAGCAGGGGAACCCAAAATGTAATACTGTACCTCGGGGAGGATGGGGATGAGGAGCCTGTGCATGCCTGGAATGATGGTACATGCTTGTAAATCTCAGTACTGTAGGAGGCTGAGGGAGGAGGAGCTCAGGTTTGACCCCTTCCTGAGCAATTCAGTAACTTAGTAAGGCTCTGTCTCAAAATAAAAAATTAAAAAAGGGATGAAGATACAGCTTAGTGTGAAGGTCCTGGGTTCAATCCTCAGTACTATCGCTTCTCAGCCTTTTGGCTAAGATCAAGTGCAATCCTCAGTACTGCAAAAAATAAATAAACAAATGAATAAATAAATACATTTTTAAAAATAGAAAAAAGAAAGAGACAGAAAGAAAGAAAAGAGACAATTGCCCATACCAGCTATGTCACAACAGAAACAACCAGTCAGGTGTTAGCCGGCCAGGAGGCTCTGACGGGGCCAGGTAGTACTACACTGCAGAGATGAGAGGAGAGCTGTTGGGGAAGAGGAGGAGAAGCCCACGGATCAGAGTGATGTAAAGGTCCTGAGGCCAACAAACCTCTTATACCTAGCCTCTGTGACACCTGTAAGCCAGGTTAGCTCTAAGCTCCATGAGAGGATTTTATTTCAGGCTCAAAGTGGAGTTCTAGGAGGGCTTGCCACAGGCCCACAGGCAAGTGGCAGCAGCCACAGTGTAATTTGAGGCCCCTCTGGCCACTGCTGGAGGGGACTGTGATGGGAAGTTCAGTGAGCATCCTGTTGGCTGGAGCAGAGGTGAGCAGCCTGAGCACCGGAAGCCATGCTGTCTTCACAGATGTCCCCCAAGGAACCGGAAGATATACTTAGGACCTACGGGCCCCCAGAATCTGACAGCTCTCATCTGTAAAAGGGTTCCCCGTGCGGATGAGGCCCTCTCCAGAACCACCCTGGGCCACTCTCCTGGCTATCTTCCAATGTACAGAGGGCTTCTGTGTGTCCTCAGGGGCCGGGGGTGGGTGAGCTGAGAGCGGGCCCTGTCAGGGACATAGCAGAGGAGACTCAGCGCCCAGAATGCCAAGGAAGCAGGGCTGGGGATTTAGCTCAGCGGCACAGCGCCTGCCTGGCAAGCGCAAGGTCGTGAGTTCGATTCCCGGTACCAGAAAAAAGCAAACAAACAAACAAACAAGGAAGCAAGATGGGCTTGTTTAATAGGTGAGGTGAGAGTAGAGAGGAATGCTCATTTGGGGTGATCCAGTAGGATGAGGGAGCTGTGGGTATAGAAGAAAGAAGGCCTGATCCTATTATTATATTTTTGTTTTATGGTTTTTTTTTTGTTTTTTGTTTTTTGTTTTCCAGTAACGGGAATCGAACTCACGACCTCGCACTTGCCAGGCAGGCGCTGTGCCACTGAGCTAAATCCCCAGCCCCCTGATCCCATTATTACAGATAACTAAGTTACTTAGAAATATTATAGGCAGACAGGACTGGGCCCTTGAGAGGTCAGTGCAGAAGACAACTGTGGGTCAAGGCACATTCCTTAAAGGCCAGACCTCAAGACACTTACATACTTTCCCCAGGGATGAACAGCAGTGACTGGTATTCTAAATAGGTATTCTGATTGCCTTGCATGGGGGACTGAAACCCTCCCTTTCAGGAAAAGTTCCTGTTCGGTCCACGTATACTTGCTATGTGACTTGCTTCCCCCATTTGACCCCCATTTAATCAATATTACCTAAGCAAGTATACTTGTAATCTTATTGGTTGATTATAATTCTGTCCCACATCATACTCACCTTGTGATTTCCCTTTGGATCAGTGTTACCTAAGCGACTATACTTGTAATCTTATTAGTTGATTATAGGTTTTTCCCACCTCAAACCCATCTCACCTCATGGTTTTGCTCTATAAAACTCCTTTGAGCAGCAGGGGTCCTAAGCAACCCACTCAGGACCCCCTCTGTCTCTCTTAGACAGAAGCATCTTTTCCCTCAATAAATATTTTCTGTTCTTAACCTCCATTGTTCCTAGAATTCATTCTTTGATGAACTCGACATATCCAACATCTAGCAGCTAGCAGTTATAATATTTCCTTTATATTATTTAGATTATTTGGAGGTCATATTGAAAGGGGAAAACTGTACAAGAGAAATGGTTAAAACTTTGTTCTTTTGAAACTGCCTAGCTCTGTAACTGCTTCATGCCTTTGTAATTACTTTCTTGAGCCCATATTTGAACCAAACATGCAGGATGCCTGATTGTATCATTGTACCAAGCTTCATAAACTGATGATCATTAATCTACCCTTGTAGCCTGATGATCTCACCCTGCTTGCTAATCAGAACTGCCAGACTGTTCTGTCTCCCTTTGTACCTCCTGCTTGTGCATTGTATGAAAACCCTAGACCACGAGAGATCGGGGCCTAATATTCTGGGAATGATCCCAGTCAGTGCCCTTTGATGTAAGTAAATCTGCCTCCAAATCCTGGGTGTCGTTTCGGTGTTTCTGCATCCTTATATCACCATGACATGGTTCTGGGGACAGAGGGGCATGGGTGAGCCTAGGAGGAAAAGCTCGCAGAACAGCAGGGAGAGGCCCCACCAGGGGATGGCCCGGGCTGCATTCCGAAAGCGATACAGACCAGTTCCCTGAGAGGTGGGGGAAGACCTGAGGCGAGGGATCGCTGTGTTGTGGGGTGCACAGGGCGGGTCCTGGCGGAATGGTGGCCTTTGAGGTGTGAGGTCCTCAGGGAGAGTGAAAGTCAGTGATTGCCTCTGCGCCAGCTTCCTTGCCTTGCCGTAAGCCTGAGGAGACCTGAGGACTGCTGTCAAGTCTTGGGAGTTGCAACCTTATTTTGCATGGAAGAAAGTGAGGCCTGAGAAAATTAAACAGATTCACCACACTCGCAGGGCTGGTTAGGGTTGAGCGGGGACCAGCCCCAGTACCCGGAAGACCTCGGAAAGCCCCTAGCCCTCCACCTCTCATCCCGTCTGCTTCCTGCAGCATCCCTTACTGCGGATGACGCGTCAGGGAAGTGGCAAAAGCCAAGTGCAGAGCGCAGGGCTGAAACCCGGGGGTTTCCCCACCCGCGTAGTCTCGGCGCCCAAGGCTAGGTCACCCGTAACCGCCAGGGGCCGCTGCTGCACCGCGGAGGCGGCAGGACCAGAGCCGGGCTCCAGTCCCGCTCACCGGTGGGGCGGGGCTCGTGGCTGGGTGCGCCTGCGCACTGCGCGGCCACGGAGCCTGCTGGGGGACTGGACGCGACGCGCTGAGTGGAGCGAGCGCGGCGAGGACATGTGGCGGCCGGTGAGGACCCGCTCGCTCCGGACTCTCCCTCGGACCCGACCCTGCACATCCTGATCCCCAGCTTAAGGGGCCGATCTTGTTCTCCTGCCCGCCCCCCACCCCCCCGCGCCCAGCCCTCCCCGCCGCAGGGCTTTTCAGAGGCTCAGCGCTCGGGCTCGCTCTGGTATCCCGACCCTTGGGGCGATCCGGCGCCGCTTCAAAGCCCCCACCCCTGGCCCTCTCCTTCCTCCCGGACCCGTGGGCGCCCCGGACCCCTGTCTGCCCTGGACCCTCGCCTCGCTTGGAGAAACTTCTCTCTCCTATTTCACCGGTAGGAGAAGACGTGGCGCGAACCCGCCCCTGCCTTCCAACCTTGGAGATAGCCTCGCTTTCCCCGTCCTTGGAGGCTCCCTGCAGTGTGGCCCTTTCCACAGGAAGGACGTCTTGCCAGAGTTTGTTATTTTTTTAGTAAGCCTGGCCTTGTAGGTTTAGATATCGATATACAAGGAATTCTAGTAATTTGTGCTTGCAGTGAAAAGTACTGATGTGTGGCCGTGTTTGCTGGGCTGAAAGTGGTGCAGCGTTAGTCTGGGAGGAAGAGATGGGGGTTGCTCTTTGGTATAGCACTGTACAGTTTTTGGAGTTTCTTCTCATATCCAGGAGATTTTATTCTCCAGACGGGCCCCGGGAATGGACAGAGCAGTGTTTGGCTCTGACTAGGAGCTGCTCAAGACCAGCAGGTGCAGCTCGGACCTGCAGGCTCCTTGAATTTTGGCTGGTGCTGAGAGGAGGAGAAGGCAGAGCTGCTCCCCCTGGTCTGGATTCCTCATCTGTCACTTCCTGATTGGGGGGGGGCTGTTCTGTGCCTCAGTTTCCTCTGCTCTTGAGGTGCATAGGGCCATTGACTATTTTTTGTTGTTGTTTTGTTGTTTTTCTTTTTTTTTTTTTTTTTTTTTTTTTTTTTTTTTTTTTTCTCTGGTACCGGGAATCGAACTCACAACCTTGCGCTTGCCGGGCAGGTGCTGTGCCGCTGAGCTAAATCCCCAGCCCTGTTGTTTAACCAAGAATTGAACTCAGGACCTTGCACTTGCCAGGCAGGCACTGTGCCACTGAGCTATATCCCTGGCCCTCACCCTTCTATTAAACTGCCCAGTTCTGGTCACCTCTTTTGGTGTTTTTGATTCAGGCCTTATTGTGAAACTGCAGTTGGTCTTGCCTTGGGCTGACTTGTTTATTGTTACCTTTCATCTAATCCACTGTGTCTAACCTGCAGGGCTTTGGGAAAGCAGACCACTGTTTTTGCCTACAGGGATCCCTGGGCTCTTCCTAACAGCACACACTTCGGTTTCTTTTTTTTTTTTTTTTTTCCCTTCCTTCCAGTACCAGGAATCGAACTCATGACCTTCCGCTTGCCAGGCAGGTGCTTTACCGCTGAGCTAAATCCCCCAGCCCCCACTTTGGTTTCTATTAGAGAATTACTGCACAATTCAGGATCTTGCTGTGTAGTTCAGACTAGCCTTGAACTCACTATGTAGCCCATGCTGGCTTGAATTGGAGGTGATCCTCCTGCCTCAGCCTCCCAAGGGCTGGGATTATAGGCCTGGGCCACCATTTCCAGCTCAACTCATTTTGTTACTTTGTAAGTTTCTCTTTCTAGAGCAATCAATGGAAAAGAACTCTTTGGACACTTTTTTCCCTGCAGACAGACCCATGTACACACTCCCTGTAGAAAACATGAGGTCCAGAGTAAAAGAATCCCTGTCATCCAATCAGGATTTTTTTTTTTTTTTTCTTTTTTGAGACAAGGTCTTGCTCTGCAGTTCAGGCTGGCATTGAGCTCACTTTGTAGCCCAGGCTGGCCTCAAACTTGCAACGATCCTCCTGCCTCAGCCTCCCGAGTGCTGGGGTTACAGGTGTGCGCCACCACGCCTGGCCCAATCAGGATTGAGGGGTCTGCTGGGACCAGTATAAGCCAGCACCATCCCCACTAGACCAGAGTGTGTGGACCTAGTGGGAAGGAGCTGGTGTTTTTTGTTTTTTGTTTTTGTCTTTTTGAGACAGGGACTCAGTATGCAGTTCAGGCTGGCCTTGAGCTCACTTTGTAGCCTACACTGACTGGCCTCGAATTCACAACAATCCTCCTGCCTCAGCCTCCTGAGTGCTAGGATTACAGGCCTGCACTACCACATGCAGTTTTGGAGCTGGTGTTTGGGAGTGTTGGGGGACCCAGTCTTCTCTGCCTCTTTGTAGCAGTGCAGTGGTATTTTCTGGGTTGGGTTTTGGATATGTGGGATGCAGTAGGAATTCCTCTGGATTAGGTTTTAGGAGGACAGCTATAGGCTTTCTGTCCCCATGTTCCTTTTGGGGCTGTGAGAATCCCTTCCATGTGATGGGCATTTCAAAGAGGTTAGCTTGGCGAGCCTTGGGCACCCCACACTAGAAGGAGCCAGGAACTTGAACTACCTATGGGGACTCTGAAGTTGTCAGCAGGAAACCCTATCCACTGGTTGTCCTGTCCAGGGCCGCATTCCATCTCTTACCTGACTGTGACCATCTACCTGTCACTTGGCTAAGGTCCTGGCTCGGGCCATGCAGGCTGCTTGGCCTCCGTTGCTGTCACACAGCATGTGTCCATTGCTTCCCTTCAGCACAGTGTGAGATCCTAGAAGTGCGATCCTTGGGAGGTGGACCCTGCTCACAGTCCAGCAGGGAGACAGGTACTATAACTCACCTTTGCACCACTGTGAGATAAGAACTGTGGGAGAGGAGTGTGCAAGGAGATGCAGAGGCACCCAGGGAGGAGGAGGTGGGACAGGAGGAGTGATGAGTAGGAAGGCAGTGGGGCAGAGGGCATGCAAGCGAAAAATAGCAGGCTGGATTTTATTGGCATCCCCATCCTGCATCCTGAGTAGTTGGCTGAGATGTCAGGTCACAGCCAGAATTCCTGCTATAGCATTGGTTCCTAATGCTAAAATGGAAAATTGTGATTGGGCACAGTGGTCATGCGACAGACTCCCTGGCCTTACCAAAAGCAGTTCACACCAGGGACTGAGCACTCATTAGGAGCTGTGGCACATTCAGAACCTCTGGCTTCTTGTTTTTATTTTTATTTTGAGATAGGGTCTTGCTATGTAGTCCAGGTTGGTTTGAACTCATAGCAACCCTCCTGCTTTAGCCTCCTGAATGCTGAGATTACAGGTGTGCACCATGCCTGGGCTGGCTTCTTTTTTTTTTTTTTTTTTTTTTTTTTTTTTTTTTTTTTTTGTATTTTTGAGACAAGGTCTCCCTATGCAGCCTATGCAGTTCAGGCTGCTCACTTTCTAGCTCAGGCTGGTCTCAAACTTGCAACGATCCTCCTGCCTCAGCCTCCAGAGTGCTAGGATTACAGGCATGTACCACCATACCCAGCTTTTATTTTAAAATAATTAAACAATAAAATAAAATAGTTCAAATGTAGCATTCTTCTCTGTAAAAGAACCTTATGTTTTGGCTGGGTGTGGTGGTGCACACTTTTAATCCCAGCACTCGGGAGGCTGAGGCAGGAGGATTGTTGCAAGTTCGAGACCAGCCTGGGCTACAAAGTGAGCTCAATGCCAGCCTGAACTGCATAGTGAGACCCTGTCTCAGAGAGACCAAAAAAAAAAAAAAAAAGAACCTTATGTTTTAATCTGAAAATGATGCTGAAGTTGTTTGTCAGGTGGCTTGTTGTTTTCTCCTAAATACTTAGGCAATATGTGCTTTGTGCTGTGCCTGTGGAGACCCCTGGGTATGGTGGGATTTTGCCACAGGATGCTGAGGCCAGCATGCAGTGAAAGGGTGTCACTGAGACAGACTGGTGTCCCACTCCCAGCTTCATGCGAACTTTAGCAGTAGATCATGTGAATAAATACATATTAAAGTCCCTTGTCATAGTAAACATTCACCTTTAGGTGCTAGGCCCTGTACGAACTCCCCTCTCCAGCCCTGCAAGGAGCCCTTCCTCTTCACAGAAGAGAGTTAGCAGAGAAGGGCCCCTCTCCAGGGACGCCAGGCTAAACAATCCTTTTATCTTTTTGAAAAGCAGTGGAAAGCAGACAGTGTCGTCTCTGTTAGTTAGGGCAGGCTGGGGACGCACTGGGACCCTGAGGGCTTTGCTGCAGGAAAGCTGTGGAAAGCCATGTTGAGAGTCCTCGACTGCAGCGGGGATGCACCTCAATGCTGCAGTGCCCACCACACACCTACCCAGGGCTCGGTGTGTCAGGCACTGCTCCAAGCTCTGTGAATGGTTCTGTGGCTTGACCTGAATTTTAACAGTGCAGTGATCCATGCTTTATGGACTGGGAAACAGGCCCAGAGAGGGCAGTAACTTACCCCAAGCTGCATGGCTGGTAAGTGCCAAAGCCTACTGACGTTCTCAGCCTCACATCCACCTGTAAGGTGTCAAGGGCATTTTGTGGGGACTGTGTGGGGATGAGGAGCATCCCTAGTGCCAGAAGCATTCTATCCCCAAGTGACAACAAGAGAACATCTGCAGTGGAAGGCAAATGTCCTGGGCACAGAATCACCCCCCAGTGAGGCCCCCCTGCCCTGTGCTGGCTGCCTGATCTCCAAAATCCACCTAGAGCTTTTAGTGTGAGAGCAGATGGTTTGGGTTTTTTGGTTTTTGTTATTTTTGAGACAGAGTCTCGCTATGCAGTGCAGGCCAGCCTTGAACTCACTATAGCGAGGTAGTTCAGACTGACCTTGAACTCACTATGTAGCCTAGGCTGTCCTCAAGCTCACAGTGATCCTCCTGCCTCAGCCTCCCAAGTGCTGGCATTACAGGTGTGCACCACTACACCCAGCCCCAGCCCTTTTTTTAGATTAATTTATTCTTGGTTTTTTGAGATAGGATCTCTATGTAGTTCAGCCTGGCCTTAAACTCACTATGTAGTGCAGGCTGGCCTCAAACTTGTAGCAATCCTCCTGCCTCAGTCTTTAAAGTGCTGGAATTACAGGGGTGCACCACCACACCTGGCTAGGTTCTTTATTTTGAGACGGGGTCTCTAGCAGGTGGTGGTGCACGCCTGAAGTCCCAGCACTTGGGGAGCCTGAGGCAGGAGGATTGCCACAAGCTTGAGGCCAGTCTGGGCTACATAGTGAATTCAAGGCCAGCCTGAACTATGCAGCAAGATCCTGTTTTTAAAAACAAAAACAAAAACAAAAAACCAGGTGTGGTGGCACACACCTGTAATCCCAGCACTCAGGAGGCTGAGGCAGGAGGATTGCTGTGAGCGTGAGACCAGGCTGCCCTACAAAGTGAGTTCCAGTACAGCCTGAACTGCACAATGAAATCCTGTCTCAAAAAGATTAAAGAAGAAGAAGAAAAAAAAAAAAAAAAAAAAAAAAAAAAAAAAAAAAAAAAAAAAAAAAAAAAAAAAAAAAAAAAGCAGAGAGAGAGAAAGGGTCTTTCTAAATTACCCAGGCTGGGTTCAAACTTGGAATTTTCCGATCTCAGCCTCTGAAAGTGCTGAGATTATAGATATATGCTACTGAACCCAGCTTCATAATGCCTTTCTGTTTTGTTTTTGTTTTTGTTTTGTCTTTTTGAGACAGTGTCTCCCTATGCAGTTCAGCCTGGCCTTGAGCTCACTTTGTAGCCCAGGCTGGCCTTGAACTCGCAAAGATCCCCCTACCTCAGCCTCCCGAGTGCTGGGGTTACAGGCGTGCACCACCACGCCCAGCTCATATGTCTTTCTGAAGAAGCCAGGTTGTAGTTTGGAGAACATCCCACACCTGGAATTAATGTTGCATTTCAGGGTCGCTGGTTATGTCTGTTGAGCTCTGGGGCACTGTGGTGGTGGTTGCTGGTGACTGTCAGCTCTTATTCAGTGAGCATATGCACTTGCGAGCATAGGTGTTCCAGTGATTCCCCCTGGCGCGTCGTCTTGTCCTGAACCCACGTGTTTCCAGGGCCCGCTGGCCGGACGCTTGCCCTTGTTCCCTCAGCTGTCCTCCCCGTGTATACCCCCTGCCCAAGTGGGATCCCAGCCCAGATCCCCCTCACTTCCTCCTACAGCTGTTGATCCAGCTCATTTTATATCCACTGTTTTGCTTGGAGTGGCCTCTACCTCTGCATACGAGTTTTGTTTTCCAGCCTGTGAGGCCTGTTCCCACTACTCAGAAATGCCTGTATTGTCCCAGCCTCAGCCTTCAAGGACACTGTGTCCATGTGGACACCCCTCCCCCCAGCGCTGCAGGTGCCCCCTGGCCCATGCTCCAAGTGCCTCAGCACAGTCCATGGTCACAGCAGCCATTCCCTGGGCCTCTCCCTCTGTGCCTGTCACTGGAGGTGGCAGAGGTGAAGAGGTGCATGCCAGACAGGCCAGCGGGTAGAAGGTTTTGCCACAAGCCTCGTCTGCCTGGGCTGCTTCTTGCTGTCATCTCCCTGAGAATCAGCACCTGCTGTTTGTGGCCTTGATGAGTGGAAGGTTCCATCAGCCTGTTCTCCTGGGACCTTGTCCTTTTGTGACTTTTGTGTTGTTTTGCAGTCCTTGAGATTGTCTGTAGAGCTGTATGCCTTGGCCAGAAAGTAGTTGGAAGTCAGCGCTTTGTTTGGCCCAGTGTTCTTGATGATAATCACATCTGTGCTGTGGGGGTGGCATGCTATTTGGGCCTTTTTGCCCTAAGTGCTGACTTATTAGAAGAATTAGTTGTTGAGGAACTTTTTAGATTACACACTTCAAATACCAGGAGCTAGGTTTGATAATGGTACCTGTAGTCCCAGATATATGGGAGGCTGAGGCAGGAGAATTGCTGGAGTCTAAGGATTTGAGACCAGTCCGGGCAACCTAGTGAGACTTCTTTTAAAAAAAAAAAAACAAACAACGTAGGTTGCCAGTGAACACCAGAAATGGAATGTGGTCTCTTGGTCTTCTCTCTGTGTCCCAGGGCCAGGCATATCATCCACGCTGCCTCTCTTTCCCTCCCCAAGGTAGAGTCCCTGCCTCTAGGGTCTTGGCCAGTCATGAGCTCCTAGTACTTTTTGCATTCAGAACAGTGTCCTGTGGGCTCCACCTTTTGGGATGTCTTCTTTCTGTGTGTCTGGGCACTATGACACTTCCACAAGTCAGCCGCCTTCTTGTGGCCACTGGTCAGTGGCCTCAGGAGCAGGAAATAGTAAATGACAGGTCACAGGCACTGCCAAAAGAGTGGCCAGGTCATGGTGAGTCTCTTGCTACAGAGACCGAGGGGATAGAGGCGGGACACTTTCAGCAGTGAACCCCTGGACCTTTCCTTGGGGGATACTGCTCTTCCCCTTGCTTCCAAGAGCTGTGTCTTTATTCCTGAGCCCTTGTGTAGATTGGCCCCTGGCCGGAGCCTGGAGGCATTTCCTATCTTTCTTGTTTGCTTGCTTGTTTTTCTTTTTTTAGACAAGGTTTTGCTATAGAGTTCAGGCTGTCCTTAAATTACTGTGTAGCCTAGGCTGGCCTTGAACTTGTGATCCTCTTACTTCAGCCTCCCAAGTGCTAGAATTATAGGCATGCACCCCCACTTGGGTAATGAGTTCAGGGTAGTACAGCATGCCCAAGCCTGGGCCCCTGCCTGTGCAAGTGGTGGGTGGGTGATGGTGGAGCTCCTGGCCATGCCTCTGCATCAGTTGAGCTGAGTTTGCTCTTTGCAGGTGCGACTGTGCCACTTCCACTCTGCACTGCTGCAGACCAGATGGAAGCCATGGCCATGCCCAGGCACGTTCTTCACGAGGAATTTCAAGGGCCTGGCTGCCAGGTAGTCACCCTCTAGATCTGTGGGCACGCACCCACCCCAGGCAGGGGGATAACCATCTGTGTGGGTGAACAGGGGCAGTAGAGGGGCCCAAGTTGAACAGGAAGTATTCACATGTCCACACAGTACACTGGGACGCAGGGCCAACAGGGTCCTGACCCATGCTTGGCACGTGCTGCCCAGTGACAGATACTCCTGATCACAGCATTACCACAAATAAATGAAGGCAAATCAGGAGGAATGCAAATAGAGCCACCTGCTCCAACAGACAGATAGGGTGACCTTTCAGGGTGTGCAGGGGTGGGATTGCTATGGTTGAGGACCGTGTAAAAGGTGGGAGCAGCTTGAGAAAGGAGGGCAGGAGGCTCTGAGCAGAGGCTTCTCCGAGGGTGGAAAATGGTTACCACAGGGGCTGATTTGGGCTGGCAAGGTGAGTCAGATGCTGCATGTAGATCCTGCAAGCCCAGCAGCCTGGAGTGAGGCCTGGTCCTGGGGGAGGGCAGCACCCCCAGCACCCACTGTGACTCCCCATAGGACCTCGAAACCAAGGCTGCTGTGGAGGTGGGCACTGTCTGCCACAGCGGTGGGGATGCCCTTGCTCCTTGGAGTCCGTTATGCCATGGCAGAGGCGCAGGAGAAGAGGAGGATACGGCTCATGGTGGATGGCATCGGGCGATTTGGCAGGTAAGAGGGGTGGGGTAGCCTCCCCTGCTTGTCCTGGGGGGCTGTGAGGTTCTGCTGAGAAGGGCAGCCAACACTGGGCACAACACACTGGGCAGATCAGTCTTGGCCTTTAGGTAGGAGCTCCAACTGTTTGCAGAGAGCAGCTGTCTGTGCCCCCAGGCGGTCACCCTAGGTGAGCTGGAGTCCCACATGGCGATGCTGGCTGCCTCTCTCCTAGTACCTGAAGTCTTATACAGTACTCACTCTCCTTCCTGTCTCAGTGCAGAAATCAGAGTAGGGTGGAGAAATCAGTCACTGTCTTAGTTACTTTTCTGTCACTGCTGAGACAAAATACCTGATGCCCAAAATAAGGGAGGAAAGATTTATTTAGCTCACAGTTTGTAGAGGTTTCAGTCCATAATCGGCTGGCTCCAAGGTAGGGTGGCTTTGGCAAAGGGGCATCACAGAGGAGAAAACGTTCATGGTGCCCACAAGACAGCAGAAGCAATAAGGGAGTGGGGGAGAAGACAAGATTCTTTCTGTCCCTTATATTGTGTGCAGGCTACCCGCCCTAGGGCGGGTGTAGCGCTCACAACCTTAATCGTAGCCAGAACTATGCCAAACCAATCAATGAACTGATTTACTAATCACATACCCTTAATCCCAGCATCACATACTCTAGATTCAGCCACCTATGCAGTCAAAAGCCCTATGATTGCATGAGGCTTTGGGAAGACATCTAGACACAAACCATAATAGCTGCCAGGCCCTACTGAGCTCAGCTTTTAGGGCACTGGTTATGGGCACTGAAAAAACCCAGTTACTAGCGGGCTGGGGATTTAGCTCAGCGGCAAAAGCGCCTGCCTGGCAAGTGCAAGGTCGTGAGTTCGTTCCCAGTACCGGAAAAAAAAACAACAACAACAAAAAATACCAGTTACCTCAGAGGGCCTTTGAACTGGACATGCGGATGGGCTGCTAGACAGAGATTGCCTTTCTCCTTCCAGCTGTGAGCACCTACTGCCTTCTGCCGGGGCCCCCTGCCCGGGAGGTAGGACTCAAATCTTACTTTATCCAGCACTTCACTGACACTGTGATTGCCAGCCTTGAGGACTGAAGCTCCTTCCTCATGCCGGTCTCTCTTGTTGGCAGGTTCTTGGCAGTATCCCCTGTGTCCTGCAGGACCTCTGTCCCCACGGCCCCAGGTTCAATGAGGGCAGAACCTAGAGTCCTGTGTGCAGGCACCTTGGTGGCCCCTGGCAACCACTGTGTGGCTAACTCTTTGTCATACTGCTGCTGCTCCCCATGTGGAGACTTCAGCCTTCTGGGCTCATTTACTGGGGAAGTGAATGGGCTTCATAGCTTGCTTCTGGGCTATAGTAGGGACTCTCAGGTTCCCTAACAGTCTGCACATTCTTGCTTCTGAGCCAGATGACGTGTGCCAGGATAGGCAGGCCCAGGGAGCATCCCTGCTGGCACAGGGAAGGGGCCCGGTTGGAACTCGGTCAGGAGTACTCACCGCAAGCACGGGGCTGGGAACATGTCGGTACAGAAGAGCAGAGTTGGAGGGTGCTGGAGGTGTTACCACAGGATGAATTCAGCAGGTAAAATCCAGGCTGTTGTGTATGGTGAGCAAGGAATTACAAGCACATGCCCAGTGCCAAAAGGAAAGCAGCTATATTTATTTTGTCTTTTTGAGACAGGGTCTCGCTATGCAGTTCAGGCTATTGTTGAACTCACTTTGTAGCCCAGGCTGGTCTCAAACTTGCAATGATCTGCCTGCCTCAGCCTCCCAAGTGCTGGGATTACAGGTGTGCGCCACCATGCCCAGCAAGCTACATTTATTGAAGATCATAGGAAGTTGTGCTCAGGGCAAGTCCAAGCCAACAAAAATATGGCATAACAGAAAAGTACCAGAATGACAGGAAAGCAAGAGGACTGCACACAGAACACAGCACACAGCAACCCCTTATAAATCAGGCTTTTGAAATTCAAAGGATATGTACCTCAGCCTAG
>NW_004955454.1:3018663-3043284 GCF_000276665.1 Chinchilla lanigera
TATTAGAGGTGCACTGTGCTCAGCTTCTGCCCAGGATGATTTGGGGCAAACTTTCTCTCTGCCCCAGAGCCCTGTGCTTTTAACTCCCACCCTCTGTATATTTATTTACTTATTTTTGGTACCAGCAGTCGAACTCACAACGTTGCGCTTGCCAGGCAGGCACTTACACTGCTGAGCTATCTATATCCCCGGCCTGCACCCTGTATATATTTAAACAGTTGGTTTTTGTGTTGTGTTTTGTTTTGTTTTCCTGTACTGGGGATTGAGCTCAGGGCCTTTGTGCTGAGCCTCATCCCTAGCTCTTTTGTTGTTTGTCTTAAAATCTTTTTCTGTGCTCACTTTGGCAGCACTTATACTAAAATTGAAACGATACAGAGATTAGCATGGCCCCTGCGCATGGATGACATGCAAATTCGTGAAGCATTCCATATTTTTGAGCTTGAAAAAAAACATAATTAAAAAAATTAAATAAAATCTTTTTCTTATTTTGAGACAGGGTCTTACTACATAGCCCAGGCTGGCCTCAAATTCATGGTGATCCTCCTGCCTCAGCCTCCTGAATGCTGGAATTATAGGCATGTGCCACCATGCCTGGCTGTTTTTTTTTTTTTTTAAATTTTGAGACAGAATCTTGCTAAGATGCTCAAGCTGGGTTCAAACTTGCAGTCTTGCCTCAGCCTTCCAGAGTGTTGGGACTACAGATGCGTACCATCATGCCTGGCTAAGATGGGTTTTTGTTGTTGTTTTTGTTTTGAGACAGGGTCTCACTAGGTTGCCCAGGCTGGCCTCAAACTGGCAGTCCTCTTGTGTCAGCCTCCTGAGTAAGCATGTGATCCTAGGTGTGCACCACCCTGCACCTTGCTGAAAATATCTTTTCTTCCTCTCTGTATTGAGGATTGCACCGAGGGCCTCACACATGCTAGGCAAGTGCTGTACCACTGAGCCATAGCCCAACCCTTCTTCAGCTTTAATAGTTCTCTAGAATAATGCACAGAACTCAGGAAAGTGCATCTGTTTGTTTACTTATTGATTTATCTTTGCAATACTTGGAGTGAATCCAGACCCTTTGCAGTTAGCTACACCCCCCAGCCCTTTTCTTACTTTGTTAAGACAGGTTCTTGCTAAATTGTTAAATTGCCCAGGCTGAACTCAAACTTGTGATCCTCCTGCTTCAGCCTCCCAGAGTACGAGGATTACAGGCATGAATCACTATGCCCTGCTTTTACTAGGGTTTTCATACTTAGGCATAGCTGATTGAATCAGTGGCTGTTAGCTCCCCCAAACCTTCCAACTTGAATCACATGTTAGTCTTTTTGGCCACAAATTTCATAAGCTGTCAGGGCCCAGTGAATAACAAAGATGCTCCTGTCACTTGAGAGCTCAGATGGTTTTTTTGTTTGTTTGTTTTTTGTTTTTTTGTGTTTTTTTTCTGGTACCGGGAACCGAACTCACAACCTTGCACTTGCCAGGCAGGAGCTGTGCTGCTGAGTTAAATTCCCAGCCCTGAGAGCTCAGATGTTTAGGGGTAATCTCCAGGAACCAGGGCAAAGGCCTTCCCTTTGAATAAAGTTAATTCTTCACCACACAGCAATCTTGAAGATCACAGACCAGTACTGTTGCACAGCAGGGTGGCGGAACCATGGTCCTTGGGGCAAATAGAACCGCCCAGTGTAGCTGCTGCTTGTGTCAATAAAACTTTATCAGAATGTGCAGTGCCCGTGTCATCCTGGAAGAGGCAGAGTTACGACAGCTCACAGAGACAGCCGGGTCAGAGCTTAAAACAGTTATCTTGTAACCTACGGGAAAATCTCTCTGGCCACTGTGTCTCACTGGGGTGGTTTTATGTTTGCAATATCTGATTCAGGTGATATGCTTTTGTCAGGAACACTGTTCAGGTGACACATGCTGTGTTCTCAGTGTCCAGTCAGGTGGCATATGATCTATTTCTCTTAAATTTCAGCATTTGCCTGCTTGTCATTGATAAGTACCCAGGGGTGACACTTTGAGATGATGTTGGTGTCCGTTCTATGACCCTCCTACCTACCCACTTAGTATTGGTGGATTGTTTTTTTTTCTTTCCTTTTTTTTTTTTTAATTTTTTTGAGATAACATCTCACTATGCAGTTCAGGCTCGCCTTGGGCTCACTTTGTAGCCCAGGTTGGTCTCAAACTCGAAACAGTCCTCCTGCCTCAGCCTCCAGAGTGCTGGGATTACAGGTATGCACCACCACACCCAGTTTAGGATTTTTTTTTTTGTGCCAGGAATCGAACTCAGGACCTTGTGCTTGCCAGGCAAGGCGCTGTGCCACTGAGCTATATCCCTGGCCCCTAGGATATTTTTTTTTTAAAGGGTGATTTTTTAAAATTCAGTTCTTTCCATCAACATTTATTGTCCATCTTCCTGTAAAGAAGTTTCTCTTCTCCCATTTATGAATTATTCACACAAGTGAAGACTCAGGGATTTTATTTTATCCAGTGTGTTATGGCCTGTATCATTTTGCAGATTGTTCTGATTTAACTAAGAGAGTCCCTTAAACCAGGCTTTTATGTCCCCTCTCTTTTATTTCCAGCATTTTATTGTGAAAAAGTTGAAACAGCAAAGTTGAAAATGCTCTTCAGTATCCCAGTATACTCACCCCTAGATTTTACTGTTAGCCTTCCCTACCCTCTGGTTCAGCTTTCTTTTGAGGGTTTTGTCCCTTCCTGGAAGTGTAGAATGCTCTGAGCTCATCCTCGTCATTTCCTGCCTCTGGGATTAGCTGGTACCTTTGGGTGGGCGTGGCTGCATGTCCACGCCTCTCACAGACCAGAGCTGGGTGACACACATACCACTAAACTTTACTGTTTGTGTCTGTCCTCGAATGGTAAAGACTACAAGCTCACAGACACCCTCCTCCCTGAATGATCATTCTCATGTTCGCCCTTTGTATTTGGTTCTTGTGAAGGCAGCCACCTCCCTCACCTCTGGGACTGTGCTGCCTAGGAAGGAGGAATGCCTGGCCACCCACACATGCCTCACAGTGCCAGGTTGCTGCGGGCCCTCTGTGTCTGGTTAGGATGGGCAGGAAGACCAAGCTTGTGGAGGGCATGTCCCAGGGGGAGGGTGTGGCCTCGCTTTCCTGACATTGGCCTCCCTCTCCTGGGCACCTATGAGTGTGACAGGCTGAGGCTGACCTGCAGAGAAGTCCTAAGTAGAAGGACCAAAAAGTGCCCATGAGCTCCTGGGGGGCTGCCTGGGATGAGGATAGACCTCAAGGGGGCTTGGGGAATGAGGGACCACACAGGAGCCCCAATGCCTGGCTGAGCCTGCCTCTGCCCGTAGGTCCCTGAAGATTGGCCTGCACATCTCCATGGACTACTGGTGGTGTACCAACATCATCCTGCGAGGGGTGGAAGAGGTCTGTCCTCAGGCCTGGGCGTTTGGGAACACACTTGAGGTGGTGGGTGCTGGGGTGCTAAGGAAGTGGCCACCTGCCCCATCCTCCCCTCCATACCTGTGGTCAGAACAGCCCAGGGTACGTGGAGGTGATGTCTGCATGTCACCAGCGGGCAGCTGATGCCCTGGTGACAGGGGCCATCCGCAATGGCGGCCTGTATGTGAAGCTGGGCCAGGGACTATGCGCCTTCAACCATCTGCTGCCACCAGAGTACATCAGGACCCTTCGTGTGCTGGAAGATAGGGCCCTCACACGTGGCTTCCGGGAGGTGAGCTCCACCCATGGGAGGGTAGGAGACAAGCACTGCCAGTTGTTGCTGCAACACCTGTTCCCACCAGGTGGATGACTTGTTCCTTGAAGACTTCCACGCGCTCCCCCAGGAACTCTTCCAGGAGTTTGAGTATCAGCCAATGGCTGCTGCAAGCCTGGCACAGGTGCACCGCGCCAAGCTACAAGATGGCACCACTGTGGCTGTGAAGGTACCTGTGAGGGGCTGCATGTCCAGGGATAGGCTCTTGGCGTGGTAGCCATCCTGGTCCTAGACAGAGCCTGCCCCTCCCAGGTGCAGTACATTGACCTGCAGGACCGCTTTGAGGCAGACGTGCACACACTGGAGGTCCTGCTGCGGCTTGTGGAGCTCATGCATCCCAGCTTTGGCTTTAGCTGGGTCCTGCAGGTAGCACTACCCCAGTAGGCGGGAGCCACATCCTCCAGGTGGGGGGTGAGAGTTGGGCCTGGACCTTGCCCCCTAAGAGCCTGTCTGGCTGCAGGATCTGAAGGGGACCCTGGCCCAGGAGCTGGACTTCGAGAATGAGGGCCGCAATGCGGAGCGCTGTGCACAGGAGTTGAAGCATTTCCGCTACATCGTGGTCCCCCGAGTGCACTGGGACAAATCTAGCAAGGTAGGCTGGCTGGCTCCTTCCTAGGGGGGCAGCGCTGGTCTGCTGAGCTCAGCCTCTCACTCTCTCCCAGCGTGTGCTGACAGCTGACTTCTGTGACGGATGCAAAATCAATGATGTGGAAGCCATCAGGAGCCAGGGGCTGGCAGCACAGGACGTGAGTGCTACACACAGGGTAGGGTATAGGAATGTTGCCTCTGTCTACTGCATGTCCCGTCCTTTCCCCAGGTAGCAGAGAAGCTGATCCAGGCTTTTGCTGAGCAGATCTTCTACACTGGTTTCATCCACTCTGACCCCCACCCCGGCAACGGTAGGAGACCACCCCAGGGTAGGGTCTTGGTGGGGGTGGCATGAGCTGACGTGCTGTGTCCCTAGTTTTGGTGAGAAGAGGCCCAGACGGGAAGGCGGAGCTGGTGCTGTTGGACCATGGGCTCTACCAGTTCTTGGATCAGAAGTAAGCGGGGGCAGGTGGGAGCTGGGCAAGGCTCTCCCTGGGCCCATCTTCCTGCCCTGGGAGGCAGGCTCACTGTGAGGCTCCCACAGGGACCGGGAATCCCTCTGCCAGCTGTGGCGAGCCATCATCCTGAGGGACGATGCAGCAATGAAGGCACACTCCGCTGCACTTGGTGTACAAGGTGAGGGTGGCTGTTGGCTGCCAGGGTGGACAGGTGGGGCCACCTGCAGGGCTGGCTGCAGAGCCTGCTCAGGCTGCACCTCTGCAGACTACATGCTGTTCTCCGAGGTGCTCATGCAGCGGCCCGTGCGCCTAGAGAGGCTGTGGAGTTCTCATCTGCTGAGCCGTGAGGAGGCAGCCTACATGCAGGACATGGCCCGCGACCACTTTGAGAGTGTCATGCAGGTGCTCAGGGCAATGCCACGGCCCATGCTGCTCGTACTGCGCAACATCAATACTGTGCGTGCCATCAATGTGGCCCTTGGCACTCCTGTGGACCGCTACTTCCTCATGGCCAAGAGGTTGGTTAACCTGAAGGGTAACTTGGGGGCAGGGCAGGTCAGCAGCTTACACATGTGTCTGACACAGTGCTGTTCGGGCCTGGAGCCGCCTGGCAAGTGCAATGTACCAGGGCATCTATGGCAGTAGCCTCCTGTGCCGTGTCAGGGTCATCTGGGAGACGCTCAAGTTTGAGGTGGCCCTCAGGTGAGTAGGCATACAGGACTAGTTAGGCAGCTGGTCAGGGCCTGCTCCCCATAGCCCATAACTCCTTGGCCCTGCCGCCTAGGCTGGAGACCCTGACCATGCGACTCACTGCCTTCCTGGTTCGTGTTCTCACCCACCTGGGCCTTCTATCCCGGACGGAAGAGCTCTACCAGTACCTGGAGACTTAGGCGTGAGGGCTGGCAGTATGGACAGCCCACACCCTGACAGCACAATGACCACAACACAATGACCACACACTTTTCTCAAAGAAATTGTTCTCCTTGCATTTTGTACAAAAAAGGGCAAGAGGTAGTATGTATGGGTGGGCAGGATCAGGGCTAGAAGTGGGCGGTGACTCGATCTGTCTCCAGCAAGTCATCCAGGATCTGTGGGATGAGGGAGGTCAGCGCAAGACCTGAGCAGGCTGGGAACGGGCTGGGGTGGGCAGGAAGGCAGGGTGCTCACAATGTCCGGCGTGGTTCCAATCTTCTTAGCCAGCTCCCCACGCTCCATGGTGCTAAGGTACAGGTACCGGTTAAGCAGCTCCCCATCGAGGACATTCCGCACGGCATTCTGCAAGATGCGCCGATCTACATGCAGCATCCTGGGGGAGGTGGCATTTGGTGGGGGTCAGGGGAGACCTGGCGGGGGGGTGGGGCTGAGGAGTGAGCAGCGGCAGGCACTCACCGGAAGGCGCGGGGGTTGAGGCCGGCATGGTGGGGCAGCATGGTGGTCAGGGCATTCTGTAGCATCAGCAAACGCCGGTAAGTCTTCTCCTGCATGGGCAGCAGGAGCCCAATGCCACCATCCAGTGTGGCTGGAGGGTCAGAGGACACAGTGTGAGCCACGCTGCCACACCGCCTCCCCAAGGGACTCCTGTCCCTGCACTCACCAAACCACGTGATGTGCTTATTCTCCCACACAACAGACTTCTTGCTGGGCCCCTCTGTGGCGCCCCTGCACGGGGTCCTCCAGAAGGTGTTCACGTGGGCTCCCACGTGGAAGTCGGCCCTGCGCAGCAGGCGCATGCCTCCAAAGCTCTCCTTGGCTGAGCCAGAGACTCGGTCACTGCCAGCCCAGCACCTGGTGCCCGGGGGTGGGGGTGGGGGGACACTCACCTTCCGGCAGGTACATGTACACCATCAGGTTGCGGTCTCGGTCAGACACTGAAGACAGAGGCCCAGAGTCAGCCCAGGTGACGCAGTCACAGCCCCACAACACCCACCCAGGAAGGCCCTGCATGCTCACCCAGGAAGCCCAGCTGGGCGTTGTCCACCATGAAGTCCACGCTGTACACCTCCAGGGGCTTGGCATCCTGGTGAAGGGAGGAGAGGTCAGGTCGGGCCTCGGGCTGGTGCCCACCCCCGCTGCTAAGCCACCCAGAGTACCCGGGACACCAGGCTCAGTGTCTTGCTCTCCTCCTGGTAGCGCAGCAGTGAGATGCTCTTCATGACATCTGCAGCCAGGATGAAGTTTTTTACGCTGATCATCTGATGGATGTACAGCTGGGTATCGATGAAGGCCATGCCTGTCAGCTCGCTGGCCCGGAGGCTCCACAGGAAGATCTGTGGGGTGGGGGCGGGTGAGCAAAGGCAGATGGCACGGGCAGGGGTGGGTGGGGCAGGCATGGTTGCAGACCTTCTGGCCGATGGCTGACACCAGGTGGCCATTGCAGTGGCACAGAGCTGTCACAGGCCCCTTCTGCTCCTTCTCATACAGGACCTTGAACTTGTTCTTGGTTAGGGGCTGGCCAGGCTCAGGCACCACCTCAATCACATCCATGATCAGAATCTAAGCCGGGAAGGAACACATGGAGACGGCAGAAATGCTGTCTGCCCCCCGCCCTGCCCCCACCCCACTGCCCCCTTACCCGCCCTCGACACGTGACTTCCTCCCCTTGCATAAGGCAGGTCCCAGCGGCCACGTAGCCTTTGAGGCCTGACACGGTCTCCTCACTGCGCAGTGACACCGTCTTCATGCATGTGACATGTTCCCACTCCTCTAGCTCGATCCTGCACAAGGTCGGGCCTCCTTAGGACACTCCGGGGCTGACAAGCAAGGCATAGCCCCCACTCAGGCATAGTCTTACCTGGCATTGGGAATGGCCTCCCAGCTAACTGGGGAGATGAGCTGAATGGAGAAGGCCTCCTGCTGTGGGTGGATGTACCGGTCATCTGCAGGGATTGGTGGGGTGGTGGTCAGAGCCAGCCCTGAGCACAGCCCACCCATCTCTGGCAGTACGCACCTCTCTCAATGGCCTCAAACTCCTTTTCTTCCCCTGTCATCCGTGGGATGCGGGTGCATGGGGTGCTGGTGCTGGTGGCCACAGCATATACCTAAGAGATTAGGGGTGTCACACACAAGGCCAGACCAGGAAGACAGTGGGGAGGGGGTGGGATGGGAAACAGACCTTGGACTCCACATGGTAAGCCACATAATGGGCCGTGCAGCGCAGAGGGATCTTCCTGACAGGCCATGGGGCGTCGTAGGACAAGTAAGCAGGCAGGACGCTGATCCTCAGCTCACCCTGGGAGTGAGGGTCAGTGAGGCCTGTGACAGCCAAGGGCATGATGGGCAGGTGCAGGTTACTAAGGCCTCCTTGATGCTGCCCTCGGTTGTGCCAGAGCAAGGGTGGGCCAGGGGCTACTGCCCAGTGAGGGCCTGGAGGGGGCTCGAGCGTTGATGGCCACGTTCCTCTCCTCCCATTCACAAGCCCCCATCTATTCTCCTAGGTTCACCCCAGGCTGGGGAACACTAGCATAGAGGACACTGGAGGCTGCTGGCAAAAGAGGCCCCACAGGCTAGAAAAATAGGCAGGAAAGTCCCTGGGCTAAGGATTACAAAGTAGGCATTACCCCTACCACGGTCCCTGGGACTACTTGCCATGTCAGATTCCTGAGTGACCCAGGAAGTCCCTGCTGCTAAGTGGGTGGCACGGGTGAGAAAACTGGCTCAGAAAAGGCGTGTGCTTGTCTCAAAAGTCAACAAAGCAGCTACAGGCAGAATGGGAGCTCAAGCCAGCGCAGCGTGGCTTTGGGGCAGACCTTTCCATGTGTGCCCCCAGGAGCCACAGCGGGTGACCTCATCACTGCCTCTACTCCCAGCTGCCCCAACCTCCAGACATTTTCTCTATGAAGGCCACATCCCACCCTCCTCCAGACACCCATCCCAGGCTCTGGGGATAGCTGAGGCTCCCGCCCGGCCTAGATGTCAAGGGCCTCCATTCTGGCCCAGGGTGGCATTAGCCCCACTGAAGGGAAACAGCCTGAGCCTTCCTACCTGTCTGTTGAAGTACAGGAAGCCACGGGGGCAGTTGACATTGTGGAATGGGGCAAAGGAGTCAATGGGGCCGTCAATGCCCATGGGGTGGAGCCGCAGGGCCCCCCGGCCAGTCACCAGGAGCCAGTGGGGTGAGGGGCCACAGATGAACACCTAGGGGCAGGCACCACGGGACACTGAGTAGGGGCCCAAGCATCTTGACCCGCAGGTTCCCACACAGCACCCACCTACCCCTGAATAGCCATAAATGTCCTCAAAGTAGCGGAAACGTGCCACACGGCCCCGGACCCCAGACCCCTCCTCGGTACTGCCACCTTCCGCCTTCTTCTTGGATGGCTTTGGCTTCTTCTCACGGAAGTTGATGTTGTGGGGGACCTGGCAAAGGTCACAATGAATGCCAGGCTCCATAAGCCTGGACCTCCATACTCCCCACGCCCTAGCAGGGTCTGATACCTTCTTGAAGCGGACTTTGAGGTTGCCCTGGCCCAGCTGGGAGTCATGAGGGAAAGCCTCATAAATGAGCAGCTCCTGGTCCACATGCACCTAGGGGACAGGAGAGGGACAGGGCCATGAATGTAAGCAGGGCTTTCGGGGGCAGGCAGCCCACAGAGCACTCACCAGTAGGTAGGGCCTGCTCTGGCGACTCCCCAAAGCAACCAGCAACACCTCCTTGACCAGTGGCAGCTCGCCCTGGCGTGTGGCTTCCTCCTTGCGGGCCTCCGCCTGTGTGGTGGGCTGTCCAGAGGAGCTGTCCACCAGGACCCGCTGCCCCACAGGGAAGTTCTTCACCAGGAATACCAGCCGCCAGTCTGGGAGCTGGTAGATCTGTGGGGGAATGAAGGTTAGTGTCGAGCAGCTGTGCTAGAGGGGCTGGGGTGCTGCAGGTGCACCCACCTCCATGGTGCCATTCTCCCGCACCAGCAGGCACCAGTGGGTGGGCTCTGCTCGGAAGGGTGTGGGTTCTCGGTCAGCAGGGGGCTGGCTGCTCCTCCGGGCCTCCTCCTTGCTAGGGCTGAAGAGGGAGCTCGAGTCCCCGTACAGCATCTCCTCCTCATCGTCCACGGTGGGGCTGGGGGCCAACAGACACGTCACAGCCTGCCCTGGGGACCCAGGCCGCCCCTCTCTGCTCCCCACATACCTGGTCTCTGAGCCCAGGCCCTCGGCCTCCAAGCTACTGCGACCCCCCAGCTCATCGCGGGCACCACCCAGGCGGCTCTCTGTGGTGAACATGCCGCTGACGTCGCGGTACAGGCAGAGGGTGATCACCTTGGACTGCTGCAGGGAGTATGGGGCTCAGCCACAGCGAGGACAAGGGGGTAGGGGTATAGTAGGCATGGGGTGGGGGACATACATGGTGCAGCGGGGGCTTGTGCAGTGCCAGGCGGTGGTGGCGGCCGCCATAGGAGTCGCTCTTCAGCAGGAACATGGTGACGTGGCCCTCGGCGCTCATGATGACCACATAGGGGTCAGCCACCGCACACTGCACGATGGGCGCGCCGAGGTCCACGGGTATGAAGTGCAGCTGATTCACTGTGGGCACAGGGCGGTCAGCCCACCCCCATCCACTGCACCCCTCAGGATGTACCCCCGGACATGTCCCCGTGGGACCTGCCCACCTCCTTCCAGCAGGCGGATGCCCAGTGGTGACACTTGGACAATGTAGCGATTGTCCCCAATGTTTCCGGCGAAGACCGTGGGGCCCTGGGTGGCAAAGCCACTGGTGTCCAGCTCCATGATCTCCTGGCCCGTCTGCAGGATCTGCAGATGGCAGCAGTGAGCTTCGTCCTCTGGGGACCCCAAGCCGCAGGCCCAGGCCCAGTCTTACCATGGTAGAGTCTTCCCGGCTCAGAATGAGAAACCCATGTCTCCGCCCGTCATCCTCTGCTTCGGGCGCATTGGGTTCCTGCTCTGAGCCCTCTGCTTTGGGGGTTTCTTCCTGTGAGGGCCAAAGAGAGGTAGGATAGGAGCCATGGTCTGGTGACACAAGCATGTGGCCTTGACCACCGGAACCAGGCTGTCCCCAGGCCACCAGTAGCCGACACCCTTCAGGCCTCCTCCGCTCACTCTTGCCTACCTCCTCCTTTCGCACAGGAGCGATGACTGTCCACATGTCGTAGCAGCCAGGAAGTTCAAAGGTTGTCACTACCTGGGGCCGGATACTCTTCTGGAATGAAGGTGGGGTAGGCTGGGGAGTCAGCCCACCTCGGTCCCCTGGACTCCACCCCCGAGCCCCTGCCTCCTCCACACACCTGCAGCACTGACAAAGCTCCGTTCTTTCCATAGCCGGAGCAAACCACAATCTCCAGGTCTGGCTCGGGGCTGTTCTGAAACTGCACAGGATGACGTGAGGACACTGTCCCTACCAGGCCCCAACCCAGGCCCGAGACCCCTCAGGTACCTCTTCAGAGAGGAAGGCAGGTTCACCCACAGCAGCGTTGGCACAGGGCCCAATGTTGAGCATGCTGTCACACACCTGCGGGCACAGCAGCAGTCAGGGAGGACAGAAGGGGTGGGTGGGGGTCACTACCTCAGCTCAGAAGCACATTCTACACGAACCTCAAAGGAGTAGGTGGCCAGCTGTGTGCCTGACTGGGCCTCGCTGCCGTACACCTCAATCTCGTCCACCTCGTCCTGTGGCACTGTCTTGCTCCCTGCAGCACACAAAGCCCCCTGAGCCTGGCCCTGGGCATTTTAGCCCCTCACCTGCCCGGCTCACCCCAGCCCTCACCTGCCCAGCCTACCGCGGAGTCCACCCGCTTCTTCTTGGAGGGAGGCTCTTCCTGTGAGGCCACAGAGGGAGGTAAGCAGCCCTCTGAGGCTGCCCCACACAGAGGGCAGCGACAGGACAGGCCCAGGGCTCCACCCTGTGGACACCCACCTTGTCAGCAGCCTCCCGGACAGTGCTGGCCGGGGGTTCCTGCAGTTTCTCCGTGTACTTGAGGAGGAGGGAGTTGCCCAAGCGAGAGCCCAGGAACAAGTACCCAGGCTCCATGGTGACCATCTGAGGGAGGACGTGTGGTTGGTGGCAGGGCCGTGCCCCGCCCCAGGGCAGCCCCCCCACCCCGTCGTCCCTACTCACACTGGTGGTGAGGACGCTGGCAGCAGCCTTGTCGAAGTGGAACGCACGGACGCTGCGCATGCCGTCGGTAATGAGAGTCAGCACGTAACTGGGGGGAGAGCAGTGGGGGATGTGGCGGGCACTGAGCAGAGGAGGAGGCCGGGGGCGTGGTGAGGAGTCAGGACAGGGACCACTGAGGGGACAGGGAGGCGACCTGGGGTCCCAGGGTGGACTGGACTCATGGGCTAGAGCTCACATCTCACCACCCTTGAGGGAGATGACCATCTTGTCATAGGAGATGAAGGCGGCCTGTGCACAATCCAGAGTAATCCGCACGCCCTCCTGAGTGCCTGTGGGAAGCGCAGTCAGGCACCGAAGGCCCTACCCCTCCCCTGCCCGGGCCACCTCACTCACGCAGGGGAAAGGCGGTGGTGCCCGTGGTGAGGCTATTGAGAGCCACGCCGTACGGAGGGACGCTCTGGTTCAGGTACAGCAGTGAGTTGACTGCGAAGATCACGACCCCACCTGGTGGTGGACACAGGCTGGTAAGCAGGCTCAGGGGCCCCCACCCCATCGCCACGCAGCTCCGCTAGGCCCTCACCTATGGGCTTGGGCACAGCCAGTGCCTGGGTACAGTCGAAAGGTAGGCTGGTGAGGGACCAGATGACAGGGTGGACCTTCTGTGTGATGTTCAGCGAGATGGCCACAATCGAGCATGTGTCCTGCCTCACAGCCACCCGCCTGGAGCGGGAAGTAGGTCAGCCAGAGCCAGCGGCCCCAGTCCTCTCCTCTGAGGGAGCCACCCCCGCACCCCTCCCTCTGGCTCGCCCAAGGCAGAGGCAGCCAGGGGCACGCAGCACAAGGGCCTCCAAGGCTCACCCAGGCCAGGTCTGGTTGGGCTCGAACAAGATGAGCAGGGTGGGCTCATAGTAGCCGTGCAGGAACTGCAGGTCAACGATGTTCAGCAGCTTCTCGTCCAGGGCCCGCACATCGATGATGTAACTGGGTAGGAAGCTGGACCTCTGCCTGGGGGCCGGAGGTATCAGAGGAGCCGTGCGGATGGGGCAGACGGGAACTGGGTGCCCGTGTCACCCCTCTGGCACTCACCCCTCACCCACGAGCCCCTCGTGCTCCTCAGCCAGGCTCTCCCTCCGGAAGGGCAGCACCACCAGCCGTGTGCCATAGATGAGCATGGCGGCACAGCGGCCGTCAGGGTCCACTCGCACTCGAGGTGTGTGCACGTTCTGCACAAACCCATCCTGGGGACAGAGAGGTGTCAGCCTGGCTGCGAGGCAGGACCCAGGAGAGCACCAGGGCAGGGAGGAGGCCATGGCTAAGCCTACCCGTAGCTCAGGCTCCTCAAAGTAGTGCAAGGACAGGGTCTTCAGGTCATGGGTGCCCGGGTCATATTCCACCACTGACAGCTGGGGGCAGGAGGTCAGAGCTGCGGCCCACACACCACCAGTCTGGCAGGTGCCAGCAGCCCCACCAGTACTTCCCCCACCACCCACCCAGTGCCCAGGACTTCCCCACTGCACCCCTGCTCACCTTCGCATCCTTGAAGCTGAGGAGCAGCGCATCCCGCTTGGCACCCGCCAGCTGCACGCTAGCCATGGACATGACATTGCCGAAGAAAGAGAAGGAGGCCACCAGCTCCAGCTTCTCCCGATGCGACTTCCCCTCTGGGGAAGGCCAGGATCTGAACACCTGCGCTCTGATCGCAGCACACCCCCAAGCAGGCCCAGGGCAGATCCCCACACTCACCTGTGGTCCTGTCATTCTTGGTCAGAGCCTGCAGCGGGGAACAGAGGGGATAGTGAATGGCCACTCACCTGGAAGCCTTTGGCCCCTGCCACCAGGAAGCTGTGCCCAAATGTTCTCCAGTGGGTGGTGTGCAAGCCAGGCACACGGACACAGCTGTGCACACTCACATCCCAGTGCCCCCAGCCTGGCCACTGGACTCCCCAGGAAGCCCCTGCCTCAGCTTCTCCCGAAGGCCATCCCATAGCATGTGTATTCAACCTCTGACCCTAAACCTGCCTAGCTTTGGACCCTACACAGAGTGCCGGCCTTGGCCCAAGTCCAACACAGGCAGCACAAGACAGACCTCGGCCACAGCTACAACAGGCAAGACCATCAGGAGTCCTGAAGAGCCAGCACATGGTAGGGGCTGTGGTCCCAGCACTTGGAAGGCCGAAGCGGGACATTCTTTGAGCCCAGGAGTTCGCAGACAACATAACAAGACCCACTCTCAAAGAGGGAAACAAAGGAGGCTCTAAGCTCTTCCCATAGATCAGGTGCCACTGGGTCAGGAGCACCTCCACCCATGGGGCTGGACATGCGCTAACCCCCCAGGCAGGGATTCCAGGCAGCTGCAAAGGGGAGCTGCTCGGAACTGTACTGTGCCCTCTTGGTCTGGCCCTTGCAATGACTGGCCCCTTCTGTCTTATGTCCAACAGCCTGAGACACTGAAAGAGGCTTGACTACCCTGAGGCCACCACACTGCTAGGAAGACAACACGGTGGCAGAGTGGGAGGAAGGAGGCACAGACACACCTGGCCTGTCCCTGCTGCGTCCTATCCTACCCCAACACAGTGCGTGTGACTGTGACTGCCTGTGCCTACGTGACCTGGGCAGCTTATCCGCAAAGCAACTCACTGGGCTGAGCCCTCCCGTCACCATCTCCATCCCTGGCCCTGTCTTGCTTCGCTATCTGTTGCACGGCACACTGACCTATAATGGGCAGCTGTGGCTCTGTAGCCACAACCAGTGCCTTAAGGATCCTTCTCTGGAAAGTTCTATACCCATTAAACAATTTAAAAGGCTCCCTAACTCCTGTGGGCTGCACCTGGTGAGCCGACACTGCACTGCCACTGTTTCTCCTATCTCTCACCAACCTCCTGGTTCCGGGGAATTTGCATCAAACTATATAGCCTATTTTAATTTTGAGACAGGGTCCCACTAAATCACTAAGTTGCACAGGCTGGACTTGAAGTGTAACCTTCCTGTCTCAGCCTTCTCTTATTTTTATGAAAATGCTTTTTAGGCAAGTGTGGTATGTGTGTCACTAGCACTTGGGAGGCTGAGGCAAGAAAAGGAAAGAAAAGAGGAGGTAGAGGAGGGAAAGGAGGAAGAGTAGGGAGGGGAGGAGGAGGAAGAAAAAGAGGAGGAAGTTAGGCATGGTGGCACATGCCTTAATTCCAACATTCAGGAGACTGAGGCAGGACGATGCTGTGAGTTTGAGGCCAGCCTGGGGTATATAGTGAGTTCAAGGCCAGCATGAACTACATAGCAAGACCCTGTTTCAAACAAACAAACAAACAAACAAAAATAATAATAATAAATTTTATTTAGCTCAGCAGCACAGCGCCTGCCTGGCAAGCACAAGGTCGTGAGTTCGATTCTCGGTACCAGAGAAACACCCCCCCAAAATAATAATAATAAATTTTAAAAAGAAAGGGGAAAAAAAGAATTGAGCTGTGTTATGTACATGTACCAGTTCCCTACAATGAATGTAATCATCATTTACTATAAACAAGTACTAATAAAACTTTTTTTAAGTTTAAAAAAAGGGAGGGCTGGGAATGTGGCTCAGTGGCAGAACTCTTACCTTGCATGCACAAGGCCCTTGGTTCGATCTCCAGCACCACAAAAAAATAAATAAAACTTTAAAATTTTATTTATTTATTTATTTATTTTTTTGTCTTTTTGAGACAGGTCTTGCTATGCAGTTCAGGCGGGCCTTGAGCTCACTTTGTAGCCCAGGCTGGTCTCTAACTGGCAACGATCCTCCTGCCTCAGCCTCCTGAGTGCTGGGATTATGTGCACCACCATGCCAGGTTAAATTTTTAAAATTTAAAAGAAACAAAAGAGGTTGAAAGGGGAAGTAGAGGAAAGGAGGAGGAAAAAGCACCCTTTCCCATGCTAGTTATTGGTCTATTTATTTGCTTCCTTTTGCACAAATCTCTTTTGGACAATTGTCTGGGTTCACTATTTCCTCCCTATGGAACTCTACCCTCCTCAAGTTGGGCTGCATCCCCTACTTCCCGCAGACCACCCCGTCCCAGTCACCTGAGGCTCAGCAGCAAAGGACCCAGTGCCAGAACCCTCCCTGGGCTTTCCTCCTACTTCCCCGGCCATGTCCTCTCCAACTCCTCAGTGGCTCCCCTCTTAGTGTTGGGGTTCCCTATCCTTGGCTGTCCTCTGAGGAACCTCACCAGCATCAGAGGGCAGACAACACCCACAAGCTGAAGACCCCAATTTTGCCTCAGCCCAGATGCTACTCCTGCCCTTCTGCAATGTCAGCTGACAGGGACTCAGAGGTGGCTGGTGCCTGAGACAGCCTCAGTAACCCAGTCCTTCCACAGAGGCTTCTGCAGCCTCCCACACTGTACCAGGCTGTTCAGCAGGACCAGTACAACAGGGCAGCAGTGCTAGTGGTCGGTCCTGGTAGCCTCTCACTCTATGGAGTCTGCTGCATTGTGAGTCGGTGGAGAGGCCCATGAGGGAGGAATGAGGCTTGCCAACAGCCATGTGAAAGTGCAGGAAGCAGAGACTCCAGCTGAGTGGAAGCTTCTGAGGTTCACAGCCCTGCCTCATGGAAGAACCAGAGCAAGGGCCACCCAGGTAAGCCATTTGCAACTGCAAACTTTTTTTTTTTTTTTTTTTGCAATTGCAAACTTGAGACAATACCGTCTGAGCTTCTAAGTTCTGAGATAATATGTTATGCATCAGACAGAAACTAATACAATGTCCAGAAGTGAAATCCTTAGCCCCATTCCACCCACGGCCTTCTCCACCCCATGGAACAGCAGCAACATCCCTCCAAGTGCTCAGACTTAATTTCAGACCTGCTGCGCACAGACCCTCACAAAACCCTGATGTCAGGGCTGCGGATATATCTCAGCGGCACAAGCGCCTGCCTGGCAAGCGCAAGGTCCCGAGTTCAATTCCTAGTAAAAAACAACAACAACAAAAAACCCTGATGTCACCCTCAGCTCCTTTCATATCCCACCCTGTCCATTCCTATCACCTCCTGGCCACCATACTGTCCAGTGACTTCTCTGCCAAAACTGTACTTCCCCGTTTGACTCCAAGTTATGCATGGCACGCTAGAGCCCCACCCTGCCATCTCTCCCACCTGTTTTCCCTGCTTCACTCTTCCCTCCCTTCCTCTCCCTCCTGACCCAGGACCTCTGCAAGTTATGCATGGCACACTAGAGCCCCACCCTACCATCTCTCCCACCTGTTCTCCTTGCTTCACTCTTCCCTCCCTTCCTCTCCCTCCTGACACATGACCTCTGCGGGAACTCCCTCTCCCTCTACCTAGCACCTCTGTGCCTGACTCAGAGCTTCTCCACCACTACACCTCATTTTTTAAAATGCCGCCTTCCCAAGGAAGCAAGATTTAACATCACAGCCTGACTTCTCACTCCCCACCTTGCTCTGCTGTTTTCACACTTCATTTCTCACACATATCTTACTGGCTGTGCACGGCCTATTAATCCAGAGTGCAAGCTCCACAGGGCAGGCATTTCTGACTGTAACATCTCACCAGCTGCCTGTACACATTAGAGACTTACTAAATACCTGCCGAAAAGACAAATGAATTCCAGTAGGCCTTGAACCAACTTTGTTAAAAATGTAACAGTGTATGCCAGTGGTGCACACCTGTAATCCCTGCTACTCAGGAGGCAGAGGTGGGAGGATTGCAAGTTCAAGGCCAGCATGGTAATTTAGGGAGGCTCTGTACCAGTCATAAAGCACTTGTCTAGCATGCATGAGGTCCTGGGTTCAGTACACACTACTAGGAAAAAAGAAAAAGTCATGATGTAATAACAATTTCCAGTTTGTAAAACTCCACTGGCAACAGGAACAAAAACTTTTACTAGAATTAAAAAGTTTAGCTGGGCATAATGGCACACGCCTATAATCCCAGCACTTAGAAAGCTGAGGCAGGAAGAGTGCCGTGAGTTTAAAGCCAGCCTGGGTTACATAGTGAGTTCAAGGCCAGTCAGAACTACACAAGACCCTGTCTCCAAAACAAAACAAACAAAAATCAGATCTTTCAAAAGTGGAAAAACCAGTTTTAAAATATAGCCAAAGATGCTTTCATTTGATGTGAAGCTATACATATTTAGCATAGGCGGACATAGTGGCATACGCCTGTAATCCCAGCACTTGGGAGGCTGAGGCAGGAGGATCGTCGTGAGTTTGAGGCCAGCCTGGGCTACAAAGTGAGCTCAAGGCCAGCCTGAACTGTCTCAAAAAGACAAAAATAAAAAATATATATATCTATAGATCTATATATATAGATCTGTATATATATCTATGTATTTAGAGTCACAAGTTCACTTGTAAGAATTCTTCAGTTGGACGTGGTGGCACATGCCTGGCATACCAGAGCTCTAGGAATGTACAGCAGGAAGACTGCAAGTTCAAGCCCAGCCTGGGTAATTTAACAAGTTAGTGAGACCCTGCCCCAACATAAAAAAAATAATAAAAAGCACTAGGGAAGTATCTCAGGCCCTGGATTCAATCCCCACTATTGGAGAAAAAAAAAAAAATATCAACAACAACAAAAATATCTCATTGAGTTATTGATATTAAAGCAAGGACTGACGTCAAAACTTTTCTGGTGGGGGTGGGGGAGGTGGGAAGTATAAGGACTGAACCCAAAGGCTTCAAACACATGCTAAGCAGCACTGTACCACAGAGCTACATGTCCAACCCCTCCAAACCTTTATCCCAAAAAGCCAAGTCTTTTATATGACATAGTCAAATACAAAGCTCTCACTAAAACATTGTATTTATTTATTTATTTTGGAAACAGGGTATCCCTATGCAGTTCAGGCTGCGTATGTACTCATGCTGGCCTTGGACTCAATGGGATTCTCCTACCTCAGCCTCCTGTGCACTGGGATTACAAGTGTGCCACCATACTAGGCTACTAGGCTAGTACATTTTTTCTTGCGGGGGGCACTCCATTCTTTTTCTAGGCCAGCCTGAACTACACAGCAAGACCCTGTCTCAAAAAAAAAGGGGGGGTGGCACTAGGGATTTAGCTCAGAGGCACAGCGCCTGCCTGGCAAGCGCAAGGTCATGAGTTCGATTCCCGGTACCAGAAAAAAAAAAACCAACAAAAAAAATTTCTCTATTTTTCTTGTTTTGGTATGCATGTATCAGCAAAGCCAGGCACATTTCATGCACAAACACACATGTTAGATGGGTACTGAGGACAGGCATCCTCCTCCAGCTTGCTTCTCTACCGATGTCAGTCCCTATTCAAAACCCTTTTGGTGCCTTCTCTCTGGTCTGGATAGCACAGTAATGGCCACTGGTACCTTCTACCGCACACACTGCACATACCACATACCACACCAAGTGCTCTGGCCTGTCCACAGGCTGTTTCATCCTCTGCTTGGAACATCTCGCCTCCCTCCCTCCCCCCTGACCAGCCTAAGCATTACCCCCGGAAAAATACCTAAGAATCTACCTGTTGCAATAAGTTTTCCTGGACCAACTCCATTCCCTCTGGCAGCCAAATCACCCAAGTATCCTCCCACCTCATTAATCGGTTTGTCCCATTTTACTACATACACCTCCTACCAGCAACCTGTCTCCTGCTAGACCCAGACTTGCTCCTTTAGGTAGGAATGTTCTTCTCTCAACAAATGCCTGCTCTGCCTCAGAGAAGCTCCCCTGATCATCCTACTGAAAACACCCAGCCTCCTTCCTTCCCTCCCGGGGTCCCTCCGCGGCATAGTGGCGGTGTGCAAGTGTGTTTATTAGTGGAGGGGTCCCTGCCCCCAGTGGGAGCAGGTCTAGTTCACCGTCGCATTCCTATCACGTACAACACAGCTGGCGAACGCTGATCATCAGCTTAAGACACAAAAGAGCAAGGAAAAAGCGCGAGCGCAGGACAGTCCGCGCCTGGTTAGACGAGGTCCAAGATCCGCTCTAAAGACAAGAAACGTGGGGCTGGGGATTTAGCTCAGCGGCACAGCGCTTGCCTGGCAAGTGTGAGGTCATGAGTTCGATTCCCGGTACCGGAAAATAAAACAAAACAAAACAAGAAAACCCTCAAAAAGACAAGAAACGTGAGCCCACTCCCCGCTGTGACCGCCGGGAAACCTGGCGACATCGCTGCCGGCAGCCTCTCCGCTGTCCCCACCCGGCCTACCTCGGCGTCGCGGTTCAGACGGTACACGTAGAGCTGCGAGGTCCCGGCTACCACGAGGTTGCGCTCGCTGTTGTTGAAGAAGTTGCAGTACATCGCGAACTCGAGGCCGGTTGGCGGGTGCGCCTGCTTGTACACGGCGTACATGGCGCCGTCACCGCCGCCGCGGCCTGCTACGTGCGCCGACTGGGGAAACCTTGATCGTGCCGATTTTGCCCAGCAGCGCGGAAGCTAAGCTCTAGGGATCCAGGCTCCCGCACCTGCGCAGTGCGCCCGGCGGGAAACGAGCAATTCGGAGGACCCGAACGATGGAGAACTCGGCCCGGCCGCTTTCGACAGCCGAGTTCCAAGGTTCCGTGCTCGCACAGAGGTTCCCAGCTCCAGTGCCGTCAAGTGCCGCCAGGAGGGCGCCTGCAGACTAACAGCGGCCCCTGCCGGCTGGCGGAAGTATCATCGGCTGGGGCTGGGAGGCAGGGTCTTCCTCGCACTGCGGCAGGGTATTAGCCATGACTCTCACACAGGACGGCGAAGTACCTGTGTCCAGGGCCTTGGAGTCCTAGGAAGTAAAGCAAAATAGTATAGTCACACACCATAATAGGACATGCAAACGTGTTTATGTCACACCCAAAACCTGCCGGCTTCTTCACTGAGCAGTGAACAAAGTGCAATTTGGATGCCCAGGGTGATGGGTGAACCCTAATCCACACACTCAAAAAAAAAAAAAAAAAAAAAAAGAGAGAGAGAAAAAAAGAAAATGTGCTCTGAGCTCCTGACCATCTGTATGAGGTGGGCACAAGGGCTTCAGGGTACAGAGCTGCAGGTGGCCTCTACTTCATGAAAGGTGAGGTGAGGCTGTTAGCAAAGGTGGGGGCTGGGAAACACTGGCAAAGGATGCTGATGCAAGGAGCTATGATCTGCGCCAGGCATGGAGGCCCACACCTGTAATCCCAGCACTTGGGAGGCTTAGGTGGGAGGATTGTTGCAAGTTCAAGGCCAGTTTGGGCTACAAAGTGAGCTCAAGACCAACCTGAACTGCATAGCAAGACCCTGTCTCAAAAAGACAAAAAAAAAAAAAAAAAAAAAAAAAAAAAAAAAAAATAAAAAATTCCTTAAAAGTCTTTAAATATTTCCAAGAACTACCAGAGTCCAAAACACATGAGCATGGTCCTGTCTCCATTATACGGCGTCTGGGTTTTTTGTTGTTGTGTTTAGTTTTTTTCAGATAGGTCTCCCTAAACTGGCCCTGAACTTCTGTGCTCAAAGCACCCTCTTGCCTCAGCCTCCAAAGTACTGAGACTACAGGTGAAGATGTCTTTTTTTTTTTTTGGTACCGGGAATTGAACTCAGGACCTTACACTTGCCAGGCAAGTGCTTATGCCACTCAGCTATATCCCCAGTCCCTAGGTCTGTTTTTAATAAGCAAGGCAGTCCGCAAAGAGCCTTAGGCAGGCCTGGCAAAAGCTGAAGGGGAAGGCCCCTGAGGGAGTGAGCCAGACACGGAAAGAGAAGAGTTCAAAGGAGGGCAGTAGGTAGAATGTGCCCTGAACCGGGTGTGGTGGCGCACATCTGTAATCCCAGCACTTGGGAGACTGAGGCAGGAGGATCACTGCGAGTTTGAGACCAGCCTGGGCTACAAAATGAGTTCAAGGCTAGCCTGAACTGCATAGGGAGACCCTGTCTCAAAAAAAAAAAAAAAAAAAAAAAAAAAAAAAAAAAAAGGAAGGAAGAAAGAAACTGGAGCTATACTGTGACAAGCCAAGGAATACTTGAGCTCACCAGAAGCCAGGAAAAGCTCATAGAATAGATTCTATCCTCGTTTTTAGCAGGAACATGGCTCCACTGACACCTTGACTTTGCACATCGAGTCTCCAGAACTGTGAGAAAATACATTTCCGTTGTTTTATTTGTTTTGGTTTTTTTCCGGTACCGGGAATCGAACCCACAACATTGCGCTTGCCAGGCAGGTGCTGTGCCACTGAGCTAAATCCCCAGCCCCACTTCTGTTGTTTTAAACACCCAATCTCCAGTAGACTGGTTACAGCAGCCCCAGGTGACTACTGCAAGGCGGCTCAGCATAGGTACTCCAGCCAGGAACAGTGTGCAGCAGCCCTATGGCTGTAGGTTGCCATGTTCTGATCTGATGATCCCTAGGCTTGTTTTCCAGAGAGAAACAAGCTCCGTCTGTGTAAGCATGGTTGGTGATATTTTTATTACGATTCTTGTTCTTGTGGTTCTGGGGGTTGAACCCAAGGCCTTGTACATGCTAGGAAAACAATCACTGATGTATTTTGTTTGGTTTGGGTTTATTCGACATAGGATGTCACTATGTAGTCTAGGCTACCTTGGAACTCACTATGTAATGCAGACTGGCCTCAAGGTAATGCTCCTGGCTCAGCCTCCTGGCCCTGGGATCACAGGCATGCACCACCACTTTGCTGCACGTTGGTGTTGACTGGGGATAGGGACCCACCTGCACCCCCTGCACCCTGGAGAATTCCTGACCTTGCTCTCCAGGTGAGTCTGTCTCCAAGAACACGGCTGGCTGCCTGGAGATGCCAAAGTGAGGCTATGCCCAGGTGTGTGTAGGAAGGAGTGCCCCGCAGGCTGGGCCTTTGGAAGGTGAGAAGGACAGCACACAGGCTGCAGGGGTGGGAGCATCTTTATTGAGCGGGAAGCTGTGGGGGAGGGGAGTAACTGCGGCCACTGGGCAGTTCACAGAGTTTGAGATGCCCCAGGGCCGGGAGGCAGAGTCGAGGGTTGCACAGTGGGAAAGGGCTACGAGAAGGTGATGTCCTCCTCGTACAGCGACAGGAGCAGCAGGATGGTCCAGCCGGCTAGCAGGCCCACGTTGTGCAGCAAAAAGAGGAGCCAGGGTCGCCGGTCCCGCACGTTCAGCATGGCCGGCAGCTGGGGAGGTGAGCAATGGGTCAGCGGCCGGCTCCGCACCCCTGCTCCTCCACCCATCCCGGGGCAGGCCCTACCGGGCCAGCACACGAACCATGTCACAGAGCGCCACGTAGAGGAAGAGGCCAGTGGCCACCGCCAGGATCCAGGCCTCGCTGTCGTCACCGATTCTGACCGCGAGCGCCACGTAGAGACCGACGAAGGCCGTGAGCGCCGAAGCCAGGTTCAGCAGCAGAGCGCGCCGTACGGTCAGGCCCGCGTGCAGCAGAGCGGCGAAGTCCCCTGGGGCATGGTCGCGTAAGAACCCCGCGCCCACCAGGGGCCCAAGCCTTCAGGAGTTAATCACGCCCCACCAGGGCCCCGCACAACTCACAAGCCCTACCCAGAACCCCGCGCCCACCAGGGGCCCAAGCCTTCAGGAGTTAATCACGCCCCACCAGGGCCCCGCACAACTCACAAGCCCTACCCAGAACCCGCAGCCCGGTCCACCCGGGCAGGCCCCGCCCTCTCACTCACCCAGTTCATGCGGCAGCTCGTGGCAGAACACAGCCAGCGAGGTGGCCAGCCCGGTCTTCCAGGAGGAGGCGAAGGCTGCGCCCACGGCCAGCCCATCGGCGAAGTTGTGCACCGCATCTCCCAGCGTGATTAGGTACGGCAGCAGCCTCAGCTCTGCGGGAACGGTGGGAGTGGGTACGCTCGGAGCTCGGTCCCTCCCGCCCCCTTCACCCCACAAACCCCCTGGGGCGGCCCTTTGAGGCTCACCTGAGCTCATCTTCCGGGGCTCCAGGTGCAATAGCTCCGGGTCCTCTTCCGCTACCTGGAAGGAGCCTGGGTGAGCTAGGAGGAGCGGTTGGGGTAGGGGCGGGGACTCGGCAGGGTTGGGGGCAACCCACTTACCAGGTCCGCGCGGGAGCCCTCGTGGGACTGCTTGGGCTGCCGGAGCTCTCTGGGAGCCAGCTGAAGAGATACGCCGTGGCTGTGTCCTCCGTGGCTGTGTCCGCTGTGACTGCAGGGCCCGGTCTTTTCTGGGTCCTGTGAAGATGGTGGTCAGGGTCTACCAAGTCCCCACCCTGCCCACCTGCCAGGTACCCACGAGCCTGACCTGATCCCTGGGCAACAGGAGGTTGAAGAGGCTTTCAAATAAGAAGAAGAAGTAGAGGCCTCCGAGCACCACGAGCAGACGCCAGGTGGCCTGTACGCCTGCAGCCTCTTGGTGCACGTGGTCCTCTGTGCTGTGGCTGTGTGTGTGCAGTCCCAGCACCTGCGGAGCAGAGGCGGTTGGGCTTGGGACTTGGACTGGGGAAGAGAGAGGCAAGGGAGGACCCTGAAGGATGAAGGCGTACCTTGGGTGTCAGGTGCAGCAGGGCGTCACCAGTGAGTGCACCCACGGCCAAGCTCAGGAAGGTCTGCATGACGTAGTGTGTGACTGTGCTGCAGCTGGTGCAGGTCAGCAGCAGGAGGCCAAAGACTGCGCAGAGGCAGATGACCAGTGTGGCCAAAGATCCATACAGGTACCCTACGGTATAAAGTCACACTGAGCCCCCTTCTTTCCAGGGAGACACCCAAGTTGGACCCAGGAGTGAGCAGCAGCAGGTCAGAGATATATATAACAGCAAGGGTCAGGCCTCTGCTTGGGCTGCTACTTTCCCCCAACCCTTGTCTTTCTCCTACCCTTGTCCTCTTCCCCAGCTCCCTTTTGCAGTACT
>NW_004955454.1:3043804-3047462 GCF_000276665.1 Chinchilla lanigera
CTTTTTTGTCTTTTGAGACAGGGTCTCCTTATGCAGTTCAGGCTGGTCTTGCGTTAATTTTGTATCCCAGGCTGGTCTCAAACTTGCAAGGATCCTCCTGCCTCAGCTTCCCAAGTGCTGGGATTACAGGCATGGGCCACCACTCCCCGCCCCTTTTTAATTTTGAGACAGGGACTTACCAAGTCACCCAGGCTGAGCTAAAACTTGTAATCCTCTTTTCTTAGCCTCCTGAGTTGTGGGGATTATGGGTGTGTACCTCCATACCCACCTGCCTCACCTTTTTTCTACCTTCCCACCCTCCTCCCCTGCCCGGCCCCCATCCCCACAAGGCCCACACCCTGGGACATGAGCAGGTAGACATGGTGCAAAGTGAGCACTCACTCTCTGCCTGGCTGAGCTGGTCTTGGGCTGGGGAACTGTGGTGGTGGTTGCACGCCTCACTCAGCTGCTGTTGGAGCAGGGCAGGGCTAATTTGAGCCCAAGCCTCAGGGCTCACTCCAGCCTCCTCAGACAGCCCATACACAGCCATCACGTCCTTGGCACTCAGGCATACCTAGGGGGAGGGCAGGACAGGGATCAGGTGCCTGAGCAGAATTTACAGAGGACCCCATCTTCCTCCAGGACTGTATGGGTGGCTCACCGTGTCCCACACACTTGAGCTGTTGTTGAGGGCATCAAGGGGCACAGGGTCCTGGTGATTGGCCTCTCTTCCCAGATGACTGTGGTCATCATGGTCACCATGGTCATCGTGGCCACCGTGATCATCGTGGTCACCATGGTCATCGTGGTCGCCATGGTCATCGTGGTCGCCATGGTCATCGTGATCGCCATGGGCCTCTCCACCCACCCCCAGGCGCTGCATCAAAGCTTCCAGCTCTGGGAGGAAGGACAGCATCAGTGCATAGTCTGTTGGCTCCAGCCTGCCCCCCACCAAAGGGTCTGGAGGCTGCGGGGTCTCACCAGCCAGGGTCAGATTGGATCCCTCACTGCTGTACTGCCGAAACACGAAGTCCACAAAGTATTGGGGACTTGGCAGGGCGTGGAAGCAGGTCCCGCTCTTGACATGGTCCAAAAGGGCGGCCAGGACTGGCCCAGGTCTGCTGGGAGCCCCTGCTCTCACCACCTCTTGCAGCAGCTGAGGAACTTCTACACAGGTCTGGGGAAAAGCTAGACTTCAGTCCCACCCTGTGTGAACTTCTGGCTTCCAGCTCCACCGTTGTACACCATCCATCCTAGTACACGGCTGCCTGCTCCTGGCCCCCCGCTCACACTCCCAAACTCTGCACCTCCCAGCCTGTGCCTCCCCTTCCCTACCCTGTCTCTTACAGTCCCTGCCCCACTCACTAGTAAACACCCACCTGTGATCCCCTAGCCCACTCCAGCCTCCCAAATGTGTCTCAGAATAACCTGGAGACTGTGTGGTGGGCCGTTTCCCCGCTGCAGCCAAGCCCGCACTCCATGGGCTTCTTCCATGACCCTTGGACCCTCCCCCACTGCCCCCGCTGGCTGGCCTGGGCCCTTACCTCCTTCCCAGTGCGCTGCCCGACAGTCTGGGCCTCGATCCTCTGGAGCAGCTGTTTCAGGGCCAGGGTCATGGCCTCAGGACTTTCAAGCTGGGCCAGGAAGTGGTCAGCACGGGAGGCCCAGCGGCCAGCCTGGATGTCCGCACATGTGCCCTCTGGGTCGCTAAGGTAGAGGGCCAGGGCGGCGCTGAGCCGCACGATGAATCTGGATTGCAGGACTGTTGCTGGGGTGAGCTCTGTCTCGTCTGGTCTGCCCAGAGCCAAGGCATCCTCCACAGACAGGCACTGTGGTCAGAGGCAAGTAGGCAGGAGGTAGGCTGAGCCCCCCCAGAGAGGAGAGGGGCAGGCCAGGTAAGTCCCGTCACCTCCCTCCCACCTTTCCCTCTCTCTTGCCCTTCGCCTGCTCATCTAGCCCAGCTGGGGGTACACACAGGGGGTCCCCAGCACTTAATCTCCTGTCTTGGTGTGGTTTCTTCCTGGAGCCACTGTCAACTTGTGAGCCCAGGGAAGAAGAGAAGCTGTGTGCCGGGGAGGACTGAATGCACCCCCGTAGGAGAGGGGAGGCTCTGGCCTGTGGGTAGGCTCAGCCTCTGGCCTTGGCCCGCCTCCTGGAATTTGTCCAGATCCCTTTGCTGCCGGCTACAGGGTGGAGCGGGCAGGAAGAGGCCGGGGCTGGGGGATCCGTCGGGTGGGGCTGTTACCTTTCCACACGGCCCGTTGGTGCAGTGCACACGGTCCGCCAGCGTATTTAACAGGCTGCTCAGTGCCTCCACATCCACAGTGTCCTGGCCTGAGGTGAGCGAGCTCAGCAGATGGGTGGGCTGGGTCACCGTCACCGTCACTGGCACTACCAGGATGGCTAGCAGCAGCCCCCATGTGAGACGAACAAGAATCGCCATGCTGGGATCCCGGAGTACTCTGCGCTGTGTGGAGGTCGTCTAGGTCAGCTGTGGGTTGCTGTGTCCAGATTAGGGCTGGGTTTGATCTGTCTGGCCCAGGCTCCAAGACCTCTCCCAGATATTTCCTGCAAACCTCTGTGATTGGCTGCTAGAAGTACCCTGGTTAACCATTCCGGTGGCAGATCCTCCCCAACAGCCAGGAGCTGGGCCACTGCCTGCTGGGTGTGAGGGCTGGGCCCCTTCCCTTGGGTGGGCAGCTTGGGCATCCCTTCCATTCCCCTGAGCTCCTGCTCAGAGCTGCATGCAGGGCCACCCCACTCTCTTTCCCCTAAAGGTCCCCCGGCATTCCCTGCTGTGACCCGAGGGCTGTCTGCAAGCCAGGAATCTGGGGCAGAGATGCACTTTAGATGCTATCAGGTGAGGCCTGCGCCCTATCCCAGATGTTTGCACCTGAATGCCCCCCATGCCCACCCACCATCGCATCCAAGTCCCCCAGTTTGGACAGCAGGTACAACCCCCAGAGCCTCGTGGCTGGAGCTGGTCCCGGAAGGAGGGCTCTTGCTAGGCTCTGGGCTGTGGTCTTTAGGCCCAGGATAGGAGGCTGTAGGAGCTGCTTGCTGAGTCATGCTCCCCACCACCAGCCCTCCAGGGAGATTCTCCAGGAAGTGGCCAAAGCCCCAGGAGACAAAGAGGAAAGAAAGATGGGACTTTCCCCCAAGCCAGGTGGCCTAGCCACCACCTGGCAGGCCTCTTGGGTCAGGTGGAAGTTAGGGCAGTATCCTGAGCTGTGGCCCCAGTGAGGGTTGGGGAAGGGCTATGGTTTCCAGTTTTGCTCCTCCCTGCTGGTTGCCTCTCCAGCCTTTGACCCCTGGACCTTATCTCTACCTAGGGACAATCTGGGGGAAGGGCCTGACCCCAGGGAGCCTTGCCTCGGCTGGGGGAGGGGCTCACTGCTGCCCCCTCTAAGTTCACCCAGCCTCTGAACCCGAGCCCAGTAAGGTGTGGCTGGGGTGGGGATCTGGAAGCCTAATACCTGAGGACTCTGTCCCCTACTGTCCTGCTGGGCAGGGCAGGGCAGGGTGGGGCAGTTACTAGACAGAGTACCCTGAGCCTAGGGTCAGGTCCTTCTCTTGCCTGCCCCACTGGGGCACAGCTTATATCCTCAGACCCGTTACGTTAGATGATGCCCCTTCTGGTTGGGAAACCTGTAATATGGTCCTTACAGGACAGCTGGGG